>NC_081250.1:100657918-101029468 GCF_030490865.1 Poecile atricapillus | reverse complement strand
GATTTAGTTCTGTAGTATTTAAAAAATTAAATTTTAAAACTATCATTGGCCAACTTGGACAAGAATGTAAAACCAGCTGGTGATTGTTCTTCTAAATTCTTCCATATTTTCAATCCTCTGTAATTAAAAACATTTTTTATCATATTTGTTCTACTTGGGAAAAAAAACTTTTCAACATGTTAACTTTTCCTTACCCAATATCACTAAAATAATTGAATCCTAACATTTTAAAGCCATGGTGTACCTTCAAGTCCAAGTTTGTTGCAATTTATCTTAATCTATTATTCTCTATTATAATTCTGTATCACATTTGGGTACCACCATATCTACTCTTAATATAAGGCCTACCTATGAAACACATGCATTAAGGTGCTAAATACCTGCATATTTTGCAGGCAGGTTATGCAGAAAGAGTGAATGGATCCCTCTGGCATGTGATAACAGCACCTCCATCAGTCCCTACTGAATATAGTTTGCAGTTTGCAAAAAATAAATAAATAAAAATAAATGCATTAAATATCAAAGTGTCAGGTTTATTTCACAAGCATATAACAGTTTCTTTATAATTCTGTGAAGAATTTGGACATTTCTGAACAAATTCTATTCACTGCGTAAATAGAAATTGACTCCTCATTGCCATGAACATGAAAATTTTAAATGAGGTAGTAAGAAGTAAAAGTCTTTTCAAAAATGTTAAACATAATTTTCTGTTCAAGCTGCAGTTACCAAAAATCTTCTAGGATTTGAATCCAGGGATTTGAATATATCTGGTTTCAGGGAATTTCATCCTCTCCCCTTTTCACTTAGTATATGATTGGAAAACTAAATCATAGTTTTAAGGCACTGGAGGTATTCTAATGACTTCAGTACTGTTTTGGACCTGAAATATAAACCAGTTAAATACAAATCTATTTGTTTTTGGTGTTTATTGCCACGATCATAATTTTATTATCTTTTTCTCTTAAATCTACTGACTGTATTATTGCTATTTGGAATACAGTGCATTAATTATTTTCTCTTTGCTAATACTTGTCCACTATTGTAGTCATCTTCAGAATAGTCAGTAAATAACACAGCTTGCAGATGAAATATTCCTTAAAAAGAAGGTTCTGTAATGGTCCTGTGCTCATTGATACAGCAAATGAATGGTATTTAAAAGGTATTGGAACTGTGAGCTGCATGAGCCAATTTGAGAGTGGATACTGCAGGATACAAACTGGAAGAAAGTGCTTCTTCTAGTGAAGGGCTCTTTGAAAGTGGTAGGTCAGGGGTGAAAGTATTGAGCCCTCAAGTGTCTTCATCTGCTGTGGTTCATTTATTTTGCACAGCCCTCTGACTACAGACTAGTCATTGCTGTTCTATAGCCTCCCTCCCAAAGCTCGGTCACTCGTGATGTGTTTTCTACCACATGCCAGGCTCTATTCTGCTTCTTCCAGTTATTAGTCTGGATCTTATCCAACACCCACCGTGTCTCACTTTGAATCATTGGAAAGCCTGGTTGGAAAGGACCTTAAATACTATTTATTTCCAACTCCTCTGGACAGGGACGTCTTTCCTAGACCCGGTAGCTCAAAGTCCCATCCAGCCTGGTCTTGAACGCTTCCAGGGACGGGGAATCTACAGCTTCCCCGGGCAACCGGTTCCAGTGCTTCACCACCCTCACAGTAAAAAATTTATATTCCTAATATCTAATTTGAACCTATTCTCACTTTGAACCCATTCCCCCTTGTTCTGTCACTACACATACTTGTAAAAAGTTTCTCTCCGTATTTCTCGTAGGCTCCCTTCAGATAGGTACTAGGCGGTCACAATTAGGTCGCCCCTAAGCCATCCCTTTTCCAAGCTGAACAATCTCGATTTTCTTAGCCTTTCCTCACAGGAGTTTCTCAACCTGTCCACGGGTTCCTCCCCTGCCTGCACTGTCGGTCACGCACTTCATCCTCCCAAATCTTTCCCCGACACGGAAGCAGGCGTCACATTCATTCGCACCACAAAGCTCATCTGACAGGGCTCATTAATATAGTAAATCATTAACGAAGCAAACGCAGTACATCACTCAGCGCCGCGCTGTTTATTTATCTGCATTATCACCGCGACCTCCGCAGCTTTTCGGATCCGCTATGGAATGCGCTTTCGGCGCGCTCCAAGGGCGCTGCGAGCACAGCCGCAGAATGAAAACACCTCCGAGATCATCGAGTCCGAACTGTGACCGAACACCACCATGTCACCAAGTGCCGCGTCCAGTCCTTCCTTAAAACACCCCTGCCTCTGGGATTTCAGTATCTAATCACCTTTCCTGAGAAGAAATTCCTCCTAATGTCCAATCTAAACCTCCCCGGTGCAGCTTGAGGGGGTACGCGAGGGTGAATGTCGCAGTCAGGTGTGGCAGCGAGGTCACTTCCCGCACCTCCCCGATCCCCACTGGCCGACTCTACTTCCCGCCCCGATCCGATCCGGGCCGGTCCGGTCCGGTCCGGTCCAGTGCGATCCGGTCCGGTCCCGTCCCGGCCCCGCCCCGCGTTTCCGGGCGGTGGGAAGGAGCGCGCACGCGCGGAGCAGCCCCCTGAGGCGTGCGCGCGCGTGGCGGCCGCGGCGGGATGTTCGTGGCGCGCAGCATCGCCGCGGATCACCGCGACCTCATCCACGATGTGTCCTTCGACTTCCACGGGCGCCGCATGGCCACCTGCTCCAGCGACCAGAGCGTCAAGGTGAGCGGGGAGCCGCCGGGCCTGGTGCTGGGCGAGTGTCGCGGCGCCGGGCGTGCGCGGCCTAGCGGGCTGCGGGCCGGGGCGCAGCCGAGGGCTCGGTCCGCGCGAGGTCCCGGTGCAGTGTCGGGCTGTAGGGGCGGGAGGCTTTCGCACACAATGCACGTTGTGTTTGTGTGTGCGCTGACGCGTGTAAACACGGGAATTCCGCTTCCGACTCATTGCTGCGGCAGGGAAAACATTCCAGACTGCTGTGCCTGCAGCCGTGCCGCTTGTTTTGTTTATTTAACTGGAAATCTGTACTTATTAAAGAATATTCACGAAGGAAACTACTGTTTCGTATTGTAGTGCCAATAATCTGTATTTATTACGGGAAGAAGGTGAAGTGCCAGTAAGCAAAAAGTCGGAGTGTTCCGTGTATGCCCTGGCAGACTGGGGAAAGCGTAGAATACTAGAAGCCTTAATTTTTACATTCCTTTAGAGGAAATAAGGTAGCATTTTATATCTACTTAAACGAAAAGTTGGTTGCTTTTTTCCCTTTTTCGTGCATAGTGAGAGGATGGGCAAATATTTGGCAGTCACGTGGATAGATTTAAGAAAGCAGTCATGTTTGGTATTAAGTTCAGATAAATGGTTGAGAAAACAGCTTTTTTTCGCAGAAAGCTGTGTCATATGTAGATTAGGCTTAAGAACAAGAAAGCAGCCCCTTCTCCCTTACCACAGACTAAAAAGCAAATAACCGGCCACAATAAAATGAAACCCCCAGAAAGTAAGCCAAAGCCATGGGGATGTTTGGTTTGGACTGACTTCCTAGAGTGTGCAGATCCTAAAAAAGATGCCAGGAGGTGGGTTGAACACAGAAACTATGTTCTTTAGCAGTGTAATGTTACTTTCCAATCATAACTGAATCCTTTATGAGAATGTTCAGAAGTTTTCCTCCAACCAGAGGGACAACGTGACCCAGGTTGTGTTAGAGATCCAGAGTGGCAGTTATGAGGTGACTTTCAGTACAGCTTTAAAGTGCATAAGTGACAAATACGAGTGGGTGTCAGGTGGTATCTTTCATTTGGTTATGTTCATGACTTTCTGCATAATTTTTCAGTAAAAAACTCGTAAGTATAAAGATGTATGAGTAATCAAGAGAGGGGAAGGTTCAGTGACTTGCATGTGTTTAAAAATCAAGGCAGAAATCTCATAAAAAGAAACAAGATCTGTTTCCCCACTAGCCTGATGTATATTTTGCTGCCCTGCTTTGCTTTTGGGATGAGTGCTGGGAGCTGCATTAGGGTTTTGCAACCAGAGCTGAGCAGGTGAGGATACTGGGGGCTGTAGAATGAAACTGAACAGTGCATTCTTGGAGCAAAGTGAATGAAGTATTGGGAATTGTAGTAATTTCTCTTCTATGTAATTTACTGTTTAAAAAGAGATAGAAGTCACACAATAGGGGGTTTATAGTGGGTTTTGCAGGTGGTGCCTTTTCTCCTTCCTTGTAATAGGGATATTTTCATGGTTGAGTGAAGTGCAATTTTGTACTGAATCAGGTACAGTGTCCTGGATGAAAATGTTGAGTGGGGATGTGTGGGTATACTGTTGTGTTTTGTGTATATATATATATGTATATATATAAATTTTATGATTGTATTTTGATTTCTCAATAGGTCTGGGACAAAAGTGAAAATGGAGATTGGCATTGCACTGCCAGCTGGAAGGTTTGTATTAGTAAAAATTACACAGACTTAACTGTCATTTCTTCTTTGTTTTTGGAGAAACGTGCTTAATTTCTGCTGAATTGTAGTGTAGACATGCTTTTGGTTTGATGTAGATTCTCTGTGTCTTGAGTAAAATACTTTTTTGCTTGTATAAAACATCTCTAGTGACTCTCACTTATAGCAGATTCTAATGTACAGTCTGCTCTTGTTAGTACCTAGTTATGTTGGAAGACTCTAGTATCAGTAAACATTATCAGTGACTGGTGTTTAGGGAGTAGAAAAGTGTACCTTAATTTTTAATTCAATATTTCCTTTTGCATATATTAAGACTTAAAAAAAAATAAAAAGGGGAAAATTAAGAGGAAGATGTCTGGCTATTAAATGTTACAACATCTGACCTCTGCTTTTTTTTCTTCAAAACCTTTCTGAGAACTGTGTCATAATGATCTCCATGCATTAACACATTAACAATAAAGTTACTGTAACTTACTAAGAAAATGGAATATATATTTATCATGCAGCGTGCTTCATCTGCATAATTATACATGGATAATACAGCATGTTTCATCTGGATTAGTGCATTCTGAATTGTTCTTAAACTTGTACTTAATAGGACCACAACACATTAATCCCTGTAAATGGCAGTGCAAGGGAGGCTTTTGAATTCCCCTTCTCTAAGGCAGGAATGTGAACTAGGTATGAAAGAGGAGCTTCATGTTAAAAAGTCATGGTAATGACTGAAATTTGTTTGAGAACAAAACTGTACTTTTTGCATCAAGGCAGAATCATGGTTTGGAGCTTAAAGTAGTAATAAATAATGCCTTGAAATACACTTGTAATACTTGAATTTTAAGCAGTAAGAGCAGCAACTTTGCCGTGCTGCTTGGAATAAAGAACTGCAACAGCTGCTATGTTACTTTGTATAAAAGAACGCAGGTTTCATAGGAACAGTGTTGCTACTTCCCAGAATTCTCTTCTTCAGAAAGTCATGAAAATATATGGTTCCTTGGCCTAACACAGTAAGTTTGCTTCTCTACAGTGTTCTGATGTTATCTTGCAGACACATAGTGGATCAGTGTGGCGTGTGACATGGGCCCATCCTGAATTTGGGCAGGTCCTGGCTTCCTGCTCCTTTGATAGAACAGCGGCTGTATGGGAAGAAATAGTGGGAGAGTCAAATGATAAACTCCGAGGCCAGAGTCACTGGGTGAGGCATCTTTTCACTAGCTATAACGTTTCTGATACTGGTTATGTTTTGTTCAATTGTGGCAACATTCCAACACAAAGTATTTTTAAAACAGCTGAGGAAAACAGCTAACTGGCTACATTCAGGCCAAGTAGTGTCACTATTATCTGTGTTTCCTAATAAGATGTTCCCTGGCAAACAACTTGCGACCAGACATGAATTCCCACCTGCAGTCAAGTTAAAGTTGGGTTTTTCATTGACAAGAGATCATTTGAAACAACGCTGGGCGTTCTCGCTCATCTTTCAAATAATAGAAAAGTTGGGGGCAGGGGAGGGAATTTTTTTGGTGGAAGATGTAAGTAACCCTATGAAGTGGTTACATCTACTTACATCTTCTACTTACTATGAAGACTTTGATTAACCCTCTTTAGGGAATGAATTTTTGATGGAAATTTCTTTGCAGGTCAAAAGGACCACTCTAGTAGACAGCAGGACATCTGTTACAGATGTGAAGTTTGCTCCCAAGCACATGGGTCTTATGTTAGCAACCTGTTCAGCAGATGGAGTTGTAAGGATTTATGAAGCTCCAGATGTGATGAATCTCAGCCAGTGGTCACTGCAGCATGAAATCTCATGTAAGCTCAGCTGCAGCTGTATTTCTTGGAATCCTTCAAGGTACGTTATTAAAACATTTGTTTTGTGACTGTAACAGGAAGGGAAAAAACATTCAAAGCTGAATTGCTTTGATTTCTCCAGAAATCTGCTTTGATTTGTCCAGAAGTACTTAATGGCTTTCCTTGTGGACACAGTGTTGTGTCCTGCTGATCCAGTTACTCTTCTATTCATTCGCAGTAGTCTGTGCTGAAGGTTCAGAGTACAGGCATTCATTTTAATGCATGGGATAGGATGAAAGTTGATTTTAAAACTAGAATTCATTTACATTTAGCTTATGTGATTTATCTTCCAAAACCTGAATGAAATGTCACTAAATCAGTCATTAAAATCACTGCAAAGAATGCCGACTCTGCCGTGAAACTTGTGGCAAATACTGGGGTGCAGATGCAGTCTATTGTAGAAAGTCAGTTCTTCTCTCTGAGAACATAATCTTGTCTAATGGTTTCACCTTAGTGAGTGTATAAAGTGGGCTTCTGAAACAAGAGCATAAAGATAGTGGTAACTGTGAATAGCATTTAAGTCCTCTTTCTTTGCGATTTTTTCCTTGTGATATTTTGTGATGTTGTTTTGTTTTCTCTACAGACAATATGTTTGAAATTTAACAAATGGCTTGGTGTACTTTGTATGGGAAATATATATATATAAAATATGTAAGTATAACAGTAATTGTTTTCACCTTTTAGCTCTCGAGCACATTCTCCAATGATAGCTGTAGGAAGTGATGACAACAGTCCAAATATCCTGGCTAAGGTTCAAATTTATGAGTATAACGAAAATACCAGGTATGCTAAATAACAATATAAAATGTTTGTGGGATCATGGAGTTGTTTATAATGTTTGGCCTTCTATTCCTATCATTAGATAGAAGTAGATAATTATAGGAGTAGTAAATAATAATACTTTAATTTTGTCTCTGATCCATTGGGTCGGAAAAGAAGAAGACCTCAGAATGGTAACTGATGTTAATAGAAACAATAGTGATAATTTTAATCTCTGTCAGTGCAGAAATGTCAGTGTTCTTACCAGCATTTTAAAGTAAGAGTCGTTGTTCCTGTGTCTACTAAATTGTATGTTTGATTTTGCACAAGGATTAAACAGTTGAAATTTGAATTGTGTTGCACCAGGCACTGTTTTGTTCAAAGCCGCCTTACAATGATTTTAAAGGCATGATTATAATGACAGAAAGCACTGTGAATTTCTCATGGTCTGTCGAAGTTCAGGTTGTACAGCAGAGTTCGCAGAACCAGAAAAGGCTAGTAAGTTTGTGCACCACCACTTCCAATTAAATGATAACAGAGAAATTGTGTTTGATTGGGAGTGATCGATGTGGGAAAGGAGCCAGATTGTTCTGTGGATTTTATGCCCAGCTTCAGGCAATGCTCTCCATGCATTAACACATTAACCATAAAGTTACCGTAACTTACTAAGAAAATGGAATATGTGTTTATCATACAGCAGAGGAGGTAGACAGTGGTCTACTTAAAAGCATGGAAAATTTAGTGAGTTACTGAGATGCAAATTCCCTTTAGATTTGTGAGTGGAATATTTCTTTTTATTTCCCTGTTCCACTTGTAGACCAAAATGTTCTTTGTACTGAAATTCTTGCTTTGTTGTATGACTTACAAAACTGTAGCATATTGTACTTAGCGGCTACTGTATCTGATAAATTCAATTTATGAAGAAATGTGCTTGAAATTATTGCCTAAATTTATGTTTTAAAAGTACTTTTATTTTAAGTCTTATCATGTATACTTAACCCTTTTTCCCATTTCCACTATATCTGGTTTATGTAATTTGCATTACTGGCAGTTTTCATGGCATTAAAGGTTAATTTCTTACACTGTACAGGAAATATGCAAAAGCAGAAGCTCTGATGACAGTCACGGATCCTGTACATGATATTGCATTTGCTCCAAATCTGGGAAGATCCTTCCACATCTTGGCTGTAGCAACCAAAGACGTACGAATTTTCACACTAAAACCTCTGAGGTGAGCTTAGGAGGAAGATGGTTTAGTGATGTTTTAGATGTGATGCATATTCTACAATCTTGTTCAAATAGTCTCTGCAGAGCAAAAGTAATAACTTAATGTCTGCAGAATTGCTTTTAGCAGCCTGATTTTTAAGGTGACAAGATTGTGAGCAAGTTATAATTTTGTCTGAATACCTAATTAACAACAGTTGTTATTAGAAAGATGTCGTTCTCTCTGACATCATGTTCGTGCCCAGACCTTTGAACAGTTGTGTGCAGAACTGTTGTTTTTCTCTTAAACAGGAAAGAATTGACTTCATCAGGAGGATTAACAAAATTTGAAATTCATATTGTGGCACAGTTTGATAATCACAACTCTCAGGTGTGGCGAGTGAGCTGGAATATTACAGGCACAGTGCTTGCCTCCTCTGGTGATGATGGCTGTGTCAGGCTCTGGAAGGGTAAGGTCACCCACCTGAAACACATTAACTTTGTAGTCTGATGAATGTACTTGAGAAATTTTACTCAAAGCATAATTTTGGAGTGGTGTGTGTGTGAAAGATAGATATTTTTTCTATATTTCAGTTTCTGTTTAAGAAAACTTGAATTCAGAAATAACTTTCTGTGCTGGAGTACTTACATGCTGTGAATAGTTGTTACTCTACCCTGAAATTGTTTTGCCAGATTAGAGCTACATGAAATCGTCATTTAAAAAATGAGATAGATCTTTTCCTGCTGCTAAACCTAGAAAATCTACATTCAGTCACAATGTCCAGGCAAATGGCATTTTTCTCTTTACATTGTTAAAGAAAACAAACAATACATGCACTCCCCTCCATGAATTAACCAACCAACCAACAAAATACCATAACCACCAAATCTCTGCAACAACAACAAAAACTCACAGTTTTGGCAGTTACCTTACACATTCTCATTTATTCCTCAGTATTGTAATAGTGGAAACTGAGTTTTAAATCATGGACAGGTGGAGAATATCAGGCAGCTAAAGGGCCAGATCCTCAGCTGTTTGGAAGTTGTATACTGGTATTAAAGTTCAGTTCTGATTCACAACAAGTGTGGGGCAGTTGAAACGTTTGTAGGGAAAGCTGAGTTTCAGGACAGAAACTAACAGTTTCTATCTATCTGTTTGCAGCTAATTACATGGACAACTGGAAGTGTACTGGTATTCTGAAAGGTAATGGGAGTCCAGTGAATGGTAGTTCTCAGCAGGGAATTTTTAATGCCTCTCTAGGTTCAGCCAATACAAGTCTGCAGAATTCACTAAATGGATCCTCTGCCAGCAGGTATGTTAATTAGTGGCGAGACTGATTTTCAGTATATAGTCTTTTCTCTGAATTTTCTTAATTTCATTTAACTCTCATATTTGTTTTACATGGTTTTAAAGTGCAATGTCATTTATTGCATGAGTACTTCTATAAGCTCATCTGGTTTTGCTCTGTGGTTTGTCCATTATGCCAGTGTTAAGAGGAAAATGAACAAAACAGTAAGTCATACTGAATAAGTCTATATAAATAAGCAATGTAAATAACTATTTTCATTTTTAGTCCTTTCATATTAATAAAAACAACATTTCTGAAATAGTTTCAAAGGGGAAGCTTCATCCTACTGGTGTGTAACTGCTCTTTTGTTTTAGATACACGTTTAAAAGTGAAGCAAAAACACCAGCAACAAATTCTGTTTTTCTCTGGGATAATGTAACAGAAGGGAAGGAAGAAAACCTACTTCATAACATATGGTTTAACAATCAAATATTAGTGTTAGTTTACTTGGTTTTTGCAGGTGTGTAGCATCAATTGAATAAAAGTTTTGTGGTTTTTAAAATTTTCCTCATATGGCATTCCTATTGCAGATAATTTGCCTTAATCTCAGTTAGGTTTTTATTCTGTAATAGTTGCTGTTTAGTGGGTAAATCTTATTGCCTTTTCTGAAAAAACATTTTCATTTGTGCACACTGAAATGCAGAAATATGCTGAGTCTTGCATCTGTATGGTACAGTGTGTACAATCAGCTTTACAGAACTGTAAGTCCTATATAAGGATGAGATGTGGCCAGATTCTATAGCAGCAGTTTATAGTTTCCAAGTTTTGTGGCCATCTTTGTTTCAAATACCTTGGGATAGTTTCCCTTTCCATTCATGTAGAGCTATTCCTGGGGGGCTTTTTCGGTTTGGAATGCTTATCAGTAAAGTTTGCTTTTGGAGAGTAGCACCAGCCTGTCCCCTCTTTCCCTTTCAGCAGCCAATCCTGAATGACAGTTCCAGATCCCTAACCCTGTTGAATAGAGAATGGGTTTCACATTTTCAGGGAGTGCAAGAGGTGTTAATGGGCCCGGCCCCTACAAGAAAGGGCAGCAGAATGATGTTGGTCATGGTTCCAGGTTCTACTTGCAGTGTAGCAGATGAAATGCAGCCCTGCCTTGGAAATGGTATATCCAGAGCTGTGTAGGTGTATTTGCTTGGGCTCCTGTGGAGAAATGCAGGCTGTCTTACAGCTCCTTTAGCATAGGGTGTGGTTTCATAATCTCCTTATCTAAGACTGTGCTGCCACCAAGATTAACTGTCCTCACCCCACTGGTAGCCCTTCTCTTGTCCCTGAACTTGTTGCTAAGGCATTGTGATTCTAGCATTATTTCTATTCCTGTCATTGCTCTGTATTTTGGAAGGTGTTTTGTTTTGGTTTTTAATAAATTATTCTTCCCTCTGATTTGTAACACAATGTTATTTCCAGAATTAAATCAGTGGCTGTGGAATTTCCAGATATATGGTATCTTTTCCTAGGATTGATCCTTAGAATAAAAGATACACACTTTACTACATGCTTTCTTTTGTAATGACATTGGCCTGAGTTGTGTAAGCATAGTCACTAACTTCTGTGTTAGTGTTAATGTGCTGATAAAGATTTATGCATTGACATTTGACTGAATAGGTATCTTACGCATAACTTATTTTGTCTCTGACTGTACATGCTATGTTCCATGTCTATAGGTTTAAACACTTAGAACAGCTATAGCACTGGCAGACCTGGAAAAGATTATAAAAGCACGATAGCCAAACTAGATTTGTACTCAAAATGAATTTCAGAACATGTGATGTAGATTGTTAGGAAATAAACCAGTAGGGCTATATTATTATGTTGATGTAATTGTGTGTCTAGATTTATGATACAATTTCCATTCTCCATTTGTATTATGTCCTTTTTAACAGAAAGCAGAGCTGATACCAAGCTAACTGGAGTAACTTTGGTGTTTTGCTGCTTGTTGCATGCACACAGGAATGGAAAACGAACTCCTTTTTCCCTTCCCCAGCGCCGTTTGATCTCTCCCAAGACACCAGCAGCCTGCTAACTACTAAATGCTGTTCAAAAGCCTTTTTAAAACACGTTGTGTGCGTTTTTTGTACTAGCCTGCACAGTGTGATACTGGTGGAATGCCCAACAGAAAAATATTTGGAGAGGCATCTTGTTTGGAAAAAAATATAAAGCACCCACTCAAACCCCAAAACTTCCATCAGAACATATTTTTGAAAGCTTGTCAAATTAAAAGATAGTTCATGATTAAAAACAACAATTTTTGTCCTTGATTGGGATGGGAGGAGGGAAACTACCATTACGATAACTTTCATTAAAATTGTTTTGAGAACCAATTTGTTTTGCGTTTCAGAGTGTTCAGCATTTGATTAAGATTCCTAAACATTACAAGGTTGTAACTGCTTTGTAATATATGCAACTGTTAGTTCTAAAGGAATAAGAAAACTGTTTTGACGATTGTACAGATGATGGCTTTTAGTAGTTTGATATTGCTTTATTTATATTTTTTAGTATGACTTCAAATAAATGTTTTGTAAGTACTGTCATACTTCCTTCATCCTAAAAGAAGTACTTTTTCTGTTACATATTTGTACATTCCTATGGTAATAATTACAATTACATAGAGTACTTAAATTCTCTAAACATAGTATCCTTGAAAAATGCAAACACGTTAGCCATACAGATATAAACCAAAATGCAGTTTGTTGTTAATTGTCCCATAATTTCATTAATAAACTGATAGCTGTTCTTTGATGTAAGTCCACAGAATTGTAAACAAGACAGAAAACATAATATACTAAAATGCACAAGTGTTACGGGTAAGTTCTAATAAAAACAGCAGCAGAATGACATGGAGTGACATAATTCTGAATTGTGCATTCGCCAGGAATCTTGAATTTACACTGAGGATTTTGCAGAAACATGTAAATAGATACAAAGACTGTATTTCATTCAAAGTAGTTATTCTCTGTAAATGTATATCATTAATGTAAAAACAGTGATGTTTTTACGTCTATTCTAGAAATGCTGTGAAGTTAATCTGAATTAGATGCATATGCAGCAAATGTACTTGGATAATATTTAATGTCTATTTTGTGTCACAAACAAAGCATTAATGAAAGCTGTTAACAAATCACAGAAGTGCTGGGAGAATGAAAGCCTGTTAATAGCTGTAATTCACCACCCCTTTGACTTCCAATGCAATCCATTCTTTTGTAAAAATGTATACTAGGACTATGGCTATGGTATTATTTGCAGTGAGTTTCAGTGGAAAAGACTTACTTTGCTTTAAAGAAGAGTTTCCAGATTTGTCTTGTTTTGAATTACAAGCCTTGATTTCTGCTATTATGTTCTATTGGTTTTGGCATGGATATACTAAAGCCTTTTTTATTTTCCAGCATGTCTTTTCTCCCCTTTGGTTCTCCTTGTATTTACTACCTTTCTCTTCTTTTCTTGTTTTGTTGTTTGTTTTTTTTTTTGTTTTGTTTTGTTTGGTTTTTTGTTTTGGTGTTTTGTTCCTTTCTTAATTGTTTCAGGTATTTCTTTCCCCCTCTGGATTCCCCACGGGCTGGATCGAGATGGTCCAGCCATGCCCAGCTCCTTCCTCCTCCTCCTCTGATAGAGCAGTCTTGTGATGCTGACACTGCCAACCTCCAGTATCCTCACCCTCGCAGACGATGTGTATCTCGGCCTCTTAATCTTTTACCTGAGAATGAAGGGGTTTAGTATGTTACTTTAAATAAATTCTGAAAGGCCTTACTCTGGTGTTTGTGAATGCTTCCATTTCTTGCTGTTTTTGTATTCCTTCTCTGGTACAGAAGACTTTTTTAAAAATGTGGGAACTTTATGCATGTTTTTCAAAACAAAAAACATTTAGAACATGTTATTTGTGTATCAAAGACCACTTTAATTTGTACCCTTTGAATTTTGGCAACATATATAAAGAGTATTAGCCACGAGCTCTTTATGGAGTTGGTGACTTCAATGTGCTGTCCTTTTTTCTTTTTTTTTAGTCTTTTTTGAAATCAGTTAGTATGGTCTTTAATTTTTTTCTTTTTGTATACTGCATTTACATGTGAAACCTTCTCAAAATTAGACATGCCTTCAAGACACTTGTGAGTGAAGAATGATGTTGGATCAGCTTGTTAAAGAAACAAAACCATTCCTGTGTATACTGCAGCAAAATAATTTGAAGTGTTTGATTGCTTAAGATTTTTCCAACTTGCTGTATAAATATTTAAATTTTATAATTGTGGTTGACTAATAAACTTGTTCTGAAAGGTCTGTATTTGTATGCTTATCCTTTGTAATAAGCTTTTTTCTTTTTAAATAGGTTCCTGCTGAAGGTGTTTTTTTGATTCAGGTGTCCACTCTCCTATTCTTGATGTGCAGCTACATATTCCTGGTCTGTGCCACAGGGTCTGCTTTGACTTTTCCCATGGGTGTGCTGAAGGTCTGGAGACTGCTAGAGCTGATGGGTTTCACATCATCTCTCAATTCTTTTCCAGTGATTGGATTAAATTATGACATTCTGAAGAAAGAGTGCTGGCTTGAAGGATGTCAAATGTCTTTTCTGATGTGTCAGCACAGGAACATCACTGCTGTGGATTAGTGTGTTGGCACTGACTCAGACTGGTGCAAGACAGGCAGGAAGATAATGCTGGACAAAGAGTGGATGGTATTGCCCAGGAGTAGCATTACTGCGCACAGTGGGATTGCTGAGTTTGTTGGGCAGATCATGGGGGGAGGAAGGAAAAAGGAGTGCTTTGTGCAGCAGAAACCTGAAGTGAAAAGTATATTTCAATGTGCTTCAGAATGGACTTACCCTGTTTCCTAGTGGACTAGACCATTAGCATGAGGTAAGGGGGAGGGCAACTTGTATTTTTCCAAAGTGACGAGTTCCTGTGTGTTTTACTTGTGTTGTGAAAACTTTGTTTGCTCAGATCCACCACATTTGTTTCTTTATTTCTTTCTGAGGATCCAAGTTTTAATTTAAAACCCCATGAGGTACATTGGTGTTAGAATGTGCTTGCTGAACTTGTGTGGAGGAAGGTTGCTGGTACTTTCTAGCCAACAGGAACAGTAGTGTGGAAGAAAAAAAAAGCTTTATACCTTTGCCAGAAAAACACTAAACCATGCCAACTTTGTATGGTAAACAAAAATGTTACATGATTAAAAGATAATGCTTAAATAGCAGGTAGAAAGTAACTATTCCTCAGAGGGAGAATGAATAATTTAAAAAAACAAACAAAAACCTACAAAACTATTACACTGGGATACATTCCTAAACCAGAACAAACTGTTTCTGAGTATGCAAGCAACAGAAGATATTCGCAGATAATCCAGTTACAGTAATGACAATTTTTTGCAGCTTCTAGTAGTGCATTGTTAATAGTTTATTCAGCATGGTCACCTTATTTTCCTCTGTGATGAGCATGTGATGAACATTCAATATCCTAATTCCAGTCAGACTTCTTACTAATGGAAACATGCTGTAAGTTTCAGTGCAAACAAGTCGTGTTGGAACACAGGGGTCGAGTACTTCAACCTCAGCAGATGAAATCAGGCTGGTTTTGTGGCTGATTCCTGCCTTGCCCTCTGCCTGCTATATTGTATTGACCTCTCTCCAAACCAGGACCCTTCACATCCCTGACTTTCCACCTCTGCTTCCTCAAACTCATGCTTCCCTCTATTGCCCTGACTCTAGCATGTGAACTGTACTTCTGTGCAGGGTCTGGACCCTTGGACATAGGCAGCAGAACTCTAGGAGGGAAGATGATAGAAGGGCTTTGAAAGGGATAGTTACAGCAGGTACTCAAAATATTTTAAATTTATCCAGCACTTTTCAAGGCTTTGCTCCTTTTTCTTCTTCTGAAAGAATGCCCACAACAGCTCTTCTAGTGCTTCTATTCCTGGAGCACATCTCAGTTTGAACTGCTAGGATTAGAAGTTTTTGGGTGTTGTAGGAGCCATGAGATGGCTTTGGTAGTTTTCTTTGGTTTTGTGTGTGTGTGGTTGGTGTCTGTGGTGGTTTTGCTTTTGTTGTTGTTTGGTTTTGTTTTGAATATATGTGAAACAGTATGAATTCCTGATTACAACAACCGTGGATTTTCACTGTCATGGATTTTGGCGCTCTCCATACCAGGAACACAACTGTAGAAATGCATCATGAAAACGCGTTTGGAAGGCACCTGCTCACGTCCTCTACTTAAAAAAAAAAAAGTGACATGTATGCTTCAGCACGGAAATGAAGTTTTCCAAGTTCTGTACATAAACTAGAACAGAAGGAGTTCCACCTCAACATGAGAAAGAACTTCTTTATGCTGAGCATGACAGAGCACTGTGACAGGCTGCCCAGGGAGGTCGTGGAATCTCCCTCTCTGGACATTTATGCCCCAACCGGAGTGAGTCCTGCCTTGGCGTGGGGGTGGCACTGGACCATCTCCAGAGGTTCCTTCCAACCCTAAAGATTCTGTTTCTCAGCCTCACCTGACTGATTCAAATGGCAAAAACGGGACAGAAAACAAAGCGGGGATAGAATCAACGTCACATGAGTTAATCCGAATTAAGTTTTTTTTGTTTTGGTTTGGGTTTCTTTTTTTTTCATTCTTAGGTAGGACGGGGGTCAGCGGCCCTGTCCCTGGAAGACACCGAGCTACTCTCTAGTAGAGGAATCCAAGCCTGGCCGGCCTGAAGCAAAAACCTAAGACAAAACACACCGATGCCATCACCTCCTTCTCCACACCGCTCTCGTTCCCTCGGGAAACGCCCGCCCTCCGTTCCCGCCTAACGGCCGCCGGGGGCGGGGCTGGACGGTGCCGCGCGCGCACCGCCCAATCAGCGTCCCCGCCGCCCCGCCCCCAAACCTTCTCCCCCCCCGCCTCCCACCGCGGCCCGTGCCCGCCAATCGCCGGCTCCGCTTGGGGCGCTGCCATTGGCTGCGCGGGCGGGATCGCCGAAGTTTGGGTGGCGCGGGCGGCGCCGCCGCGCACGCGCCCCTGGCCGCGCCGGGGGCGGGTCGGTCGCGCGGCCGTTTCCGTTGCGCGCCAGGGGAGCGAGCGGTGCCCGCCCGGCCGCTGGGGGGCGCTGCGGCGGCGGCGCGGATCCCGAGTTTTGGCGGTCGGTCCGTCTGTCCGCCAGCGCTCCTGCTGCTCCTGGGACCCTCGGAAAGGGCAGAGCTCGT
This sequence comes from Poecile atricapillus, assembly GCF_030490865.1. Classification (NCBI taxonomy): domain Eukaryota; kingdom Metazoa; phylum Chordata; class Aves; order Passeriformes; family Paridae; genus Poecile; species Poecile atricapillus. The sequence goes on along the minus strand of NC_081250.1, from coordinate 101,012,715 downwards.
TTCCCCCTCCTGTTTGGGCGAAAAGGCGGTCGCCGGCTTCCAGCCTCTTCCCCGTCGCCGAACTGCGCGGCGGAGCGTGGCCGGTGAGCAGTCGGAGCCTTCCCGCCGCGGCCCGTGGTCACAAGGAGTTGGTGTCGCCCCAGGTGCTCCCTGAGGGGCCGCGGAGGGAGGAAGGCGGGCTCGGACTGCCTCGGTGCGGGTGGCTTTACAGGCTAAATATAGGCTGGCACGTCTCGCAGCGGCGCTTCTGCGACTCGCAGGAGCACCGCTCTTTTTAGGCGCTCCAAGAGGGCTGTGAAAGCGCGTCCCCCAAAAGTCTTGGTGGGAGAGCTGGGGAATGGCTCTTGAGCGCTCTTGCGGTAAAGCGGGGTGATTGCCCAGGAGTACTGGCAGTGATGTGCGACTGAAGCGCATTGCCTTGTGCAAATGTGAAGCTGTTTGTATGCTGCTTGCAGATGCTGCCCGACCGGGGCTGATGGTGTTGCCGGGCCGAGTGCTGTTCCAGGCAGCGGGTGCAGGATGATGGAAGACTTCAGGAATATCGCCGACGAGACGTTCCCGAGCTACTTGGGCCATTCCTTGAACAGCAGCGCGAGTGTCGTCTTTGAGAATGTCACCGTCTCCTCCAACCCGGGGTTACCTGTGGCGGCCTCCACTGTTGCCAGGAGCCAAGCGGGCGGTGACAACAGGTGGGAGTCTCAGTAAGTGCCACTCAGTAGTACAAGAAAACAGCTGAAGCGTTTAACTCTGGACAGCAAAAATTAATTTCACAGATTACTTGGTCCGTGATAAAACTATTTACCAATCAGTGTCTCAGTAATCAGCAAAGATAGGATTGTCTGTATTACCAGTGTAAAATTTGCATTTAATTTGTAACTAGTACAATACTTAACATTTATAAAAAATGCCCTTCAAAAGTAATTTAATTTTTAGACTGTAACGGCCAAGTCTCTTTTTGCTCATCTCTTCAGCTGACTTACACTCCTGTTTGAAGTTGTGTAAAAAATAATATATTTTTTACATGTGTGTTCTCTGTTAACTGTTCTCTGACGTTACCTGAATCTGGCTCCTTTCAGAAAGTGTGAGAGTTACTGTTATGTATAAGAATTAAAACTTGCTCAGCAAGGAGTAGAGCAAAGAGTAGCAATCTGAAGCCTTTGCACTTAACTGCTGTCCTGTTACTTAACAAGTAAGACGAGACTTTAATACCCTGTCTTTCCAGAAGTGTGTGTTCCAGAAGGACATCACTAGCCACTAAAATCTGTAATGTGGTATTTCTCTAAAGAGCTACAGAAGACTGGAGAGGAGCATTCAGGATATATATGTGTATCTGTAGAGACAGATTAGCTAAAATATTGAAGTAATTTAACTTACAGGAAATAAGTAGTCATTAATATGAGTCCCACCCCCCAGTTCTTTGGAAAACAGGAGCAGTGCATATTAGAAAGACTGATGTGTGTTTTTTCACCCCACATTTACAGGCTTCCTGATGATTGTGCATCCTATCTGGAAGGGAAACATTCACCTCTATCAGCATCTCCTCTCAGCAGTCAGTCACATCCTGAGCCAGTGGAGAGATTTGCCCTCAGCTTTCGTGATGACATGTAAGTGAGGTAGTTAAAATATAATTCTGCCCTAAAATGCAGATACCAGTAAGTTAGTATGTAGATTTATATGTACTGTATGGCTAATTATGAGCTACTTCAGAGTTGGAAACAGGAGCTTTTACTACTGGCTTGCAGTAACTGGAGACCTCAGCTGTGCATTGGCCTGTTAGCTTACAGTGTTTGGCAGCCTGGGCAGTTTTTCCTACAAAAACAGCTCCTCCATGTTTTGTGAAGAGGGATAGTGCTAGGCCAGGTGCAAGCACCCTCTGCAGTGATTGATGCCACTTAGCCTGTGCAGCCCTACACGAGTAGCATTTTGCTGTTTGACTAATTGGACTTCATGTATGTGACAGGAATGAATCTTCAGAAGGGATGTTTTCTAGACTGTGAGGTTTTGTTTTGTTGTCACACTAATAAAAAATGTCCTAAGCATGATTATTTAACTGACTTACCTGAATGTGGGCTGTATTTACCTAGGTTGCTTTACATAATCTAGAATTGAGCTGATGTTTCTGGTTCATGTTGTGTGTGAATAGCATTTTGCACTGATATAAATATGTTTTGAGTAAGTATCAAGCAGTTTGCATACAGAAAGGAGCAACAGTTTCTATTAAATTTGCCTTCCTTGTAGCTTCAGTGATTGGTATTTCTTAGGAAATAATTAGTGTTAGTGACTTGAGAAAGCATTGCTGAGTGGTGGAAGTGTTGGAAGCTGTTGCATAGGTTATTCTAACCAAGGCCAGATGTGCTCCTGTTGTGAAAGAAGGCACTGTGTGCATTTCTCACTGATAAAATTGCACTCTAGGCAGTATGTCCCTATCAAAATGAAGAATATAAGATTTGTGAGGGAGTCAGAGTCTTGATTGTACTCAAGTAAGAAAACAAAACACAGAACATGGAATAGTTGTGTTTTTGACTTTCAAATGTTACTTTCATTTATTCATTTAAAATATTGAAGCAAAAGCATGAAATTTTGGCATCTGGTATGATTAGTTTATAAGCCTGCATGGATGTTCTGTAAACCAGAAGTGAAGAATAACTTTCCTGCATAATTACAAAAGCTGTTGTTTAACTACATACAATTTCAGTAACTTGTGCTCTTTATAATTTGGTCCCTTATTAAATGTAACAAAAGACTTTGTGATATTGTGGACTTGGTGAAATCTTGTCTAGTGTTTGGCTTGTCTCAAATGGATCATGGAACTTGGCCAGAGTAGACCCTTTTATCCTTATACTTTTCCCTCTTTTTATGGAAATGAAAGAGAGGAACAAATAGGTAGAGAGGCATATTTTGCATGAAATTTCACTATTTGTTTCACAGTTTAGATTGTGAAACTGAAGTACTTATAATTTTCTAATGTATTCTTTTATTATAAAATGACAAGTCTCTAGAATCTATCCTATATTGAGAACAACTGACTGAGACAAAGAAATTAGAGAATTTGTCAAATCTTTATCATGAGAGATGATGATCTATGTAGCTTACTGATTTTTAATTGAAATAATTCTCTTTCCAGGGAAATTACTACGCAGATTGAAGAGCCTCAGCCGCCTTGTGTTAATTTGAAAGAATCCCACTCAATATATGGAGAGCAAGCTCAGAGTGTCATTGAGCATTCAAATTGCAGTCAAGGTACCTTACGTGAAGTTTTGCCACTTGAGCGATTGGAAGGTATTAGATTTTGAGAAAAATTGTGTGCTTATTGTCACTGTAATTAGTTTTTTATGCTACGGATGTTTTCTTTTGACCCTTTCACTGTTTTATGGCAGATTATAAATGGGTTTTTAAAAGAAATCTCTTGGATTTGAGCAAACTGAAAGTAGAGAGAGCTTGTGGTTGACATGTTCTTGGACTTTTCCTCAAAGTACAAAGCTATACAGCAATTTGGTGAAAGTAATGTTTGCTATATACTACCATAAATAGAATGCCAGTAGAAATCTGACTTAGTTCAAGGGACTTTGTGGAAGAAGTGTGTGTAGCTTGTTCTCTACCCTTCTGTTTCAGTAAGTGTAAGGCTGCAAGGTTATGCTTTAACTAGTATCTCTTCTCTTGCCCTATTCCAGCCTGTAATAGAGGTCTTTAATTGCTGCTGTAGGTGTTGGAAGCATACACTCCTTGTGAAGTTATACATGAAAAAATAGCTTTGAATACTTGCTGTGAAAATGTACTTTTTCTGAAGTCTGAGTAGGGTAGTGGAAGCAAAAGAATATTCCCAAACTTATTTTAATAGCATGGCTGCTGATATTAAGATTGCCTGGGGTTTTTACTAATACCAGTTCTGTGAATAAATTCTACTTGTCCCTTCAAATTCAGTAAATACAGTTAGTAAATATATACTTTTAGACTTTTCCAATCTTTGAGTATTTGTATTGGTTTTTGTGAAGTATTAATAATTTTGACAGATAATATGTTGAATTGGAAGGTACTCTAATATAAATAGAGCTTTATAAAAAACCACTTTTAACAGGGAAGTGTTGGCTTCAGTCATTTGTTACTGTAGCCTTGAGGAAGTGGCAGTAACTGGCAACAAAATGGTGATACTTTGGAAAGCTGAGAAAGCTGAGACTGCCCAGTGTTTGGACTTGATAGTGGCCAGTCAGATTTAGTTACTTGATTTTAGCTTGGAAATTGTTGTTTAGAAATTGCCTTTTATTCACACCTATTACTGAAGAATTACAAACCTTTTTTGCTAAAATCTGTGTGTGCAAGTCTAAACTGTTCTCTGTCATGTGGGACTTTGCAAGTGAGTTATGTGTGGCTATAACACACAGACAAGTGGAAGCTCCCTAAAATGATCCAAAACAAAAATTGGTCCAGTAGGTGAAATGCATCAGTGAAACAGAACACTTGCTTCTCCTAATGCTAGTACAAATTGTGACTCCTTACTTTCTTGTGCTGCCTTGTGGAAATCCTTGAGCAGTAAATACATTTCATAATTTTTAGAGTTCTAGCCCTGATGAAGCTCTGCCTTTTTAAGAAGCTCCTTTGGATCATTGTCATAAGAACATGCAAGTTTTAGTGTTGTGGTAATCTGTATGTTTGGGTTATTTCTATGGTGTACACCAAGACCTTCCACAGGCCCAGTTTAACCTTGGAGAATAGTCAGCACTTGTTATGTTCTCATGTTATATTAATAAAATACTACTTACACGACTTTCTTATGTTTCAGATTTGCCAACTGGAATGTGTTTTCTCCCAGACATTAAGAGCAAGGTAAAAGCTTTTCCAAATACAGTGAAATGAAAGGTTTTCTGATATTAACCTTTTAATAGACTTAATTCTGTCAGAGGAGGAGGAAGGGAATGGAACTGTGTTTATTGTCTTGTGTATACCTTAAGTTTATAAAGGTGCTGGCATGACTCACTTTGCCTTCATTTTGCACTTAATTAGTACTGTTTGAGCATGACTATCCAATGTTCCTCAGCTGTGAAAAATGTTGTTTGCTCCTAGCCTCTGCTGTCTTGTAATTCTTTGTCTGTGTAAGGACCTTGCATTTTATCCCAGTTGTAGTCTTAGTGAAGCATCTTATGAGGAATTTTTTGTAGTGCTTTTGGAAATTGAAGCAGACAATCCAGAGCTAGCAAATAGCTGCTGTTATTGACAGGTAGGGTTATACTTCACCCGTTTTTATCTACTGTGTTAGAGATGGTAACAGTTTTGGGCACAGAGATACAATGCAGACAGGAATGGGAGTTGTCCTGTTCCTTGTAGAAAACATGCATCAAGCTACAGCCAAATGCTGTCCAATACATACTCCTTAATGTGTCAGCTAGTATTTTGATTTAGTTTTCTGTCATTTGATTTTTGTAGGGGCCACAGTGGTCAGTGAGTTGGAGCTGAATGCTTGCAGGCTGTCTTCTGAAAACCATAATTCATTTTCCTTTCAAATTCTTTACTCTCTGAACTTGGACTTTTTTTTTGCTGTGTGTCAAAGATGATCTGTTCACTACAAAGAATGTGAAACTAAATCCATACCAGACATTACATCATGCTGTTTTTAAAAATTATTCAGCTATAGAAAAGATAGAGTATTTGCTGTTAGCTAGATTCAGCTGAAATATTACTTTTTGAGTAATTCAGTGTGCTCATTTGGAGAAGTTTTCAACAAAGGGTGGATCTGTGTGCACAATTTCTGAAGATGCTCTGTTTTAACAGCATGGGAAACTATTGAGAGATATCTTTGTTCATTTAAGTTGGGATTGCAGCTCAATGAATAATGTAGGACAGTTTTTTCAAGTCTAAACTCTTTAATGCAACGTTTCAGCTCTTTATTTTGAGATCTCTTAAGTTTGGTATCCTTCAGATGCATTTTTGCTCTTCCACTTTTATGATTCCTGCGTTTCTTGCATGCATCCATTCTAGAAGTTAGTAGGCAAAGTCCATTGGAACTAGAGTATTTCCTGGGATAATTAAAAATGTGTGTGCGGAGTTTTGCAATATTATTAACCTCATTAATTGTTTTTTATTAACTGAATTCATACAATAGTTAGTAATTTCTAGAAACATTTCTTTATGGGTGCTTTTCACAGGTTGGTCCATCTGAACCTTCTGAAAAGCTGATAGATGGTGCTATCTCAAGTGTTCATCTTAGCAATAGCCTTTCAAGTTTTTTGGAGAATGAAAAACTCTCATCTCTTCTAAGCTCGGATGAAGATTCCACTGGTAGGTGTCTTTATAGCTCTTGGTAGCTGTGTCTATAATTCTGAATCTGTTATTGCATACTTGAGTAGAAAGATTTTGTTTTACTCAAGTATTTAATATTGGATTGTGCTTGATAAAAAAGTAGTGTAACAATAGTAAATTGTTCTTTGGAGAACTGACTATTTCTAAATTGTAACAGGAGTAGGCATCTATGGAATTTGTCAGACAAGATTGCAATTGGAATTTTAATCTAAAATATTAAATAACAGTTCTCAGTTACTGTGAATCAAAGATATAGGTGGCAGCATGGGCATTGATTTAATAAAGTGGTAACTCTACCTACATTTTCAGTATGGGTTAGTACATATAAAATTCTGTGGTGAAGAGCACACCCATGCAGTTAAAAAGGACCTTTACTTGAGTTTGAATTCAGCTCTCTTTAGATGCTGCATGTGGGGGATGGCACCCAAGTTGGAAGTCCAGTTTACCTGCAGGCATAAAAGTGAGAGCATGAGTTCTGTATTACCAAGAGTTTTGAACTTTCTGTGCCCTTCCAGTGGCTGCTGCAGAAGGACAAACATGCTCTTCATTAATGCAGCTAACTTTGCCCATGACATGAAGGATGACAGGGCATGTTCTTCGATGTACCAGTGAGGAAGGCAGAGGGATCAGTAGGTTTACTGTTGTGAGATGAAGTACTCTTGCAATAAAGTAGGGCTACTGCATTTCTCCCATGGCATCTACATGTCTTGACTGTCTTTTGAAGTTGTTTTGTTCTTTCTTGTTGCATAACTTCACTTGAGAGTTAAGCATATAAGAATTATGTTAATAGTTTGCTGACTCTAAATAAGTGTGGTTTTTTTTCCCCTCAAGAGGATAGTTACTTTTAATTGCCCTTTGAGAAGTTGGTAGCTGGTAGCTGGAAATACTTGCCTATTCAGGGTTCCAGTACTGGTGAAGCTAACTGGTCTTTTTATTTTTATCATGCAATTCAGTATTCAGTGTAAATTATGGAATTGTTCTGATAGTATGTCAGGTGATATAAATTGTCTGTTAAAAGTGAAAAGAATATTTTCTTCTCTTTTCATAGATGATGATATTCATGATGAAGAATTCTTTGATAACCAATTAGAAGCGTATTTTGAGCAGCTGTTACAACCAGAAATGGTGACAAGAGACACCAACCTGCAGAAACTCTCAGAATGCTGTGCAGCATTGAAGCTTTCTGAAAATGTCTTACTACAAGTAGGTTTAAAGTTCAAAGCTCAGTATGCCCAATGGCTCTTAAACATGTTAAACTTTCAGTGATTATATTTGTTGGTATTCTTAAACAGAGATAGTTTTAACTTTTTTTGGTTTCATTTTTTTGTTTCTATAGCTTTTAAAGCAACATGCTGTAATTTCTTTTTCATCATATGAATTTATAAATAATCTTTTTAATCACCTTTTTTTTCCCATCTTGGATACCCATGTCCAAGGTGTTATTAAGTGTATAGCAACACAGAGACTTGTCTTTCCAGGAGAATCAATAATTCTCTTAAATAATTGGTAAATGTGTGGAAGTTAAATGTAGGGCAGCAACAGGCTGGCTTGTGGTTTGCCTTTGAGCAACAGTTAGCTCCATTCCAAAGAGGTTGCCAGGGATTAAGTGCATTTCCATTTTCTTGGCTTTGCAACAGTCGATGTGATCCGGGCAGTCGCATGCTTGACCAGAGTGGAAAAGTGTGATTGATTTAAACAGTTAAACTACAGCTTCTGAAATTTCAGCTATTTCCCAACTGACATCAGAGTTTCCAAGCTGTGTGGGAAGTGATGTTAACCCTGTACAAATTGTCTGGACTGGCTGCAATTTGTTATAGCAGTGCATGAAGGAAGGGATAAGTGGTTTTAAGAAAGAGAATAACAGAGCTCTGTCCTCAGGGCTTCTCTGTGCAAGATGTCCCTGCTTCAGTGCCTTGTAGATAAGACAGTAGGGTAGGTAAAAAGGGCTCTGAGTATGATTTGGAGCCCTCATCCAACAATGTGTCGGCCAGAAGGGAAAGAGGAGTGACGCAGTACCCATGTTAAAGGAAATGAGAGGATGTGGTAAGAATAAGAAGAGATCTTCCCATCTTCTTGCTGAGTATGCCCTTGCAGGCACATCCATGGATTGGCATAGGAACTATTGTCCCTGGTGGTGGAGGCTAGCTGGAGGTGCTGGCCATGGCAATGTCATAGGAGTGAACAAGTATCATTAATCTCTTTTCTACTAGAGAATTTTTTAAAATTCTAAAAGGCCCTGTAGTGTTATTTTTTTTTCCCTTCTGTATATCTATTCTAGTGGAACCTAAATATTTTATGTTTTTTATTTAAAGGAGAACTTTGAGGGTTCTGCCAGCTATGGGGCTGTGACTGGAATAGACTCTGGAAATGCTAGTGACGAAGATTCACAAAATGAAAGGATAACTGGAAGTCCTGTGCAAAGAGAAATGCTGCCCAGAGCAGCACAGCAAATGGTATGAAATTTCCATTTAAATTCCTATTATTCATGTGAGTAAGAGTGTAGAAAATGATGGCAATGTGTTAGAAAACTTGTTAGATTTTTAGCTAAGCACCCAACCTTCCTTTACAAAAAGTTAATACCACTTTGGTTTTAGGCCTATTTTTCAAACATAGCTTGGACTATTTTGTATCTAGAACTTTTAATGCATGCAGTTAATAACTGTGCTTCTGACACTTTTCAAATGATTATTGTTTTCAAAGAATTCCATGACTGCTGGGGATGTGCTGGATTCCCACACAGCTGCTGAGCTGCCATTAGATTCCCTGTATCTCCAGTGCATGGACAGCCATAAAGCTGATGTCTCTGATGTCTGTCCAAACCAAGAAGTAGAGTCCTCTGTCTGTCAGGCTGCTGCTTCTGACAGAGAAGTGCTACACACAGCAAGAGGATTTTTGGGACATGACGCCAGTCCTGAAGTTCTCAGGGCAGATGCAACTCAATGTAAAGTTGGTCTTCCTGATACTTACCTGTCTCCAGCTGGGGAGAGCTGTGAGAACTTAAGTTTAGCTACAACAGACAAAGGTAGGATGCTTTACATACAACCTATCTTTACTTTAAACTTGTCTATGCAATTGTGACTATAGTCTGTTGCATGGAAAAAGAAATAAAATTGTGAGCTAGACATTTTTATTTAGCTGTAGGAGTTGGTAGTAAAAACCAATGTAGCATGCACTAATTCTCACTTGCTTTTGTTTTCAGATACAGTAATTGTGGTATGTTGCACTTAAGTGTTACTTATTTGCTGATGAAATGAATTTAAGTTTGCAGCAGCTTTTGACATATCCTTTTTTATTTTATTCCATAGTGTAACATTTGATGTATCTTTTAGGTGATCTACCACACAGCATTGTCTATCAAAATGAGGAGGGCAAATGGGTGACAGATCTTGCATATTATACTGCATTTGATGAAGAACAAGATTTAAATATGTCTGAAGATGATAAAAGAAATGAGGAGTTCATTACTGGTTGTATGTAATCATCTTTTTTTAGTTAACTCTTGTTGTCTGTAATAATGTTAAGTAAACTTTCTTCCTTTTTATTTTCATTCCAACAAATTAGTATTTGGTGTTGCAAAGCCTCTAGGTTTTAGATACTATAAATTATTTGAAAGCTGATGCTGATGGTAGTCTGTAGTGATATTATATCACTATTTATAGTTCATAGCTTCTTTCTGTGTTTCCTACTGTTCCCATGAAGAGTGTTTTAAAACAAAACAAAAGCATTCTAACATTTGCCATTGCTACCTATTGTATGAGTTAAAGCAATTCCTCTCATTTCCACAGTTTTTCCTTTGGACTTTAAAGATTGTTACCATTTCTTGCAAGCAAAGGAGAAGAAGAGTAATTTTGAGTTGCATGGTGCTTATAAGAGAGGAAATAGTTATCAATGCGGAAAAATCAAATGGAATGTGAATACAGTGTCAAAATCCGAGAGACTTGAAAGTGTTGAATTGGCTAGCTGCTGATTTTTTTTGTGAAGTCCCTTGGGAGAGTCTTGGTGCTGAAAAATGCTACTGGTACTGAAAAATGTCGGAGCATATTGAGGGACTTTGGGACTCTCATCTTTCCTTGAATTCCAGGCTTTTTGAACCTCTGTTTACTTAAAAAGTTGTTTATTATCCTTAAACTCTGTCAGACTGATCTTCATGAGAGTCTGTGTATTTGTCATACAGGCTTGGATAAAGCACGTGTAGTGCCATAGACAAATTGATTCCTTAGCACCAAAATGTCATTTGCTCATCTGTTTCGTAAGAGATTCAAGCAATGTATGCAGCAGCATTTCTCCTAATCTCTTCTAGTTTCTAAAGCGGACAAGTAGATAGGCTAATTGTATTCTCAAGATGTCCATGATCCACTCAAGGTTCTTCTTTCTTTCCAAGTGAATCCTGTCTAACACTGTTAATTTTTAGTGAGTGATCAAACAGGCTTGACTGGTGAAATAATGTTTTTCAACACTGTACTGATTTTCAGATGGTTCAAGTAAATTCGGGAGACGCTTTCCAATCTACTATGTCAGTAACGTAGAACTCTTTGATGATTTTTCAAAATGTATTATATTTCGGATACCTTTAATCTTAAACTTGAGTTGTTGAGTGATTAGAATATTTGACTGTTGTAAATTTTTCCAAGGCTACTTAGGTTTTCCACCTGATAGATTTTTAAACACTTCTGCTTTCAAGTCAGTGGGCTTTCCTCTTTGCATGGTAAATGATAACACACTGACAGATTAACCATGTAATCATACAACCATGTGGTTGGCATTTTCCTGGCTGCTAGTCTGCTTGTCTGTCTGCAGTGGTGTTTGACAGCTGAAGAAACTTTATTTGTGAGAACAGAAAGGACATGTTACATCTGATTCTTTGGAGTCTCATTTATGACATTTCCTCAACAAACTGTGCACACAGTGTGTTCTTGTATGGAATAGTGTAGGAGTGCTCACTTGACAGTGTTGGGTGCTTCAGAAAGTCTCTGGAGAATGTAGGGCTCATGTAGAAGATAAAGAGCTGCTAGTGACTGAGAGTTCAACTGGATATAACAGTGTGTCATTGATAGTGCCGGGGTGCCTTTAGGAGATGAGCTTGGATTGCTCAATCAAGAGTTATTCCAACTTTGTTTCTTTCCTCAGAGTATGTATTATGGGAAATATGACTTCTCATGAGTAATTTTATGGACAGTGGCACTCACAAGTTTGTATCCATTCTTCGCTTTTGCCCTGTGCCCTCTATGCCTAGGGATGCTCTGTGTAGAAGGCCGTGTATTTTTTAAGTTTTGGTGAGCTTAAGGATATGATAACATTGCAATCATATTGGTGGTAGAGTAATTCTTGATCAGTTTTTCACAACTTTTGGTGAAGGGATGCTTAAGTGTTAGTTTTTCTGTAGATAGTAATTGTGAAAATACTACAGGCATTTGAGTTCAAAAGTAAGATTGAGTTATTTGGCCTGTTAATTAGCATGGGTTTTTCATGAACTGGTACAAGCCAGTATCTTTCTTTTGCTCCAATTCAAAGGTACCACCTTGATGGAACAAATTTTCAGCCCCAAATATAGTAAAGGTTTGATCCAAGTTAGCCATATGATGCTTGGTTCTAGCTAGTATGGATATCATAACCTGTAAAAAGTTATAGTTTAGCTTGGGGCTAAGGCTGTTAGAAACTTTCTTTATTCAGCACATAGTAAATTAGCTAAATGCTGATTTTACTTTAGCTTCTAAAGGTCTGGCAAGTACTCCTTTCTAATTTCATATAGCTTTTCTCACCGAAATGGGATTGAATAACTCCAAGAGTGTCCCAGACTGTCTCAGGTCTAGAATTATATGTGCAATAACTTTCCATCAAATTGAGTTTAATGATGACAAATAGGAATGACGGTGCTTAGTAACTTTTGCCTTATTTTAATAAATGTTCTCTTTGGTTTTAAGCTGAAGCAGCAGCTATGATTGCACAAGACCAGGAAGAATTTGAGAAAGCACACAGGCTTCTGCAGGTAACTAATGACCTCAATGTAAACAAAATAGTTTTCTAATTTATTTACAAGTTGCAACTTCTGAAATCTCTTTGTCTGCAGGCAGGAAAGGTTGGCAGTCCCAATGCATCTGAATTAGCAAATACTTCATGGAAATCTGTTAATAGCTTCATTCTGCCAGGAACATCTGATCTTCATAAAGACGCCAGCTATTTACGTTTGTCTTTGGGGGAGTTCTTTGGTCAAAGATCCGAAGCTCTTGGATGTCTTGGTGGAGGCAGTGGTGTGAAACGGGTATGTGTCTAAATGTTAATATTGAGAAACAAGGAAATGATAAGACAAGCAACAACTAGCACTAGTTTTGTTATTTTGTAATCAGTTCTTTCTCAGATCTAATTTTCTTAGTTGATTTAGGAAGGCAATTCTCTGTGTGTTACAGGTGTGGTTTGACTGGTTTCCTACTGGAATTTCTGATGTGGAATGCTGGCTGGTGTTATTGTTGAATGTTGATCATTGCCTTTTGGTCAGGGACTAATTATGTGTAGGATTAGAGGGAGAGAAGTACACCATATACGGGAGGCATGTTGAAGGTCCCAGCAAATGATCCACACAGTTGAGTGAAATGCTGCTCAGACAAGAGTATTTGAACAGTGAGGGCATCTCTGAATGACTATTGATAGTTGATGTGCTATTTGGGCAATGCCCAACTTCAGTAAAAGTGTAATCATCTAAATTTTGACTTATTGACATCTGTATTCTTCTTGTATCTGTTGGATACCTGTCACTTCCCTCTTCTGCTGTTGGTAGACAGGATCTCATCTGTGTTTCAGACCAAATAAAAAGGTGGGGAAGTGTGTACGATGGGAAGAAGTCACACATGCTTGTGTAATTCACTTGTGTCATGAGGGACTGTTGGATTTGGCAGAGTTAGAGTCTGGTCTAAGCATTCCAAGGCTTAGTGGCAGACCATGCCTCCAAGCAGAGATAATGTGAGCCTATGTACTTTATTTATTTATTTTGAAAAACTGTTCCTTCAGTTGGGATAGTTTTCTTTGTAGCAGTGCTGTGTTTTGGATTTAGTATGAGAATTATGTTGATAACACACTGATGTTTTTGTTGTTGCTAAGTAGTGCTTACCCTAAATCAAGGACTTTCCAGTGTCTTATGCTCTGCCAGTGAAGCAGGTGCACAAGAAGCTCAGAGGGAGCGGGGCCAGGGTAGCTGACCCCAACTGACTAAATGGATATTCTGGATCATAGAACATCCTGCTCAGTCTGTAAACTGGGGGGAGTTGGCTGGCAGCCATGGATCACTGTTCAGGGACAGGCTGGGGATTGGTCTGTGGCCAGTGAGCAATTGTGTTGTGCACCGCTTGTTTCTCCCTCTTTTATTCCCCTCTCCTTCCTTTTCATTACCAGTATTCTATCTTGTGTCAGTTATTAAACTTTTTATCTCAACCCATAAGGTTTACATGTTCTTTCCAATTCTTTCTGTTGGGAGGAGTTGGGATATGAACAAGCAGCTGTGTCACTAGCTGGGGTTCAGCCATGCCAGTAGTTAGTTTATTTTATGTGTGCATGGGAAATGCAGTGTATGTGTTTAGATTAGGCATTTGCAATGCTAGGAGGCACACATAATTTCTTAGTGGTATGAGAGATATACCCAGCAAGCACTGCAGGCCGAAACTGCTTTGCAAGTGCATTGAACCTCTTTGTTAATTACTAAATTTACTCATGCTGTATTCTGGGATATTTTTTTATAGCCATCTTTTGGTTACTATATTACGTCCCCGAAGAAAAGGCAGCCTGTTTCTTTGCTAACGCGATCTGATTCATCAGGAGGTGACACCAGCCAAGAGATATCACAGTTGTCTGAGGAGGTGTTTTCAGGTAGTTATGGAACAGCTCTTTTTTTCTATAGGGCATTAAGGGAGCATGTGTATTACAAGAATGCAGGTTTTTAGACAACTTCCTTATTGTAAATTAATTTTTTGTTGTTGTTGTTAGATGACTTAGAAGCACAAACAAGAAAACATGCAAATTTTACCAACTCTGAAGGTTCAGGGCATATGGTGGATACTGCTGCTGAAATACATGAAAATATTAATACACAAGCTGCTACCAAAAGTAAAGCAAAGGTATTTCTCTCGTATTTTTCTTTAAAGTGCAACTATGAACTGAAACAAAATTCAAATTGCTCCAATTATTATTGTTTCTTTAAATACAGCTGAATTTCGACTTTCGTATCAGCTCACTGCTTTTTATATTGATCATTTGAATCCTAGTAGGTGCTCGTGTTTCTTAGGATAGTTTCATTAGAATGGCATGATCCTGTAGTAAGTCAGGTGTTACTATTACCATCTCATTTTCCTTTTTCTTCCAGCTTCACTTTTGGAATTACTCAGTCTGTCAGCCCATGGTTTTTCAGAGACTCATAGGCTGTTGATGTTCTGTGATCAAGTTTCTGAATTTCAGCTATGTCTTCACCGTCTATTGTTTTGATGAAACAACTTACCTTTAGCATTGGAGTAAAATCTTTTAGTTGATAGAATTTGAGGATTTGAATGTGGTGCAAGTCTGAAAAAAGTGTCTTTTTAGTTTGGCAGTCCTTGATACCTACCTTTCCTGCCTGTGTCACCTCCCTAAGTCTGCTGGCAGCGCTCCTAATGCAGGCCAGGATGCTGTTGAGCTTCTTTGCCTGGCTTGTGGTCAACTTCCTGTCTACCAGGACCCTCAATTCCTTTTCTGCCAAGCTGCTTTCCAGCTGGTTGGCCCAGGGCCTGTACAGGGGCCTGGGGTTATTCCTCCTTAGGTGCTGGTCTTGGCATTTCCCTTTGAACTTCTCAGCCTATCTTTCTGTCCTGTTGAGGTCCTTCTGAATGACAGCTGACTCTTCTGGCATATCAGCCACACCTCTCAGTTTCGTATGATGATGGAACTTGCTGAAGGTGCACTCTGCCTGATCATCACATCATTAATGAAATTGTTGAACAGTACTGGTCCCTGTCTTGATCCCCAGGATACTCTACCAGTGAGTGACTGGCCTCCTGATGGACTTGGTGCTGCTGATCTGCCCTTTGAGCCTGGCAATTCAGCTTGTTTTCAGTCTAGTCATGGTGTACATGCTCCATGCTTCGTCTGTCTTTTAATGAGGTTTTTGTGAAGTCATGCACACATATCTACAGGAGGACAGGTGTTTTCAATTCTGAGTCTGTCCATCTGAGAGAGACAGAAGGAAATTGGACTCTGGACATAACTGTCTACCTACTTCACACCCTTTGCTAAGAATAGCCAATGTGAAAACTAAAGAAGAAATCAGACTTGATTGATAGAAAAAGCTGTAGGAATAGCTGTGTCCTCTCTGAAGAGATTTAGTGCAGATGATTTAATGTAGATGATTGAAAGTTAACTGGGAAGTTATTGTACATTTGGTCATGGTAACTTCTCTGCTGTTTGTCCCTGATAGGATTTTACTCCCAGTTCTTTCAACTGCACTAAATAAAGGATTTTCGGATTTTTAAAGTTTCACAGGAACCTAAGGCTTCCTAGCAGGCAGTACTTATTTAATCTAGAAAAGCCTTTGTGAAGTAGACTTAAAAAATCAGGAAAATGAGACTAATGTCTATTGCAGTGTTCTTTCTAGATAGGTGCTTAAAAATGTGTCAATGAAGAATGTTAATATATTGCCATATCCTGAATTGCAAACAAGAAACAAAACATTAAACAGAAATTTTCTTACTGTGGTGCTTAACTCATTCTGTTTTATTGTAGGATGGAATTCATAAAGGCAAGTCTGAAGATAGCTTGTCTAATCATTCGGACTCTGTCTTGAGTATCAGTACAATTGCAAATGCTATTGCTAATGCTTCCTCCAGTGCTGAACCTTCCCAGCTAGCTGCTATGATGATGGCACTCTCCAATAAAAGTAAAAGAGCACGTGTCCTTCCTGGAGTTGTTAAAGAGGCTGAACTCTCTGCTAACGAGATATTATCCAGCAATGAGGAAAACAGTGCATTTGATATGGAAAAATACCTCAAAAAAACAGATGAGAACAGATGTGAAAGTGAATACGAGAGTGTTGTGAAACATGAAGCATCTGTCCAGAACCTTACATCTGATACCTTTTTACTGGGTAAAGATAAACATAAGGATGCTCTTGCAGAAGACTTGATGAATAATCATAGCAAACAGCAAGGAATAGAGAAGCGATTGCTTGATTATCTTAATGAAGAGAGTGACAGTCAGAATTTTTCTAGTCTGTCTGGTATTCCCCACCATGGAGATGTAATTGCAGATAATGTTCAATATTCAGAAAAGTTGTCAGATTTGGTAAATAATAAACATTTACAATCAATGGATGCTGATATTAGATCAGAGACACTTAATGGTAGTGAAGCCCACACATGTGGAATTCTCTCAGCAGCAAAAATGGAAGTGGCGCAGAGAAATCTGCTTGCTTACCAGAACAGCAATCTCACTAATACATGTAGTATAGGGGAAGATAGAGAAACAGTAGATCAAGCAGCAAATGCTGTTCCTGAACCATGTAATGATTTGGTGAAGGCAAGTGCAGGAAATATTCCATCCTTCAGCAACTTAAAACCTGCCAAGCAAGCTAGTAAATATGTCTCAGTAAGTGCTACAACAGCCAAGCCTGTGCAGAAATCGAAGGAAGATGAGAGGAAGCAAAATATAGAGAAGAGAAGCAAGGATGCCACTACTCCTCATGGTGGGAATGCGAAACATGTAACTTTCGAGAATCTCTCCCCAGCTTTCCAGAGTAGTACTGGTAAGTGAACCTATATCAATGCAATTAGTTGTTGAAAAGGCTTTTCTTGAAGTAAACTTGTTTCCTGTCCATGAATAAATATGGTGCTTAAATTTTGTTTATTTGGCAGAGCGTAAACCCATTGTACCTGAATGTGACTTAACTCTGGAGAGTGAGCAGTGTAGCTTCAGACCTTCAACTTCGCCTCTGATTCACTCTTCTCCTAGTGAGACTTCTGGAACAGCGTTTTCAGGGTAAGTTTCTTGGTGTAGGTTATAAGAATTAGTGCTTCTTGAGGATTGTTGAGGGATCCTGTGTTAGTTTGAATGTTGACTATGATCTAGATTTATAGGAGATTTTTATTAGGCTAAGACTTCATTATGCACTAAGATGGACATTCTATAGACCAATGAAAATGTGTTTTTTAAACTCAGAAGTATTTAGCTCCATTTGGTTCACTGGTTTGTATCATTACTTGCTGTGGGAGAGGGTGGGTAGAAGTAGTTGTATTGCTTTTGACTATTTTGTATTTTGATACATACTCGTGTCCAAGGTTTAAAGTTTCCTTAGCAACTGAAAGAACGATGTTTCTTAAATCAGCTCCCATAACAGTAAGTGTCTTAAGATTACAACTAAGTTAATTCTGTAGTCTTAAACACAAACGTGGCTAGTAGCTAATGGTTGTGTGCAGTCTCATAAGAAGATGAGGCAACTGATTTCCCTGACTTAGCTTTTAAGTTCATTATTTAGTATTTAACTACAGTTTGTGTTTGTATGTGTTATTAGAATTACATGCTGTCCGGCATTTCTCAGAAATTATTATGTGCAGGAGTAGATGTATTTTTGCAGGCATGTTATATAACTGTTAGGATTTCCAGTTAAAATTGTCAGTGACTTTAACCGTTGTCATGTTAGCTTTTCTTGTTGAGCAAAGTGCTGAGACATCCTGTGTTTTCAGGTATTTGAAATGAAGAGAATCTCAGCAGTGAATAGGAAGCTAATGTGTAATGCCTGAGAGGTTAAATGATGTCATTATACTTTTTAATTTAGTTAGATACAAGTATATTGATTCACCTCTTTTAATAAGTTGTGTTGTTTCTGCAGCCTTAGCATCTGAGTTCAGTTGTGGAACTCTGATGCTTTACCTATATGGATTTATAAGGAATGAAAATGTGTTTTATGTACACCAAAGCCAGAACTTGTAAAGGTTGAGAGCTGATTTCTCATTTCTACTGACTGCATTTAACAGAACAGCTAATTAAGTTGACTTTTAGAATAGTACAGCTAATATGTAACATTTTCTGAGGGCAGCATTAAAAAAATATATTTTAATATTGGCATGTTTTGAATCTTTTTCAGATCTGAAATGGATTTTGCTTGCCCATCACATTGTCAGGAATCTCCTTGCAAAGAAAATGTTCTACCTCAGTCTGTTTACTCAAGTCCAAGCATGAGCAGGTTAACCTATGTCTCTGCATCTGGCAGTACCCATAAGAACTCAGCAGTGATACGTAATCCAGGGACATACTGGGTAAGAAAGACAAAACAGCACTTCCCCTTTGCCCCTAAACCAAAATTTGTAAGTCAAAGTAATTCTAAATTAGAAAAGCCTTAAGGATTTTCAAACAGTAGGATATGCTGTGCATAGGGAAAAGGTATTCTTCTTTCCAGAAGTTTTTTTTTCTTCTGAGTCCTTCAGAAATTTGAGTTTTGGTGTCAGCTGTGCCAAACGCACACAGTCTAATAAATGCAAACATAGTAAAACAATCAAAGAACTAAGAACTTTTGAAAAAGTTTGAGTTGGTGTATTTTTTATTTTCATTTTTTTCCATAATTTCTCATTAAGTCATTCTATTTTTGGAATGTGGAGTAGTATTTTGCAGGATCTATATTGCTTTCATCAAACCTGAGGCTCCCTTGTTCAGCTTCAGCTGTTAAGAGAATACTTTCCCTGGTTTGTTTTTTTTCCTGGTGAAATGTTTATAAATACATAATGTAGTTTGTACTACTTTTTTCAGGACTGAAACTATATTTTTTTTACCTCTGACAGTCATTCTGACTTTTTTTATGGGTTTAGAAAAGAAATGTACACTGAGGGTGGAATTTGTGTTCAGACTTGCAGTCTTATGCTGATTAAAATAATTGGCAATCTTTTATCTGAATTTATGCTTTCCTTGGAATCTGGAATCTATGTTATGTCTTCCCCCCTTCCAAAGTATGTGTAATTGCGGATGGAACGTTGAAAAACAGACAGATAAACCTGAAGAACCTTTCTGACTTACATGCATGTCTGTGTAAATATGAGTGCTCATTCCAGCTATACCATACCTGTCAAAATGGCAGGTCTCTGGACTGGAATGATTTCTATGTGAGCGCACAAAGAAAATGTTTGTATCAATGCATTTTCATGCATCTCAAATCCTTTTTGGTTAGTGATTTGGTTCAGGGTCATTCAGTTTTGTTTTGTTTTTTTGAAATCTGGCTAGTATGTCTGATGTGTTATCAATGCTGTTTTGAACACCAGTCTAAAAACACAGCACCACAGAGACTGCTGTGAAGAAAATCGCCTCCATGTCAGCCAGACCCAGTAGAATGTGTCTTTAGGATGGCAGACAGGTTGAAGCTGCAGGTTTTGTTTTTCAAGGTGAAGAATCACAAAAGTAAAACTTCCGACAACTCAAGCTTGATTATTTATATTGGATGGCAATACCAGTAATGATTCGACAGGAAAGTTTCCTGAACAGGCAGCACTAGAATTAGGTGTGTCTTATGTACCCTATTGCTTTTTTAAAATACGGCATGTTATATTTGTTTACTAGGATGAAAATGCTGGTGAACTGAGCACAACAATAATTCAGGCCAGCCCAATTCCTCCACAGGAGCATACAAAAGAAAATCTAGAAGACCACTCATGTCAAAAAAATAGAAAGGAAGCAGTACTTAGTATGGACCAGAAACAAGAAGAAAATGAACTTGCTGGTCTTCAAAGAAAACCTCATAATGTACTGGACCAAGAACTGGCCAAAGACGGTTTTCTGAAGAATGAAAAGCAGCTTCCATTTATTCATTCAAATGTACCAGCAAGTCATGAAGGGCTAGACCATGTTAAATCAGCTTTGCCAAGTAAACTCTGCACCTTTCAGCCACTTTCTGTCAATGTTGATGCACAAGAAGCGTGTCAGGATCAATCAAACAAAGCACAGAGACAAGGATTACCATCTCTGAATATATTACCTGTTTATCCTGGATTAAACACCTGTTTGCCATGCAATCAAAACTCATCAGGTGAACAGTGTGTTCATACATCAACTGTTAAATCCCATGTCACTACCTCTGAGAGTCAAGCAATTTCTTCTTCTGTCCCCGCCTTGCTTACAGGGCATTCATTTGCAGCAACTGCATTTGCACAACAGCATTTGGGAACTATACAACCTACAGGAAATGCAGTTCCATCTCAGTGTCCTGGCTGCAGCTCTGCAGGTTTTGGCTTTTCAGCTGGGCTTCCTTGTTCTGGGATTCCAGCAGGACATGTTGAGAATCCACTTACATTAGGAATTCCTTTAGGTCCAAATACTGGTCCTGGCTTTTTGGGTGCAACTTCACTTTATAATCCACACTGCACTTCATGGAATAATAATATCTTAAATATAAAACCATGTACTGGACAACCTTTTGGAGCTGGCAGAAGTGGGTGGGAGTTGTCAAAGTCACCTGGTAGTGGTAAGTGTGTTTTTTAAAGCATATTTGAAATACAGCTGTGGACAGGAATGGTGATAGTGATGTTGCTTATGTTATAGTAAATAAAATTAAGATGATACGACATGTAACTGCAATTATTGTTTATGCAAACCCTATTACTAGTTTTCCTTGTTCAATGTTGTTCTCTGAATTCAGTGTCTATTCTTACAGTTCCTCTAATGGTCTTAAAAAACATTTCTCATAATTTAGAAGAATTCCAGCGTTCTTCAATATTAAGTAGTTTTGTGTTTATGTGAAGGATCTAGAGCTACCTTTCATAGGAGGAAGAGAAATCCTAACTGCAGTTCAGACTAGGCAAGACAAGTCATGCTCTTGAAATTCCATTGTATTTTGTCTGGAAAATAGAGGGCATTTCTATTTCCAGCCTAATTTGGTATTAGCAGTCAGTGAAGGCCAAAGCTCTTAAGAAGTTTGAACGCCATGGAGGGTTGAAGCTGTTTGCTGGTTATGAAGGGAAAGACAAACTGCCAAATGTCTTTTGGCCTTTCTGCTATTACTCAGTATCTACACTTAATGCTAAACCTAACTATTGCAAATTACTACTTAATTTTAAAAACTTACTTTAACCTACAATCATGTTAGTTATTTTTTGCTATACCTTTTTTTTCTGGCTAATTCTTTCTGCCTAAATGACAACCTAGTAGGGTTGAAGATTTGAATCTGTGACAGTTTAGAGCTTGTTTACTGATTGTTCCAAATCATCGATCTTGTTAGTGCATTTTGAAATAGTGAAATACTCTTTAACTATTTTTATACTACGAAGATTTTGTAATAGTAATGTTCAAATTTTCTCAGTTGGGCTAGTGCTGATTAAATTGTGACCACTGAGTGTTTTATATCAGGTGTATATATACACACTTTGTGGGTCTGTATGGAATGTGCTATTTCCATAAGTATTTATTTTTGTGACAGTAGAATTTCAAGATGCGAATTAGAAATGATTGAAATTTCAAATTTCATGCCTGTGGAAAATATTCTTATGAGAACTGTTAAGAGTCAAACCTTTCCTTGCCATAATGAAGCATTTGTCAGATGAGATCATAAACTTGGTGGCAGCCTGAGTGCCGATTTGCTTCTGAGTACCTGTAACTAACAGGAGTGTATTTTCTTCCAAAGGACATATAAAAGTACCAGAGGAACTGAAGTTCTCTAATGCCTGTTGTGTGGGAATTGCATCACAGACAGTTCTTAGCATTTATAATCCAACTGACCGGTGGTTGCAGGTTAACATTGGAATACTCAGTGTTTCAATTAATGGGGAAAAGGTAGGAGATTTTTTTTTTTTCCATAAAGCTAAATAATACTGTAATCTTACCAGATATCATATGTAAAATTAAGGCCCTCTTTATGGATTTGTAATTTTTTCCCTGTTTTATAGTTAATATGCACAAAAGCAATGCTACTTCCTTTAGCCAGGCCACTTGACAAATTTGTGAGATAAATGCCACACGAGGTGATTGATCTGTAGAATTGTATTGTGTGCATGAAGTGTGGAAGGTTAGAGTTTATGGGTTATTCATTCCCACTTGTGTGTATGCAAGAAGTGTTAGCCCTAGGCCAGAAAACATCCATGCTGAGGAATGTTACTGCTAAAACATTTCTGGCAGTTTGCTCCTCTTTTTCTTGAAATCAGGAGATCTTGAGTGATGGAGAATGAAAAATCCTTGGAGTAGGCTTCAAACTAGATGGATTGTTCTGTGTGTTGTAGGTAGCTTGTAGGCCATAAATTGGCTGTGTTGCGCTTCAATTTTGTCAAATTCTATATACTTCTGTTATCATAGTAATAGTTCTAGAAGTAAAATATATTGAGGACTTTGGAAATGAGTTAGAGCCAAGGTCCATCAGAATAATTTAATTTCTCTCATTGATGAATACACTTAGTGGAGAAGAATATAACAGCAGAACAAGTATACATAAGATATTCGGAGCTTCTGGCAGTTTGATACCTGGTGTTATATGTTATTTCTGTTCTTATTAGTTTTAGGTAGAGTGCTCTTTAGCTAATCTGTTGAAACTGCAGTGTTGTCCACAGTTCAGTCATAGATTGTATAAAGTATCGCTTTTTTTTTTTATTTTTTTTTTTTTAATTTTTATTTTATTTTTTTAAATACAGTTCTTGCCATTTTTATTTGGTCCATATTACTGAGGAATAGCAGACAATGATTTGCTTTAAGTATTGTAGCTTCTAAGTCTTAGAAATCCTCATCACATCCCTCAGGTATATTCTTCCAGCAGATGTAGTATGTGTCTTTACAGGAGTATGATTTCTGGTTTTGATCTTGTTTTCTCAGAATGCTTCTTTTTTAAAGAACATCAAGCCACAATTATTTGTGTTCATGTATAATATTTATATATGTGTATATATATGTGTGTGTGTGTGTGTGTGTGTATATGAGAATAAGGATTTGTTGCATAATTTTCTAATTGGCTTTATAGGGCTTTTATGCAGCTTCTGTAACAGCGATTCTGTTGTATCAAGAGGTGATTTTTAACATAAACTTCCTTTACAGTTGTTTCCATGAATAAATATATGCAATTGTTTGCACAGTGTGATTAGAACTAATTTTTTTTCAGTCAACTCTGAGATATGCTGCTGTTCTTTCTCAAAAATCAGGGTTTTACTTATTAATTTTCCCAGTGTCAGTCTTTCACTAGATGGCAGAAAGAAGCCTCAGCAGTTTTCAGACTGACTTCTCTGTTTAAATTAAAAGACCTTCAGTAGAGCAGGATGCAAATGTGCCATGGAATGGGCCATGGATATGAAGATGCATTAAGTGGAGGAAGAATATATATATATAACATCTGTGTTAAGCAGTGGTGCTAGACAAATGTGGTATTTGGAAAGGAAATGTCTTCTGGTAAAAGGCCTGTTTGAAAATTACAGGTTTTTTGTTTTTCAGATGGATCCTATGAAATATCAATGTCTGGTTTTCAAGAACAAAGCCATTGTAGGACCATTTTCTACCAATGACCTGAAAATACTTTTCTTACCTTCCCATTCGGGGATCTTCCAGTGTATCCTCAATGTTTCATCTTGGCCAGTTTCTGCAGATGCTGAGACAATCGTTCAGTCAGAAGCCTTGGCAAGCAGGGTAGTTCTGACAGCAGTTGCTGAAAATCCTAATTTAGAAGTAAGTTGCTGCTTATTGTGGGCCTTTCATTGTTGCAATCGTATGAATAATTTAATGACACTGGAAAATAATGGGGTTGCAAGGGCTGTTCCTCAAAGAAACCTAGAATTTCATATGTTTTGAGTGGGAATATAAGAAGATTTTTGAGAAGCTTATTGCTCTCTGGGAAGTTCCAGTTGTGGAAAAGCAACTTGCTGGAAATGAAGGGTTCTGTGTGGAAAGAATAAATTAAAATGCATTACCTTTTCATTGTTAAAAGACTGGGCAAGATTTAAACATCTGATGCTTACTAGGTATCTGCTCTGTTGCATTGGACATTTAATGTAACAGAAAGCATTTATTTCCAATTGTAAGGATTTCTTTATTTTTTTACATCAGGTAGGCTTTGTCTTGGTTTCTTACTATCTCTAGCTTGTTTATAGAGAATATTTTCTTATTTTGGACAAATTAAAAATTAAAAGTAAAGTGCTCTTGCCTTGTGTTTTATCACGAAGAACAACCAGGTGGAAGACAGTGTGACATTAATAATTTAATCTGGCTTCATATAGATCTAGATTTAAGAGTATGGATAGGTAGAAAAAGGCTTGATTATATTTTTGGAGGTGCCTGAACAAATTATGTGGTAGTTTGTGACATGATGGATAAAAGCGAAAAGTAAAATTTCAGTCATCAGCCACAGCTAACATTTTTTTTTCATTTACGGTGGTCTTTTAACTTGCTTTGGGCTAATTATGTGTTTTGAAGTAATGAATGCACAGGATTGGATATAATTTTTAATGCTTCTTCCATAAATTTTTATTTATATTTAATACATAGTTTATTCCTTTACATGTAGTCCATTTTCTTCATTGTATATAGCTCAAACTTGTGTCATGTTCAAATAAAATTTAAACCTTGTGCTCAATCTCTGCATGTTGTTACATTCTTGAGATTGGAACAAGTACCAAATAAAAGCTGTATTTTACTACAGATCATGACACTTCAGTGTTTTTTAGCAAATTGATTTAATTTTTGGTTTCAGCAAAAATTAACTGCCCCTTAGTTATTTTCTTGACTTTTAACTTGCTGAAATGAGTTTTTAACTATCTAAAATGGACATATTTTACTTGCTAGCAATAATCAGGGTTTAAACTTACTTTTAATTTGAATTATCCAAAATAACTTGATTGTTTTCTGGATTTTGGTTGATAAACTGCACTAAGACTGGCTTAATTGATTGAGACAAAATGCATGCGAGACAGCCAATTGGCTGTAACCCCTTCTAATATTAAAGAAAACATGATTCTTAGACTCCTCCTACTCCTGGTGGAAAGTTTATATTATATGTGGATATAGGGTTAAGAGGATGGAATAGGTGAGTAGCATCCTTTCTTTCCTGGTACTTTTGAAGGGTAGTGTGTTTTGAAAGTTTTCCTTTCTTCTAAGTTCTGCTTTGTTTTAAAACCAGGTGGAAACAGGAAAAGGAGATTGCCTGGATTTTGGTGACTTGCCTTTTGGCAGTTGGAAGGCTCTTCCCCTAAAACTTATCAACAAAACCCATGCTTTTGTGCCAATTAGACTTATTATTAATGCAGTAAGTACAGTAAACTTCTGTATGTGAGAGTTAACATCTTTTGATACTGAATTTTAATACCCAAACACTTCATGTTGCATATCATTAAGAAATATATCTTGGAGACACTAGATGTAAGGTTCCCAAGAAGTCTTTTGTTAGTCAGGAAAGAAATAGTTTTTGTAGGGTGGTAATCTGACTCTGCTGTAATGGTATGAACAAAAATGCTTCTGGGATAGGTGTGTAGTGTTTTGTTTCATGTCTGTTGGTTACTTTTCATAGTTTAGCCATAGGATTCTGCCTCTGGTGCTTACTTTGACAGCACAGGGCAGCAGATAGGAAAAGGGTTGTGTTGCCTAAACCTTCCCTTTGAGAAGGTGAGGAAGCTGGAAGCTTCCCTCTTCTCTTTGAGAAGCTGAAGATGTATTCCACTATTCAAATGAAACAGCTGACTGTTGAAACAAGCAGCCAAGCTTGTTGATAGCAAGTTTAACATACTCCCTCTTCCTCCTTCTATCTGCTTTGTCTCTCACTAGATAATAGCCTGTCTAAGAGGCTGCAGTGTGGTCCTCTCTGCATCTCTGGCAAGGCAGTTTACATGCTTTTGGCTAGGCTGGGCTGACTGCTGATTTGTGCTGTGGGGTGAGCTGACCTTGGTTCCTTATACAGGGGAACAAGAAAAGACTGGCCTTATGTTAAGGTGGATCAGGTTGTCTTGGGGATTAGTGATGTTTCAACAGCCAAACTTCTTGAAGGCTTAATCTAACCAGACTCTGCTTGTCCCCTTTTGCTGCAAAAGGATTTCCTATTGTTTTTTGAGGATTTGCTGGACTATCATATACTTACCAAAACTACAGCCTAATTTTTTTCCAAACTACTTGGATCATTCAAAACTTGTCTTGCATTTCTCAGCTTTGTCATCATTGCTGTTAGTGACAAAAAGAGATTTAATACTTGTAATACTTTTTTTTTTTTTCTTTTTTTTACAGAATGCAGTAGCCTGGAGGTGCTTCACCTTTTCCAAGGAACCTGTTAATACTTCTAGTGAACAAATGGATGCAGTTTCTCAGACAGCAGCTCCATCAGTTGTAAATCATGTGATACATGCAAGCTATGATGGACAAGTGAGTAGTTTGTAATTGGCCTATTCTTCTTTTTACTTGCTGTCTGAAATGATGGTGTTGAATATTTGAGTTCACAGTAATGATTTTTGGGCAGTGAACCTTTTTGCATGTTTAGGTTTTTTTCATGTTTTGTTTGCTTGTTTTCTCCTCTCAATAATTTTCTCCCTTCCATAAGATGAGTCAACCAATTTCTTTTTCAGGATCCTGAAGCTTTAACAGTTTGGGTTCTGTTCCGTGCACCTAAGAAACAAATTTCTTGTTCAGGTAAAGTAACTTGATTTTCATTTCAGCTGAAACAGATTTTGCTTTTAATATATATATGTGTTAGAATTACAGGAGCAGGCTGCAAACTTGAAACCATGTTTGGTATGTGTGTGCTAATATTTCAGGTATCATACTAATTTTTAGTAACTGTAGGAGGCAGAATACCTCTATGTCTTAATCCTTTATATGTATTACCGGGGACATTTTTACTATATATGAAGCTGTACAAAGTTTGCACTGCAAGATGCCTGGAATTTTTCTGAACTCCTTTAACTGAGGGAATTAAACCATCAGTTAAGAAAACATTGCATTAATTGCAAAATAATTAATTAATTGCAAAAAAATTGCAAAAAAAACCTCTGAATTGTTCTGGCTTTCTGAATAGGAAATAGTACATATATCAAATAGTTTGGCTGGTGTGGTAGGATGGTTTTTTTTTTGAATTAGTGACAATTTCAGTCACATTTGACAAAAAGGTACAACTCTTAAATAAGATCCTGTGAGACCTTATTTAAAAGAGTAAAAAAGTGTCGCGTGAGTAATGGGAGAGCTTCTGTTATTATGAGCACGTGAATATGTTAAGATTGAAGAGTAGCTGAAGTGAGACATGCATCCATAGGAATGGCCTTTGCTGTTGGCAGACTTGCTTGCTTCTGCTACTCATGAAATTGTTCCTAGATTCCTTGGGTCCAGCAGAGGAGGTCCTGGCAAGAGTGGATGTAGAAGTGGACAGTCCAGGACCTAGCACTGTGATTAGAAGTATTTCTCTCAGAGCAAGAGCTGGAACAGCAAGGATACATACTCCAAAGGACTTACAGGTTTGTGTACATTTACAAACTGTATTTCAAGAACAGTTTGCCTCTCCTAGCCTCCTACTTTTGTAATGTTTGGTTTTATTATGTATGTGTGTATACAAACTTACACTTAATTTTTACAGAAAATATATCTATCTACTAGCATGGGTTCAACAGTCAAGCAGCAGCTGCCATTGGAAAATGCTGGAAACATTAGCGTACATTTGAAAATTAAGGTAGGTTGGCTTTTCTCTCTTGAAATCATGATTTTTGTGCTGTTCATATTGTACTGAAGCTGGAGCTGAGCCTTGAGATTTTAGCTCAGCTCTGTGATTTCATAGAAGCTTTATGAGTTTATGAATAAAGGGAATGGAGGATGGCAAAGAGATTAGCTTATTTTCTTTGGAAAAAAGACATGGATGTTCTTTTCCTCAACTTCTGTTTTATTTGTTATAACAAACATACCTTTATGATTTTTACTAAATTTTAACTAAAAGATTTGTTATATGTAAAAGTAATGAAGCCTGTGCTGCACAGCAAGTGTTAGCTGTTAAAGGCTGCTTAAGGCAAAGATGAATATTAGCATTGGGAAACATCTATGTTTTCTAAGAAAATTGCATTTTATTTGCAGTTTTTAGTGCAAAACTTGCAAAAATTGCAAGTTTTTAGTGTACATCTTGCCAATTCAAAGTGAATTCTTTTCAGACATGCAATGTCTTTACTTGACCTTTTTAAGAATCCATGGAAAATGTGGTTCCAGACTGAAAGATAACTAAACACATTTGAAACGTGCATTTCAAAGTCAACAGAAGGAACAGTTGGTTCCATTTTAGAAAAAAGAGATTTGTTTGCCCATCATTTCTAGGATCAAAGACCGTGGAAATAGGATATATGACCACTTAATGCCACATTAAGCAAGAATGCTGGGTACTAATTGATAGTGTTGAAGACTTCAGGTGTATTCAAATTGTCTGAACTGCATGTACAACAGGTGCACAACCAAACTGTATTACACGTTGTAGAAGTGTTTAATCCCTTAGAATAGGTTACTAAGCCTCCCTTTTGCCCTTGCTTGCTTTCAGACATCAGATCAGGACAGCTGCTTTGCTGTTAAACCTGAGGATCTTTTCCTTTTTCCTGGAGAAGAACAAGTAGTGACTGTCCAGTTTTTTCCAAAAAGCACAACCGCTACAGAAAGGTAATATAACTGACACTGTGCTACATATGTTAAACTGAACTACTTTTGACCTTAAGGTAATGAACAAATTGAAAGTTTTACCCATATGAGAGTCTTTGGCTTCAGTTGTTTTCATGAGAGTTCTCATCCATTACAAAAGTGTTTTTGTTAAAGTTCACCTTTTCTATAGATTATCTGCCTCTTAAGGTGTGTAGAGCAGAATTAATAGATAATATTTCCCATCAAGAAATACTCCAAGACTTTTTAGTGTAAATAAATGGAGTAAATCCCTGAGGCCCTTTATATGGTAGCTATTTCTAAAATACAACAAAGCTTCAAAATACTTACTTTCAGCAGCCCCTTGTGTTGCTTCCCTCTTTCTCTCTCTGCTGAGGCAAGGGGAATGTTATTTCTATTTTACGTGTGGAAAAGCTCAAGAACAGACCAGGATCATAAGTATTCATTTGTCTGCTGTAATCAGATAAAAGTTTGTTCTGTACTGTACTAATATACATGTTCCTATTGCAGATGGAAGGAGCATTCATAGTTTTGCTCATTAGCGAATGAGCATATTGTTCATGCTGAACTTCATTCTGCAAAACAAACTTGATTGGTTCAAGTGACAATTAAGATGTCATTTAGGAATTTTTGGCAATGACAGTGGTCTGACTCATTTCTCCGGAGCAGCCTTTCCTCTCTTGTTACATGCACAGTATCTGCTGTGATAGAGCAAGAATGGAAAAAGGAGTATCTTCAGAATATGTTCAACTTCATTAGTTAGCTTAACCAGGCCTCCCCAGTGCATTTAAATTAAACAGTGAGGAATTCTGTGCTAGTGACAGTATGATCCTATTGGATAAGTTGAATTTTTACAGGCTTGAGGTACTCAGGAGGATTGGAAACTTTGTAGTCTACGTCAAAGTGCTGCTGAAAGACTAATAAACCGAGGCAGTAACAAGGGTCCATGTTCCCTGCTGATGGGATTCAGGGCTTTGTCAGCAGGCGTCATAGGGATTCACTGACAGCTAGAGTGGACTTTCTGGAGTTTTGTTCTTGACTTGAAGTGTGTCTATAGCAAATGATTCAGGCTATTATTTAAAAGCTAGGTTTCCTTCCTTGGTACTCCTGGATGTCTCAGACCTGTAAAAATTCAGCGAAGTTTCTCATGGCATTCAAAAGACATCTCTTCAATCTACAGCCAGACTTTATTTATTTCTAAAATTAGTCTGTCAAAATAATTAGAAATTAGTATGGACAAAAAAATACTTTGCTGAGCTGTAGTCTCTGAAATAGATGTCTGAATAATTTCCAGATTAAATACTTCAGAAGACTGTGTGAGGTTCATATGATGTGTATTTACAGCCCAAAGGATTTAAATGTAGGGCTATGCCTAAAGTTGGCCTTTGTCATAAAATAAAAAGAAGTATTTGTATATCTGCCTTAAGAAAATAGTTTTAAAAATGCCTATCTGTAATATTTTTTCAGTTATGTTTTGATTTCATCAGCAAATTTTGTTCTGTTGTGGGATTTAAATTTATTTATTTATTTTTAAAGTATTTTGAAAATCCTTGTGCTGCCATCTGGGCCTCAGTTTGAAGTGATGATAAAAGGTGAGGTAGAATCTGGGAAAAACACACCTGTGTCTACAGCTGCTGGGTGCTCAGACATTCCACCCATCCTCTCCAACAAGCAGTTCATTGCCTGGGGAGCAGTAGCACTTGGATCATCAGTGTAAGTATAAGCTGGACAGCTGTTCATTTAGAATATTAAGTTAGGTATTTTATATTGCACTTATTTGAAGTAAAATTTCCTATTCACATTGATAATTCACAGTGATTTTTCTATGCCTCAAGTGAAAGAAGTATATTACAATTGCTTTTCTTGTGCAAGAAAGTTTTGGAAACAAACTGATCTTGTTTGAGCTTTGTGTATTCTCGAGGAATCTTCAGTTATGGTTAGAATATCTGGTTTTTTATGTTTAATATGTCATGTAAGTAGAAATGAGTAGAAAGGTATTTTTGAACTAAGATGATAGAAAAATTTCTTTTGGTTCTTTTGATACCTATCTCCTGCTAGAAATTAATTATGCTTAATCTCACCGTTACAATGAATAGAATCCAGTCTGTGTAATGTAATTTGACCATCTGAATAGCATAAACTATTGAACATCCCTTAATTGATTTGAATGTGTTTCAGTGTTAAAACTTTTAGTGATAGTCTGTTTTGCCCCTAATTATGAATTACTTTATCTTTCAGACTACTTCTTGTCCCCACTTGTTTAGTTTCAAGTTTACATGTTCAGTATTCTATGCTTTAATGAAACTGTTCATAATTGTTAGGATATTCTTTGCTTCCTTTCAGATCTCTGAACTTCTAATAATTCTAATAATTCTAATTCCTTCATAATCATTACTTGAAGGAATAATCCACTGTTGTTTGATACTGAACCTTTTGAGGAATCTAATGATTTCCTGGTGGTTTAAAATCAATCCATGTTTGTAGCCAAGAACTGTTCCTGATAGCTGCATTTCTGTTTTTCTGGTTTGCTAGGGTAGTGTTCTTCTAACCTACTGTTAGAAGATTGTTTGGTGTTTGGGAATTATTCCTTCTTTCCTGTATACTGCAATCTTCTTATTTTCTCTTCCTCCTGTAAAACAGTTTTAATGATCCCTTGGTTTTACGAAGCTGAAATTATTTCTGTAATTTTGTTTCAACAGAGTACAAAAGAGTGTCTGCCAGTGTTGATAGAGAAAGGCTTTGCTCTCTTTGTCCTCATCTTAGATTCCTCCAACTGCACGATCTATTCTCTTATGTTGTAGCAGTTTTAGGACTTCTCAAATTCATCAAAGTCAATGTTTTTGACTTGTTAAAATGACAAAGTCACTTGCTCTTGCTGGGGAGATTTCCTACCTCTGCTGAAGGAAGCTCTATATACCAGAAGCCTGGTCAATGCTAGGATGTGTCATAGAGGAAAAAAAAAAATTTTGGTCAACCTGATTCTGTCAAGTGACCATAACTTTCTGTATTGCTATTACATTGAGAATTACATAAAAAAGAAAAGTTATCCTGAATTTAGTTCTTTACAACTGTTCCAGTGGATCTGGGCCAGACTACTCACAAGACTTCGTTTCTGCAATGTGTCTGGATAATCTATTGAACATATTGTATTGTTCCAAGAGGTGATTTTTTTTTCCCATTAAATTACTTCAAAATTGACTGTCCTAGTTCTATTTTTTCCTTGAATTAATATATGCAGTTAATTTGTATTTGCTGTAAAATCTAACCAAACATATTTTTCAGACAGAAGAAGTTAATTCTAAGAAATGACTCTCCATCTGTGACCCAGCATTTAAGATTGCTGATAAGAGGCCAGGATCAAGACTCCTTTCAGGTGGCTGTCATTAAAGTTTCTCATTGTTTGTGACAGTTACCAGGCTATGTTTATAATGAAAATGTTTTTGCCCTGAAGTCTTTGCAGGCTGTGTATTTGTTTTGAGACTGCCAAGATGAGTGTGGTAGCAGAGCTTAAGCTATACTGGCATCCTTGGGAGTGGCTGAAATAAGTACACTGCAGCAAACTGGAGCTCAGTTTACAGCTCTGTCAGCTGCTGTATCACAACAGAGTCAGTACTTGGTGGAGTGATCCATCAGTGGCCCTTCTTGCAGGAGGGAGTCTAGAAAAGGATAGAAAAACTGGAATTAGCCTTTAGGAATGACTGTGCCTAATGGGTCTTTTTGTAATGTAACCTGTACTGACTTATATCCCCTTTTTCTGTCAAAAGTTCAGATTTTTTTAATCTAAAATCTTATACTGACAGAGAATTAATGTAGTGCTGATGTAGTTCAGCCTTGACAGGTTGGGGGTCGAGGGCAAAACAGTCTGTCTAAAATGAGAGGCATCGAAATGTTCATTATGGGAATATCAAGTATATTGGACTTTGTCTTTTCATTGCATAGTAAGTACTGCAACTTTAAATATGCCGTTGTCAAAGAAGTTAACGTGGAGTTCAAAGAAGGTAGTTCTTCCTTCCAAGTGTAGTAAGTTTTACTGCTATGTTTTATTCCTATTATAGTCACTTTGTTCTGGTGTCTTTTTTTTTGTAGCTGCAAAGTATATTCGGATCAGAAGAACGCTTAACCAGTAATTGGGAACTCAAAATGCGTCCCAAAGAAGATACTAACATATACCTGATGTTTACACCCACTCGAGTAACTTGCTGCTTTGCAAAGCTGGAAATCAAACAGCTGGGGATTCGATCAAAGCCAGGAATTAAGTTTACTGTAAGAGCCCCAACATAACTTCTAATAATTTTAAATTTACTCTTTGCACAATTATTGATAATCTATCACTGATAGCTTTTTCTATCAAAAACCTGAAAATTGAAGATACATATTATGGGTATCTGTATACTTGTTAAAATCATATAGGCACTAAATTTAATGCTTTAATATCAATTATTTTTCAATTAGTATCAATTTTTCATGCAGTTCTTTCCTTTGTGAAGGATGTAATACTTTATGTACTGTATTAAAAGTAGCTTAAGATTTTAACTCTAGAAGTGTTAAAAAATATGAACTGTTCTATAGGTCGGTCTTAAAGAAACTTGGAAATAGAACTTGAAAATGATTGAGTAAATTTAGGCTTTTCTATTTCTTGCAAAGGCTTTTCAGTTCACTTTTACAACATTTTCAATTATTTTTCTGTAACTCTTTGTGTAGTTTACTATAGCTGTACATAATTTTTTTTTATTAAGAAGCTTTTTTCATTTGAAGTACTATTTTTCTTTTTTGATAGTGGTTTTTTTTTTTTTCTCTCCTAGATACCATTATCTGGATACGGAGGAACAAGCAATATAATTTTAGAAAACGTTAAAAAATTGTCAGGTAGCTTCATGGTTACACTGGAAGGATCATTGTCTGCAAGATTACAGAAAGCTTCCTTCCATGTGAGAAACACAGGTTCCAGGGCTGCTTATGTTAAAGCGCTGTGCCTGGGAAACCTGCAGACAAAAACAGTGATGGATCCTCAGGTTATGACAGTGTCTCCAGAGAAGTTTGTACTAAGAGAAGGAACACATGAAGTAAGTATGGTGCTTTGTTCTAACAAACTAAATATCGTCAGTGAAAATGTGTGACTAGTTCTTTATTAAAATCTCACCTAATTTTTATGTCCTGTTTCACTTGTATTATTGTCATCTGTTGACTCATGTTCCAAACATTAATACAAACAATAAGATTTTTTTTTTAGTATGTCTGTTTTTTTAATCAGGTGATTACTGTAACATGGAATCCAGTGGAAAAGAACTTCCACCCAAGCATGTTGGTATCGACAGTTTGCTTATTTTGGGGAGATGAAGTATTTAGGCAGCAGTATCGCAGGTAAGATGTGCTTTGCTACAGACAGATATTTAATGAGAAGTTAAAGCTAGGGGTATGTGCTGCCACAAATATGGTTTTAATATGTTTCCAAAATGAGCAAGAAGAAACTAAAAGGTGATGATGATATGTAGAGAACTATTAAGCCTTGCATCTGTAACTTGTTGATGCGGCTTTGTTCATTTATGGCTTTGCTTACATACTTTACCTACAGTCCTAGTTAAAAATTTTATTCTGTTTTAACTTTCTTAAATTCAAGTGTGTTGGGTTTTGGGGAAATGTTTTCTTTTTTGTATCGAAAGAGGTCTGTGTTCTGTCTTAGTATCTCTCTTCCTAATGTGTATGTAACTTTAATTTTTAAAGAAAAGGCTCATGAAAAGAATAATACCGAAATCCAGGAGTATTACGTTTCAAACAAGGTTCATGTCTTGGTTTGCTGAGTTCTGTTGACAAAGAATGTGTTTGAGTTGATGTGTAGATGAGAAAAATAACATGCACATATGCTCATGACACACTAAGGAAACTTGTTGAAAATACCTTGCTGATCTTAAATAGTGTCCATAGCATTCAGCATTTCAGTTTGAATAACTCAAACACACCGAAATTACATACTCTGCTTTCAATGACACAAGTGGCACTTGCGATTTGTGCTGTCCATGGGGTGTAGTGTAATGCAGAATGTTAGGACTAGGTGGGGCGCTAAGGTGCTGATGATCATAATTCAGTGCAAAACTTCAAAATGGCATTATTTTATTATTGCTTTTAAATGTTACTGCCTCACAATGTGTGAAAGTCATTGTGTATATTCTTATCCAAATGAAGTGTTAAATGCAGCTGAATTTAACTGTGTGACTTTGAATAAAAAGCTCATGGAATAGCTGAGTTCCTGACCTTGATAGGAAACTGGCTTATTTAAAATATTGTAGAAGATGTTTGTTCCTGATTTTTTTGTATGAATTGTTTTGTATGAGGCAATGCTCACTATCTTGGAGTCCTCCTTACTTAGAAGTACTTAGGGAACAGTTTTGGTCTACAGATCAGCAGAAAATCCATCTAGAAGCTCAATACAGCTGCATGGGTATTATTGGAAACTTTTAAAATTGAGATTCTGGATGTTGTTATGTATGCAAAATGACTTGTTGATTTTATTAGTCAGCAGGCTGGCATATTGTTCTTGAAAATAGTGGTCTAGTTGGCTGTTTCTTGGTGGGAGGTTCTCTGTAATCTCCCTTGATAACTTGAAAGAGATGTTTCAATTATTTCAGTGATCTTTCTTGCAATGACTGAGTTCTCTAAGCCAGTCCAACCCCATTCTGTAATTGTGCACTAGAATGAGAATATGATTTGGGACTTAGGAGCAGTAATATGAAATGAGTACTCTGCCTCATCTGCCAACTTGTGCCCCAAGTTCCTTACTCCAAAATTATATATAGACAGCAGCCTGGTAAGTAGCTTAGACATGAGAGTTAGTAGTGCCTCGGGTATTCTTTCCTCCTCCATGGCTCTGACCTTATCTGGGTGCCAGATTTCCTCTTGCTGACCTGTAGCTTCCCATTTTTCCCAGGACTATTTATATCCCTGTGCCTCCCAGTCTTTTCTATTCTGTTGGCAGTCATGCTCCTTGGCTCTGAGTTCCTGCTGTTGGCTGGCACCTGCTGCCACTCTGACATTGACTAGTCAATTTTTCCTCTCAAAACGCTTTCACTTGTAACCAAAATAGCATTCTCCTGCTTCCTGTGGTGATTGAAACATCACTCAGATGCCTGATGTACTTATCAAAAATCTAGGTAGGTGTGACTGACAGCAGAGAACAAGTATGGAAAGACAAACATATGGCAACCATTATTTCAGTATTTCTTCCACTCTGGAGCAATAGAGCAGGTATTTCTTTAACCATTTTAAGACCGTGAAAAGGCTTCAGTTTTAAATGAATGCTCCCAGATTTGAGCTTGGTGTGGTCAAGAAATGATGAAGTGAAAATTATGTTGGATTCTTAAGATTCCTGTCAATCTTTTCAATTTGTTGTTTCTAGTACATTGTTTAATTTAATGACTCCTGTTTAACAGAGCTGTGATGTATAAACCCGAGGTAGAAAAACGCATAATCCCAGAAAACAATTTATTGAGAAATGCTGTATTTGATGAAGAATTTCAAGGGGAGCAGCTTGTGACAGAAGGTAAGACTGACCTCTTAAAAGAAAAATATAATACTTGTTTTTGTGTGGCAAATGTGCTTTTGACTTGAATCCTAGTTACTTTTTCACTCTTTTTTTATAAATGTAGAAGAAAAATTCTGAATTGGGACAGTTGTATTGGGCAAAGCTTTGTTGTATTTTCTTTTCCCAGTCCAGCTGATAAGCAGTGTGATAGAATGGTTTTGGTGGGCACCTGGCATCCAGCCAGGGTCAACCCATCAGAATAAAATTTGCCTTTTTTCATTCAGTATGTATTTATTTAAATAATTTTCTGTACTTTTCTCCTAGCAACATGAAATCCTAGTCTGTAAATATTACAGCATTAAAAATGCTGAGTTTATTCAGAGAGTGTTTGCCTTATTAACTATTGAGAAAGATTCAGTTTGTTGTACACAAATATATTTGAAAATTGAGAGGCAGACAACTTGGGTGTCACCAAAATATATATTTATTTTCCTTCCTAAATTTAATAATCATAAATAAATAATTTTTCATCTGCTTGTTAGTAAGAAATGCATTAATAAGAATACAGTATATTGTAAAGGGTTCCTTCAAGCACCTCTTCAACTGTTCAGTCCCATAAGTCCCAAATTTACTGTCAAACCCTATTCTTGAACTAGTTACATTCACATATGGAATTACTTACTGATCTGAGGCTACTACACCTGAATAAATGTGGTCTATTTCTTTCCCTAAGAACTGTATATTGTCTTTACTTGGAAAAGTAAAGGTTTTTTTATCATTCATCTTAGTTGGGGTGAAATCCTAATGAACATTAGATATTTGACTTCTGGAGTATCCTTTGAAGTTTTTAAGCCAGTGTTAGAGAAAAAAGTAAAACCTAACTCTAATTTGGCATGGAATCAAATTAGTATATAGCATTTATATAAAGGTGGAAACTATATGATAATCTTTCTATATTTATTTTTTATATGTAATATTTGTTATATCTTATAATAAAATGTTTTAAAAGATGTGTATTCAGATTTATATATTGTATTTGATGTTAGTGTTGAGCTTTGCCTGATAATTAAACTTGCAGGAAGTAGTTTTGGAATGATCTAGGATTTCTTAGTTGATGGATTATTAACTAGGTCTATGTCTTAAATCTCTGTGGTGTAATTTTGGAGTATTCTAGAATTTTTCTTACTAGAATTTCTCTATTGCTCTCATTTTTAGTATGTGATGTCCCACGAGAGACAAATGATATCCATCTTTTCTATGCAAATATGCAAAAAGTTCTAATTTCTGTGGTCGGATACTCCAGTTGTGATCAGGATGGCTTTCAGCAGTCTCCTGGACCCCATTTGGAATTGGACAGGTACTGGAACCATAATTAGTAATTATATGCATGTAATTATGTTTTTTTCTTGTGAGAGGGGTTAGGCATTGTAACAGGTTACCCAGAGTGGCTGTGAAGTTTCCATCTCTGAAGAAATGAAAAACCTGGCTGCTCAATGTCCTGAGTAACCTGCTGTAGCTGACCCTCCTTTGTGCAGAGGTGCTGGACTGAGTGATCTCCACAGCTCCCTCCTGATCCTCAGAATGTGTTGCACAACATGCTGTGAAACTCAACTTACATTGCCTTATTTCTCTATGCAATACTTGTTTTCTCTGTATATGTTTTATTCAAATTATTTTATATTATTTTCTGAAGATAATTATTTGTTTCAGTTCTTCTCATTCTAAATGCTACCTTCCACTTCCAAATATTCTGTGAAAAAGCTATGTCCTGATACAGCTGCTGGATTGTTTTTTGCTTAATGGAGAATTGAATTAAATTCAGGGCCCATATAAAAAGTATTGTATTTTAATAATAATATTTTGAGAAATACTACGAGTAGACTATTATAATTACTCATGAGATTTTTTTTTTACTGCTTTTGCTTACTGCAATCTTATTTTCAGGTTTGAGAACTTTGTCAGACATACCACTGCACCTTTGGATGTTCTTCCTGTTAAAGGACCTCAGGGTACTTCTTTATCTGCAAAAACTAATGATCTGGTTCAGAATAAATCAGATGCTCAACAGACTTGGACTGTTACACCTGAGTATTTGGCTTTGACATCTCCTTCTATTGGTAAATATTTTTTGAAGTTAATGAAATAGCCACTTCAGTATTAAGATAACAGTACTGCATTTGTGCATCTCTGTGTCTTGGGCATTTTTGTGAATTTTTGTACATGTTGGCTTTTATTTTTGTGTTACAGGTGAAGCAGCAGATATTAGACATGTACAAATTCTCAACAATTCCAATAGAATGTTAACATTTGAACTTTCATGGCCAGCTCACTGCCTTACTATAACCCCACAACATGGAAATGTTGAACCAGAGTAAGTATATTTCCTTAAGTTCCTTTATGTGTGAAAATGTGGAAAGGTTTTGGAGGAATTTATTTCTACTTTAAATGTGTAAATAATTTAGGAATTTTAATTGTTTTTTAGGAATTCACTTTAGTTTGCTTAGGCTGTACCCTGAAACTATTTTAGTTCCAGGGTATAGACTTTTTGTCAACTAACATCAAAATCTAGCTTTTTTTAGGACCTTTTCCTTTTACAGTTGTGTGTAATGGGGATGTTCTTCTGTCGCATGTATAATTACCTCAATGCCAGGAATTTTCTGTGCCTGGAAGTACTATAATTGCATCATTTTCAAGGAGCTGAATGGCCAGTGAAGCTGAAGCTTTAAAAATCTCTTTTCACAGTAGTTTTCGTTTAAAATTTAGCTATGGATTTAAAAACAAAAAACACTTCCTCCCTTCCCACAACCAAGAAACAACCCCCAAAATAACAGCTCTTCAAGAAGGCTTCTCTTCTGGGGACTTAGTGTTTTCTTTAGCAAATCTGCTGCTGATATTCCTCACAACTTGATTCTGGGATTTTTTTTTATTTTGAGAAAACTGTGTTTTGGCATTCAACCTTTGGCTTCTCAGTATCTGTAGGTATGAAAATAATGACAAGCCGCTATCAGCTTGCATGTACCTTAATTAGTGTTGTTTTTTTTTTGGGAAAGTAGTCATAGTATCACTGTATATGTATATGAGACTTTGCACCCAGGGCAGCAAAGACTTCCACAATTTATGCTTGAAAGGTTTGCTCACCTCTCCCTTCTAAATTTCTGGTGTTTTTCAAGTTTCAGTTCAGATCAGCTTTAAGACCCTGTTATTAAACTATTCTCATCCTCCCAAAAAAATGTCTCCCATCAAAAAAAATACTTTTGCTTTCAGAAATGTATTTCAGTAGTTGCTTTAACTTTGAAGTATGATTGCCCGAACATACTTTCTCTTCAGTCCTGCCTCGCCAATTGCATTTTGAACACTTAATTTCATATTCATGTAGATATAAATTTCTGGGAAACTTTTATCACTAGTGAGAACAAAATAGAGTTCCATGGAAGGGCTAGGATATCTGCCACTCATTGCAGATTCAATCAGTGCCGAGAAAAATATTCTCAAAAAGCAGTAACAATGAATGACTTTCCAGTAGCTGTGAAAGTAAGGACATAGTGTCTCATACCCTAAATTCAGGATTGTCTGGATGATTTCTTAAAAAGAGGGTATTGAAGGCCTTCTGCAAGGAATTTTCTTGCAGGGTAGAATTTTAAAATGTGTTCATTGGAAAAATGTGGGCAGAATTCTCACATTTTGGGTTCAAGTAAGTAGTTTGGATCAAGAACAGAGGTCTGCAAGTAGGAAGCAGTCCCGTGGGAACAGCTGACTTAAGCACAGCAAGCTACACTTGCCCAGTTTTCTATTTTTCATGACCATCTCCTTGCAGTGCCAAGGGCAGTCAACCTGTCAGAACAAGAGCCAGCCAGAATATTTTATACTCTGCACTGTGGTGGCTGGAGCCTGAAGAATTCTTGAACTGAGTTAGGCCATGAAAAGAGGTGATCTGATTTCTTAGTGAAAGAAGATCCTGGGATCATGGTTATTAAAGCTCAATATATTGCATATCTGAATACCTTAAATTTAACTATCTGTAGAGCATCTTCACTTATCTGCTATCTTAAAATTGCATCCTTTCTTGGGTGGGCTAGTGACAAATGTAGATACTTATTCTAGTATGAGAATTATGCTAGTTGATTTTTATTTATTTTTTTTTAGGGGCAGTACACTAATTCTGGTGAGTCCTAATCCGTCACTTGCCACAAGGCCCACATTAATTCCTTGGAGTGGCCTAATCTATATCCATTGTGATAACGGACTAAAGGTACATGGTTTACTTGAGACTTCAGATTGCAGCTTTTTATTTTACTTTGTTGGTTCCAATAAAGTTGCTAAAACCTTTTAGATTTGAGTCAGCACCTCTGTCAACCTCCATTATTATTCTTTTTAATTTATTAAAATTAATGAGAAATGAAAATTAAAATTTATGAAAACTATTTTAGTTCTCATAAAGAAAAATAGTCAAAATGCCATTTTGTATAATGAGATTTTTAGTTTATTCATCTCTGAAGAAATACTATTATGTGAACACTAACTGAATTTCCAAAAACATTGCACCCGCCACTGCCTTATGCATAATTTTCTAAAATGCTAAATATATATATATGTAGATGTGCACACACAGAAGTAGTCTATATTATATTTTAAAATAAAATAAGTTAAAAAAGGTTATTGGACAAGTAACCATAGCTCCTTTTGAGCTCCCTTAAGGTAAACTTGAACTTCTGGATGACAGGTCTGTGATAAATAATGTCTAGAACAGGTTCTGCCTCTTCATGGATTTTAATCCAAGACATTTCCCTGGTTGAGGCATTAAAGTAAAATTAATTTAAAAATAAGTAAAATTTATAAAGCAAACAGTTCTTTTTTCTGTGTAAGAGCAGATGGACTCCTTGGTAATCTCTCCTAAAGAAAAAGACTTTTTTTCTTACTTTTACAGTCAATGTGTGTTTTGGGTTATTTGTAACAATGCATGGAGAGAGAAATAGACACTGAAGGGATAAAACTGTATCTGCTTTCATTTTCCATGGAGGGAAGTGTGAGGTATGATATAGAATTGGAATCTGCCTTCAAAAACCCAAACAGGGAAGTTGTTGAGAAGGAAATGATGACTGCACATAGTTAATTATGTTATGTTCTGCAATATGAGAAAAGGATTTAAGAAATCTGTTAGGACAAGTGTTGAGAATGTAACAAAACCCATCAAATTATTAGAAATCTGGTAGCTAATAATGCTTTAATCATTTATTTGCTACCTCTCCAAATCAGCAAAAAGTATGCTAAGATTTACTAGTATTAACTGAAACTTTTAAAATTTCTAATTATGTAGCAAAGTGAACACAAAGCTTCTTCTGAATGAGGCAGCAGTTTCCCTTATCTGCAACAGAGAATGTTGTAGGAAATGTCAGTTAAATTAGTTGAAATTATTATTCCTGTTGAATTAAAATGCCTAGATGGCAAATTTTCAGTGAATGTTTCTTGTCTCCTAAATTAAACTTGTCCTAGAATCTTTAAACTCTCGAGGTTGGAGAAGACCTGGTGATTTAATGTAGGAGAGCTTTCATCTGTTGAAATGTAAAGCTGAACATAAGCTCTTGCAGCTCAAGGAAATAGAGCTAAATAGTTTCACTTGTTAATATATTAATATTCACTGTTTAAAACTTTGCTTTTCTCCAAATTGTGCACAAGTTTATTAAAGTGCTTATTCAAGAGGCTGTCGCACAGAGCGTGTCTGGATCAGACTTTCCATGTAGGAGAAGTGATGTAATGACTCCACAGTCTGAAAATCCTACTGCTGATGTGCCAAAGCCTCTCCCCAGGCTCCCTCTTACAGAAATGGAGATAAAGAACAAAAACATTGTTTTTCCTAAAACAAGATCTGGTCAAAGCTCAGGTAAGAGGAATTAGTTATTAAATATAGCATCTGCAGTATCTTGTGTTCAGAGGGTTTGTTTACTGTA
This sequence comes from Poecile atricapillus, assembly GCF_030490865.1. Classification (NCBI taxonomy): domain Eukaryota; kingdom Metazoa; phylum Chordata; class Aves; order Passeriformes; family Paridae; genus Poecile; species Poecile atricapillus. Next base: position 100,970,412 of record NC_081250.1, on the reverse strand, counting down.
TTGCAAAGGAACTTCTGTGCCTTTGGTTTGGTTCTCTTAGTCTAATAAGCATGAATGACCAGTTTCCCACTTCTACCTTTAGTTTGAAATGCTTTTTTAAAGTTTTTTTGTTCTCCTTATACAGTATAGTCCCACTTTTTTTTTTCCACAGATAGGTTTGCATAAAGGCAAATCAGTTGCTGGGTTTTTAAGCCACTAAGATGAATGCTGTGTCTGGGAAAAGAGAATGTTAAAAGGTTCCTCTGACTACTTGAAACTCTTGGCTCAACACACCTTTGCAGTAGATCTGTTCTCATCTGTGCTTGTGCCCATGAGACCTATCTGTGTTTAGCAAGGAAATAAATGTTCTTCCTAAAGACCACAGGACTACCAGCTATAAGGATGGCTGTCCTTGTCTGGGTACATAGTGATCAAGGAGGACAGTGTAGATAATGGAGTCTGAAATGCTTGGTCTGTACTTTTAATTCCAGTAATAATTAAAATTCTCAAAGTAACTCTATGGAACTCTCATTCTGTTATCTAGATACCAGGATTTTTTGTAGTACTTACTGTTTTAGATATTTAAGGTATTTTTAATGATCCATTGACTTCAATTTTTTTCCAGCAGACTTGAGGACTTTCAAGGCTTAATTTATCAATTTTATTTGGGGGGTTTTTGCTAAAATTATGAAAGGATTGTAATATAATACTTTGGTGTTTATAAATTTCCTATATAAGGTATGTCTGCAGCTAAACTTTAAGTGCTGTTCTAGGCTGAGATGATCTTGTCCTATTAATTCTTGCCATGAGACATGTATTTATATATAATGCTGAGTAATAAAACAGATTTTTTGATACAGCTTTATTTGGTCCCAGAGTGGAATACTCTGTGTTTTGTCTCTGAATGATCAACTAATGTCTTGGGAAGGAGTTGGATATCTTTTGGGGGTTTTTTTGTGGAGTCTAAATTTCTTGTGTATAAGCTTTTACAAATTTTATGACGGAGTGCTTTGAGTCTGCTCTTGAGACTTATAATGAAAGCTGTTTCCACTAAACTTGTGTTCATCTAGAACCATAGTTTCTGCTTAACTCTTTACACCAGGGATACTTGAACAAAGATGTTTAGTATACTGGTCTGATATTTCTCTTTTAGAGAATTTCCTGGAAATGGAGAACAAAGGGAATGAAAATCTGAAGTGGAAGTTGTCATCTTTTGCACCACCCTATGTTAAAGTGAGTGAATGCTTGCATTGGGAGTTTTATGCAAATCCCTGGGTTTTATTTTAACTTCTCTCTTCCTGCTGTCCTCCCTCCTAGCTGCTTCTCAAGGAAGAATATACATTTGAGCATGACCTCAGTTACAGAGGTTTTTCTATCTCTGTCCATATCAGGGAAATGTTTTGCTCGTTTTACCTTCCCTAATGTGCTCCCTGACTGTGAATCAATCAGTGCTCTGTGCTACAGTTTCTGCTTCACTTACTGCTTTACAGAGTTTGATTGTGCTCACAGAGTATCATTATCCAGATTGCATTAAATAATCAAGCATAAATGAAAGATAGGTGTCTCTTTTTGGCTCCAGAATGTCAGACTTGTCTTGTTCTAGACTGGTGTTGCTGAAATTGCACTGGTACAATACATGGTATCTCAGGAGAAATTTGAGTTAAGTCAAGGATATTTTAATTACAGTGATGTTGCCCATGCCTAGCTGTTGATATTTGTAAATGCTTCCCTATTTTTTTGATAGTCTGAAATACTGTGATGATTTTTGATTTTAGGCTAGAATTATTATTATGGTCAATTGTTGTGAAATGATGAAAAATGGTTATGTTGCACTCTTACTGGTACCCTATAGGACTGTATATCATGTTCCAGCCAGTGCATCACCTCTAAACTGTAAGTCGGTAGTTGTGGTGACTGGGTTTAGCAGTTTCAGTCTTTATTAATTTGCTTTTAGGGAGTCAGTATTAATTCTTCATTTAAAAGCAATTTAATTGGGTGTATTTTCCTCAGTCTTCCGCAAGGGGGGTGTGTTTGTGGGTGTATTGTGTGGTTTGAGGCTATTTTTTTCCTTCTCCTTCTGAATCTGACTCATAAATTCATTTGCAGGATGTGGATGGAAGTGGTACTGTTTATAGGGTTCCTTACTCTGCTTTTGGATTTTCCCATGTTTCTGGTACTCTCGAAGTTCGTGGACAAGAGAAGGTAAACATTTATAAATATTTCAGGCATATTAGTGTATCTCAATTGTAAAACAAGATCTTAAATGAGAAATAAATTTTATCTGATAATGATAAAATGTTGGCCTTTCAGTTTTGGGTTCTGGAGTGTATCAGGTAGTCTGTATCAGCTTAATTCAGCAGAGTTGATTCATGCAATCAAAGTAGTTTGATTTCAAAGTGGTTGTGTGTTTGTGTTACTGTTTGGGAGTTTTTAAGGACAAATTATTTTAGAACAGAAAATTATTTTAAATGCTTTGTAAAATTCCAGAAGAAAATGGCAGATAATTCTAGGTTCTTACAAAACCTAGTGTAAGCACATGTTTCCCTTCCTTGAAGCATTCTTGCTATATTTGTTCAAGAACAGTTGTCTGTTCCTAAAGTTGGTTTCATTTGACTTACAATGTTATCTCCTGACCAGTAGAGGGTTTCATAACCACAGTTATAAAGCACATCCAAGGATGGACTGAATGGGTTTGTAAGGGTCTTCTCTCACAATGCTGCTTGAATTTTATCTTTTAATCTTCATTAACACCTAGCTTTTCATTGTTATGGATAATTATGGCATTATTTCTATAGAGATGCAATTTGTAAACAATTTACAAGAATAAAAAACTTATTTCTGTCCAGTTTCATAGTAATTTCATAATATTGCAAGCCATTATTTGAATTTAAACAATTGTATTTGCCTTAGCAAACCTAGTTCAGGCCTATTTGAAAAATATTTACATCATTGGGATGCCAGGCTGTGGGCTGGAGCTGATAAGGTACAGTGTCATGCTTGGCTGGTTTTTTTTGGCAGTGGATATGATGTTTGGCTAACTTGATATAGTTGTAGTGGTCTATTCAAATCTGCTGCTCTCTCTCTTCTCTCAACCTCAGTTCTGAAAACAATGAAACTTTACTCTAGAATTAACCTGGTACAGCACTATACAGATGCAAGCCTTTGTTACATACGTGACCTTTAAGATTGATCATATTCATGGCTTGCAAGTTGGTTTAAATTTCAGGCCTACTAATAATTGTAGCACAGTGCGCTTACAGATTTGGAGCTGGAGGAGTTGAGTGTTCACAACTTAGTTACCAGATGAAGGAAATTTTTTTTCAGGTACACATATTTTCTTCCTGGTCCCCTTTCTCTCTGCTTACTAACATAAGTAATTGTGCCAGCGCTTGCTGACTTTGCTGAAAGCAGATTATGTGAACTCAAATTTTGTTCAAAGTTTCTTGCACAACGTATTTCATCCAATTCTTTCCACTTGTGGGCAAAAGAGGACTAGCTAGTTGTATAGTTTTCTACAAGATCACCTGTGTAGGCCATGTGTATTCTGTAGTGTGTAAATTTTATGCTGGCTGAACCACAACTTTGTGCAGGTAAAACTGTGAAGGTATGAAGATTCTGAAGATTATTAGTGTTCTGCAAATTTTTTCTCTTTTTTTTTTTTTTTTTTTGTAGGTTGCTGTAATATTTTCACCTAGAGATAAAGGAGATTACTCCCAGTTCTGGGACCTTGAGTATTACTCAGTTGAAAATCCGAGTAGGAAACACAAATTGAAATTTCAGCTTTCTGGAAATGTGAGTATATAAATGCTATAAATACTGTCTTGAGCACAGATTTTTTGTGACATCTTGATTTTATTATACACTACTCTTTTGTATATACCTTGGTATATTCTGGAAAAAAACTCAACCTTGCTAGTATTTTTGCTGGGCTAAATTGTATTTTTTTTCCTTATGTTACAAAAATACCTTCATCTTCTTCCTTATGTGATAATGAATTATCGTTTAGCATTTATGATATAAAACTTTATTTAGCTCAGAGAGAGTAGAGACAAATTTATGTTCTAGGGGAATTGTTTCTGTAGACAAAGATGTTTTTATCAGTTTTGTTTGGTTTTTTGTTTGTTGGTTTTATTTTTGTAAATAAATAGTGAAGTAACTGACCTTTGCTATAATACATAATTCAGTTTTGGAATTTTCAAATATCCATCTTGGAGATGGGTATTTGTGTCTCTAATAAAACCTGCTTCAGTATTTTATCAGAGTAACAATGTAGGTGGGAATAATTGTGAAATGTATACATGGGAGCAATTGGGTTTGAGCTCTCCTTTGCTTCCCTGCTGTTCCTCAGCTCAAATTTTATGATAAAGCTTGGAAGAAGCAAGTTGGGAGTTGCAACTGATTTCCTGTGCTCTCTCTCCTTACCTTGCTTTTTATCTTGTCTGTGCAAGAGGAATTCACATAGGACCGAGGACTTATTACCATGAGGAAGGGAGAATTCTAATGATTAGTTAAATAAGCTTAATGTGAAGAGCTTTTTATGTTCAGCATGGCATGGTTATTATATATGCTTTGCTGTCCTCTTCAGAAGGTTTGACTTCATTTTTTGAAGAAGTCCACACAAAGATTTGGGATCTCTCTTTAGAGTACTAAGCATGCTTCAATAGTAGGAACCTTACTTAGCCTTCTTGCTGAGGTACCTTACATTTGTTTTGTAGGTTCCTTGTTCTTTCAAAATTAATTGTGTTGAAAGAGTACTTGTAAAAAGGTTTATGTTAAATAACTTCTGATTTTTGGTATGAGAGTCCTGTATAATGTTTGGTTTTAGATGGTTTTTTTTTAGGCTTTCATCAAATTCTTTGATCATAATTTTCCTGAAAATGAGGAAATCATCTAAATCATTTGTCTTTTTAAAGCTAGTTGAAATGTGGAGAAGATTAATTCTTTAACAGAACTCTAGAGTTTTAAAGAAGTTTCTTCTTAAAAACGTGACTAATTGTCAGAGTTGTGTAAATCTTTGAGCAGCATAACTTGATATTAATGTTTTTAAACTACTGTGTCAGATTTGTTCTTAATTTTTTTCGAAACTGTTAACAATTAGATCTTTATGGAATCTCTGCACATGGGAAAAAAGTTCATAGAAAATACTTGAAATGCGTGTCACGATCATTTTCAGAAAGATTTGAGAAGGAAGTACTGTATTTATCAACTAGGTACAACTACATCTGTTCAGAAGAGGGATCAACGCAGAACATTTAGTGTTGCAGCTTTTAGTTGAGAACACAAGTGAATCATAATCTGTTGTCTTCTTGGGATCAAGAGTTTAGGCAGTGTTACTAAAACTTTGAAGAGGACTGGGAATCTGGTGGTTTTGCTGAGGCAAGGGGCTACAGCTGTGGTTAATGTGACTTCTGATAGAATGAAGTGGGAAGAGTGACTGGCTGTCATTCAGAGTGACTGAGTGGTGTTTATTTATAGCACCACTTGAGAAGAAATGAAAAATTTGGAAGAACTCAGGAAGGAACTAAAAGAACAACATTAATTTAGGAAAAATCAGTGGCACATACCACTTAAATCTTTTTCCTAAAAAATCAAATAACTGTAATTTTGATTATGCTCTACATGTGTTTGCAGTCCTCATCATTGGAAACTATAGTCAGGAGTTCAGATCATCATGTCTTCAAAACCGGTCCAAGAGACAAAGAAAGGAGGGATTCTTTTGGTGCTGGTCATTCAAACTTAGTTTTTTCTTTTCCTGAAGAACATCTGTTCCTACTGCTGGGGGCTTGTTGTGGTTTCAAAGCAGTAACTAAAAAATTACTTACTTCTTGCTGTGAGATATAGATTAGAACAAGAGCAAAACAGGCTTAAAACTTAAAAGGAATAAAGAAAGTTTATTAACAAAACTACAAGAATAAAAAAAACCAACCAAACAAACAAAAAACCACAACCCAACAAAAAACAAAAAAATACCAGAATAAACTTCCAGAATACTCTTTTATCCCCCACTACTTGACCATTTCTTTGTACACGTGACAACATAGAGACAGAAAAACTTCAGAACTTTGGTGGTTAAAACAGTCCCAATTCCTGCTACAGTCTTTTCATCAGTCTTTGTAGAGAAACAGAAGTCTCCTTCTGTCAATCTATGGAGTTTCTCACAAGAAAACTATTTCTGTTATAGTTTTCTATTTTCCTGATGCCAGCTGCCCAGAAATCCTGTCATCAGAGCTCACTCCTCCCATTTCACATCACTTTGAGGTGTGTTATGGGCCATGAGTTTAGGGATGTCATTTTAAGGATGAGTTATTCAAAGGCAAAAGTTCTCTTCATCTGTCTCTGTGAGCTTCACTAGAAAACAGTTTTCTCATTGCTCTCAAGGCCTCAAATCTTCGCTTCACTCTGTTCCAGCACCTCACTGTATCACAATTACTCCACTTTTTGCTCAAAATCCAAACTTTGAACACTCCATTCCTCCCAATATACTCTGTCATGAATTAAAGTAGTTTTTTCAGGACCTTATTGTCCATCTCCACAGCTTTAACAGAAAAATATTTCAGCTTATAAAGCATCTCCTTATTCTCTACCTTTTCTGAAGCTTAATTCTTTTCTTTACTGTCTCTGATAGTTTATAAAGTCTCTTTACATGTTGATTACTCTCTTTTTCTCTCTCTGGATAAAAGGATTAATCTGCAAGTCTCGTCTGGGTAATGAAAGGGTTAAAATCTTGCCCAGGCTTTTGTAGATGGTTCTGTGATCTATGCCAGAGCAGTGGCTGGAGTTGTCTGCGATGGAAGATTCTTCATGGCTGCTCTGGAGAGTGTGGTCACTGTCTCAGCACGCCGCAGGTCAAGAGCTTTTTTTTCCTTTCTTTACTTGGCAGTTTCTGGTGAATTCAGACACAGCAAAACCTGCAGCCGAGCCAGGGACCGGCCTGGCCCGGCCAGAGCCCGGGGCAAGCCCCGCAGGCCCCATCTCCCGGCCGGGAGCCGCTGGGCCCAGCCCAGCCCCCGCACAGCCAGGTAGGGAACGGGAGGCCAGCTGGAGCTCTGTTACCTTTCACAGCCAGGAAACAAAGAGAACAAGAGTGCTCTGACTTTATATCTTAAGGAGGTGTTCACAGGTTGACTTAACTTTTTAATGGTCAAAACTGCTGTCAGTTCTTAGAAATGACTGTTAATTGGTCAGGAGGAAAGACTCCCATCAGCCACCAGCAGCTTCAACTTTCTTAGCTCCCAAAGCCATCTTAAAGGTAAAGCCACCCCATGACAGGGCTCTTCGAAGATCATTGAGCTGAGAATGAGTATTGTGCACAGAGTCTTGGACTGCTGTTTGGGTCTATTGCTCCCTTCTGGGTGAACTAGCAACCACCTGCCACAAGGCTAAGGCAGCATCAAAGTCCTGACTGCTGCTTTAGCATATAGAAAGTTGAGGACTTTGTAAAGAACCCCTGCTATTTTTTGAAGATACTGCAAATGTTGAATACATGCAGTTTTTTCATTTACATGGTTTACGTACTTTAAAAAGTTAGGTAACGTACATAAGTAACATTAAATACATTTAAAAGTATCAGCAGCACAAAGCTTCATCATCTTTGTGTATCTCAGAAGTGAGAGGAGGGAAAACCTTTTTAAGCTCTGTGAGAAAAATAATTCCAATTTTCAGGCTATACAAACCTGTGTTTCTGAGGTGTCTTTGGAGCTGCAGCATTCAGTTGTAACCATTTTGAGTGTTAATGCACTGCTCTCATTTAAAACAGCAGAAGTCAGTACAGACTGTGGTAAAGTAAGCAGTATTTCAACATGCTCTTATAAAGACTGGGGTAACTTCTGATCATTTTCCATAATGTACCTTATTCTCATGCAGTCAGCTTACCTTTTGATAAATTAGAATTTGAATGATAACAGAGCCATGATGCCCATTGTTTTTCACTAGGTGGAAAAATAAAACCTCTTGAAGCAAGACACATGTGCAAATCCCTTCTTGTCTTTATTGGGTTCTACTGGAGTTCATGGGTTATTTGCAACTGAAAAATGTATCCTTTAAAATTTAGATTTTTTTTTTATGGCTGCTGCTATTTCTGACAGACTGATTAGCAGCTCTTTCAATAGAAGAAATGAATGTCTTAAAGACAAGTTTGTCATAGCAGCTCTATTGAAGATGAATCTATTTTTTTCATCTTCCCTGCGTCAGGGAATCAACTACTTGTCTAAAACGTCAGCACCATTTCAAAAATTGACATAATGTTGTACAACCGTAAGTGTAGGAGGTTCTTTTGGTTCTTTAACTTTGTTTAAGATGTTGTGACCCAAGGGGACTCCAAAGAATATCTGGCAAGATTCATTAAGCAACACAGAATTTGAAATTGGTTATTTGTCCAGTTATTCCCATTGGGAGATCTGGTCTCCTTGTGTTAGAATACCCTAAATGGGGATCTTGGTGATGGTTAATATTTTGGCCTAATTTGTGAATGCAGAAAATACCATATAGTGCATTATCTGATTCTGCCTCTCTGGAGAGGCCTTTCTTTGAGAAAGATGTATTGTTCATAGTACATAATTATTACAAAGCTTTTTGCTGTTTTGAGAATTCAGATTATAATGCTGACTTATGTCTTCTTTCTGAGCAGTTGTTTAGCCAACTTGGTTGTTCTTGAGGCATATGGGCATAATATCTGCAGAGGAAGTGAGGGGTTTTTTGGCTTCTAGTAAAATCTTGGTTGCTTGCAGCCTTTTTGAGATTCCACCTGCGCTGCTAGTTTGTTGTGAACTGTCGTGTAATAAATAAGTATTTGTAAAGCACAGAAGCTGTTGACATAGTCCTCTAAATAATTGCTCCTGAAAGATTATTCTATAAATAAAAACTCTTGGATTGGGTAAGGGGAATGACTTACATTCCTGAATACTTAAGTACTTTTGAACTCAAAGTTTACAGTCTTCTCTGGTTTTGCCAATAGAGTACTAAAGCAGAAAATGAAACACCAGTTGTGAAATCTTCTCCAAGTGCCCTTACAAAAACTGAGCTTCGAGTTACACCAGAAAGGAAAGCTTACTCTGAAGGCCAACCAAAAAGAATAAGGTATGTATGGATAAAACCTGACAAGAGTGTGTCTGTGGCTGGGTAAAAGGGTGTGGGAGTAGAGCCCAGCCCCACAACCAAAACCTTTTTTACTGTCGGGACATCTGTGTGGTGGAACAGGCTTCACAGAGTCTGTGCTGTCGCTGTCCTCAAAGCTTTTTGGGATTTAACTGGACAGCTTGCTCTGACCTCACATCTGACCCTGACTGGAACAAGAGGTTGAACTAGAGCCCATCTGAGTATCTTCTGTCCTGAATGATCCTATGATTCTATGTTAGAGTAAGCAGCTGTAAAAAATAGACTTGCCAAAATCTCTTAGTGGCTTTGTATTGTTCAATCTTCCATGCTTTTTCTTTTCAGTTGAGTTTCTAAGCTGTCTAACTATGATATGCTGTGGTAAATGAACTGGTACTGGTAGTAGAATTTAGTGTACACTTTTTGTATGGTTGCTTGTTGGACACCCCAACTGACTGTAAAGTCAATTCTGAGAAAATCACTATACTGCATGTCTTAACCTTGCTGTCTTAAGTTAATTGTCAGTGCTTTTACTATAAGATGATGTGAATATAGCAGAAGAGTAAAATGTTTGGTTAAACCTGCAATCTTTGATAAGACTGTTAAGTCTCTGGTAAAGCATATGGGGGGAAAATTCAGACAGTGAAAGTGTGTGTAAGTAAATTCCTGTATATTTATGCCACAGTGATGCTTTTGTTATTCTTTCTTAAAATATCTTGCCTATAAAACTTAAGGTGAGAGAGTTGATGTTTTCTGATTCTTTCCATTTTTCCTGATTTCTTCTCTGAAAATACACCTGTTACTTCAAGTATGCACTCAATATACACAGATCATACAGGTCAGAAATGTTAATATCTTAATCCCTTTTGCAAATCAGACAAAAAGAGGTCATTCAAGGGGTATATGCACCAGAAGATGTCTACGTTTTTCCTCTAACCAGAGTTGGGGAAGCATGCACATTAAAGGTCCATTTGCGGAATAACTCCTGCACAACACACATGGTGAGTTTGACAGACTTCATCTTAAACAGATACTTGTAAGTCCTTTCAATTGCTCAGCTGCACTCTTTTTTTCTCTTTTACTCTTGACAAAAATTGCAGTCGTACACATCTTAGTTTGCTTGTTCCAAAAGTCAATATTTGAAGAATTTTGATGTATAATTTTTCTTTTTTGTCTGACTAACTGAATGTATTTGTAATAAATTAATAGGAAAATATAGTAGATCATAGTTTGTATAGGTTTTTTATTATTCTAATTTACTGATTTTAATTTTTAAACTTCACTAAAATATTAAAATAAGATTTTTTCCTTACTGTCCACAAATGCGGGCATTCTTTATTTTTAAGCCTTGGGTGTGTGTAAAGCTGTATTTGTAAGTGGATTATCTTACACTTGTCAGAAGTTGAATATGATGGGCTTAAATATAGTGCACTTTTAAGCATTTTGTATTAAATTACAGCTGAAATTTGTAAATCCCAGAGAGCCTTTCTACATCAAGCACTTGAAATACTCTCTAAGGTGAGTAATGCATATGCTAACATTCTCTCCTAACAAAAAAATGAACCAAGTAATTCAGTAAGATAAATATCTTCTGTGTGTGGATAGTGCTAAAATATACATATAAATATTTTGGATGCTTTTGTTTATAGTTACTGGTTTGGGGGGGGGGGGGTTGTGAGGCTTTTTTTGTTGGGTTTCTTTTTTCTTTTTTTTTTTCTGCTAAACTGTACTCTCTAATCTCTGTTTGAAGCAGAATGAGCCCACACAGTTATTTCTGCATTTGCCAATTTCTTCCCTGCAAATTGTTTCTAACAGTGCTGCTGCTTCTAATGTTAAGCCTAATGCTTCATGTAACCATTTGGCATGCTGTGCACAATCAAGTCATTCCTTCCATTTATACTTTCTGCACAACAGACCAATCAAATTGCCTTCATCATGCTTCTAATTTGACAAACCTGCAGAGCTGCATCAAATATTCTTTGCAACCACAAGGTTTGAGCAGCCACTGGAATTGTCTGGTCATACCAACTATTTCAGCATTTTACCTGCATAAAAGAAATTTTTAAGTTAGTGATAACAATCCCTGAAAATAAACCCAGTCATCTGTGGAGTTCATTACAACAAGTGTGTGACAGTAGTATTAGTCATCTCTTCAAGAAGTACGTGCTCATTTGCAACAGTGGGATTGTCAGGAAGTAGAAATGCAACCATTTCATTAGAAGTGGTACAGCATACATTCTCAAACAGGTTCCCATTTTAAACTCAGGAAAGCTAAGGGTGTAGAGACCAGCAATTGTGAGCAAATTGTAAATGGAGTTAGATATTCTGCCTCCTAATCTGCTCCACATTTATCAAAAAGACAGGGCTGTAGTGGTGCTAGCCAGAGGTATTCAAAGTATTCTTAAGGCCACTTCTCAGTGCCAAGTGTTGTAGCTTCTCTCAGGCTTGTGTTAGTGCTTCAATTTAAATGTCATCTTTCTATTAAATATTTCATGTGAGATGGCACAGAAGGGTTTTTTTTTGGGTGTAGTGACCAGGATGAGATCTATCCAAGTAAAGACTAGGCCTGTCTGAGGCTGTACAGCAGCAGACAAAGGACAAGATGACTTGATTTAGCCATCCTTGACAAAAAAAAAAAAAAAGTAACTTCACTGGCAGACACTTTGATATTTCAAAAATATTTTTGAGGAATGCCGTAAAATCTGTATGTGTAAAAATTTTCTGCAAGAGATTATGAACTCCTACTGTATTTATCTGAAGTAGACTTAAGTTTAAAAGTCAGTCTACATTTTTTATTCCTACTAACTTTGGCAGTTTTTTCTTTGGTGTAAATACCAGCTTTACTTATCTTTTAGAAAAAATAATTTCTCTGAAGACAACATAGTGCTCTCCCATTTATGAGCATAAGGCACAGAAGATTTGCTTGACTTGAATAGATGCTTTTTAAAAAGTTTTAAAAGGCTTTTATTTGAGAATAGCATCCAGGAGGATATCAATAAAGCTGCTGTTAGCTGTTTCCTTCTAAAATTTGTCATCTTAGGAAGTAATGTTCAGAACTAATTGGACGAGAAGACTCTTTGCAGGAACTTGGAATATTAGTCTGTAAATATGAGAATAAGAGTAGAAAGTACTATCTACCTATATGCTTTTTGCAAAAAAAGTGTAATGTAATGTACTAAACATGATCTATTGCATACTCTTAAGTTTGAGGGCCAAATTTAAAAGTAATCCTGTATAATCAAGTTTTAAATCTAGATAAAGGAAGTGAAACCTTGTATCTAATATCAAGAGTCTTGACCTTCAGAATCTGGTGTAGTGGTTTTGCCAGTTCTTCAATTGGTTATTGAAGAATGCTATCCCAATTACCAGTACATAGCACTGCTGTTGAATTCTGCCTGCAATTTACACTCAAAAGACTTCTATTTCTTGACAGACTAGAATTTTTTTTTACTAAAAGGAGAATACTTTTAACAATATGATTCTTAAGTGATACAAACATATGAATTAAGCATTAAAAAAGTGGCAAATTTCTGTTTCTGGAAGGACTACCAAGTTGCTATGCCTACTTAAAGCTTGAAAACAAAAGTGTCACAGTTTTATTGCTTTCAGAAGCCATCTGATTACAGGGTAGTATATGTTCCAGATACTACTAAAAAGATAAAACTGTTTGTTGGGTTGTTACCTTCACTAATTACTTTTGTTTCCAGTAGCCGCCCTTCTGGGTGTGAGTGGTCACTGTTCATTGATGAACCATCTGCTTACTATGGCTTAAACTGGGCTAACTGCCTGCACTCTTTCAATTTATTGCAGTGTTGTGTTTTGAGGATTAGAGGATTAGTTTGTCTGTGAAGAAGGCTTCAGGCACGCCTGACTTTTCAGAAACACTACTTGAAGTTGGTGCAACAGCCTGTAAAGGCCATACACTATTCAGACACTAACTGAGGTGCAGGCATAGTGGCAAGTTTGAAATAAAAGAGTTTTTTTAAGAGAAAAACAGTTAACTGCAGCAGAATTCTACTTGTCATGAAACTATAGTTTCTGATTCCTGTACTTGAGAAAAGTCTTCCAGGTTGCTTAATTTCTGAGAACATTTATGTTATGGAGTAGCCCAAAGAGCTGTTATATCTCAAGTCTGAACTTTCCAGCTTTGTTGGCCAAGAAAATGAAAATAGCATCTTTCCCTTTGGGTTAGGAAGCAAGTCTTGATGAAGCAAGTGATGAGTCTTATCTCAATTGTGAGAAATTAGACTGCTACAAAACAGACTACATAATGTCTGACTTACTCTGCTTGTAGGGAAGAATAATAATGTGTTTAGCCCCCACCAAATGGACACCTGAATTTAGAGATCAAGAGGAATTTAATGTAGCTGTCATTTGCTAAGAAACTGCTCTGCCTCAGTACCATTGAGGTACATATTCTGGAAATTAATATTTGACAGCCAGATGTGGCCATCTTTTTGAACTTACTGTTCAAAAGTAACTTACTGTTAACTTACTTAACTAACTTACTGTTAAGTTTTGATACAGTGTAAGTTTCAGTATGGTCATATTGTTCTTTTTGAGTAAGTGTTATGTAATATATCAGGGAGCACACATGTATTATTTTGGAGATGATATAGACTTCTGCATCTCTTCTGGCTTTCTACTGAATTTACTTCTGTGAATTCTCAGGTGGCCTAGTTATATGCAGCTTCGCACTCTATTCCTACAAAATTTATGTTTTCTAACATAATGCATGTTACAGATTAAATAGTCATACTGATGTCCTTCACTTTAAGGAATTGATTTTTTTTTTTAATGAGCTGAGTAAATAACTCCAACTTGTATATCATAGATGGTTAAAAAGACAGACACTGCCAGATTTGTTATACAACAATTGGCAGTCGAGTATAAGATATGAAACTGATTCAGTTGTATTTCTTTGGTGCACTGTTGATCGTAGTTCACTACAGTACAATAAGTACTTTATTTTTGTATTAACCTGATAAAAAAAATACAGTACCATCCCAGTCTTTATTCTAAATGTGTGTACTCTTATTTGATTGACCAGAACATTGTTAAAAAAAAAAACCTGGAAATTGCTGGTGTGGTTAATCAGCACTAAGGATCATACTAGAAAATAAAAATTGTGTGTAGGGCAGGTATGACTTCAGATATAGGTCAGGGGTAGAGTAGAAGGGTAAAAGCACAGACTGATTATGATAAGTTGGATTAGTAGAGAGAAAAGGAGTATGGAAAGGTAGGAACACTGTGTGAAAAAAGCAGGGGAAATAAGCACATTCCCGAGGACTTTGCATAATACTATATACTGTTAAGGAAAGAAAATTGACGGTATAGTAAAAGCAAACAAAACAGTATTTTCTTTTTCTAGTAACTGATCATAATTCCTATAGTAACTGTTCATAATTCCTTATTTCAGTATGTGCCTGTTACTGCTACCTGTTTCAGTGCTGGATATTTCTATTGGATGCCATGAAATCCAAAAGACTGCCACTCAAAATTTTCAGCTATTGCTTGTACAGCTTATATTTTTAAATAATTCAGTCTAGGCTTTTGACAATTAACAGACACTCATTACATTTGGTATGTTATTATGTAATCCAAATATAAGAGGAATTATGTAAAAAGGTGTAGAATATCTAAAATGTTGTTTGAGGATGGACACACTGATTTACAGTTACTCAGCAAAATATTTCTTAATGTGGAAGCAATTAGAAGTAGTGAAAATTAGTAGCTTCAAATGCATGAATTTCAAATACGAGTTGGAAATTTTAGTGTGCTTGTGTGATGTTTGAAGGGAAGAAATGTAGTAATTTTGCTCTAAATAAAGTTTATGCTCTGTCAGTATTGCTAAGAGACAGACCAAACTTATCAAGGTAAACTAGCAGCAATAAAGTATTGTATTACTTTGTATAATCAGAAGGAAAAAAATTACCTTGAAGATCAAAGTCCTTCAGAAGAAAAATAGATAACCTAATCTATAAAAATAAATTTGATGATCCAGTGCACATCCAGTATACCATTTTGATGAAAATACAGACTAGACAAGAATTTGTCTATCAGGTAGTATTTATTTGTTTATTAACAGTGATTTTTTCCCATAATTGCCTTTTTAGATCCTGTCATTACATCACTGTGCCAGTCCAGTTCAAGCCAAAGGCAGAAGGAATGTTTGAAGAAGTCTTCATTGTGTTGACAGCCAAATATGGCCCAATTAATATTCGGCTATATGGTAAAGCCATTGCAAAAAAATAGTCAGAACAGTTTTATAACTGTTTATAACAGTTTATAGCAGTTCATACAATTTAAAATATTCAAAAAAATTTTACTACATTTCCATACTAATGTCCTACTTGTTTTGCCCTGTGATGCTGCTTTGATGAAAAGTCTTCTGTAAGTTGAATTATGGTGCTTGTTTTATAAATCTGTTTTGATAGTAAAAACACTGAGAAATAACACTGTATGTTTTAAAGTTATCTTTTTATAATTTATGTTTCTGCACTTTTAAAGCAAATGGAAGTTTTGTATTTTTGCATTTATTAGAAATAGCTAGATACTGATATATTTTAAGTATTGTAAATTCAGAAATAAAATCTATGTGTAAACAGCTGATTCTACCTGATTTCTGTTGGTTTTAGAGGATTATTTGCTGTAGGTAAGGGATCAAGCTGCCTCCTCTTAGACAATGGTAAGTTTTTGGGGGCCTGTGAGGGAACGGGGGGAGGCATTGCAGTCCAGAAAGCTGACCTGTTAACATCACGTTTCCATAAGGTAATGCTGGGATCTGGCAATCATCCCCTACTGTTTCACACAGTTCAGTGGCAGGCATAAGCATTGTTTTTAACTCTAACAACATGAAAACAATGTAAATTTTAACATGGGCAATAGTGTCTTCAGTCTTCCAGAATTCTGCATCTTACCCAATGTTCTGTCTCTGAAAGTCCTACAAAGATGTTACTTTGAGAAATGACATAAGCCTGGGAACTTACTGGTTCAATTCTATTTCCTCAGTATCTGCCACCAGACAAGTAAGGGTGGGAGGTAGAATCCCACCTTTCACATTTATTGGCCTGTTTGTGAATTCAGCTGTTCACATTTTTTAACCCTTTTGACACTTTCCACAGCTCCATGTGGTAGCAAGCTCTAAAAGTTCTCTGTATATTCCCTTAAGAAAATTTGGTTTTCTGTGATAAACTGGATTATTTCTGATTTAATTGGGTACTCTCCAGTTCTTATATTGTAGCAGTCATTGAACAACAGTTCCACCATCCCCTTTCCCATTGTTACCATATCATAGAATAGTTTGGGTTGGAAGGGAACTTTACAGGTCTCCTTGTCCACCACCTCTGCCATGGACAGGAACAACTTTAACTAGACCAGGTTGTTCAGAGCCCAGTCCAATCTGTTCTGAAGTTTTGTTTACATGGATAGGATGTCTTCCAGTGCTTTGGGCAACCTGTTCCCAGGATATAATTGGCTTTCTGGGCTCCAAGTGCACGTTGCCAGCTCATGTGCAGCCTGTCTCTCACCAGCACCCAAGCTGTCCTTGGCAGGGCTGCTCTTGATCTGTTCATTCCTGTGAATGATATTTGAGGTTGCCCCGACCCAGACACAGCCCCTTGCACTTGGTCTTGTTAAACCTCAAGAGACTCCCATGTGCCCACTTCTTGAGCTCGTCCAGGTTCCTCTGGCTGGTCTCCCATCCCTGAGATCTGTCAGCTGCACTGCTCAGCTTGGTGTCTGCAAACCTGCTGAGGGTGCACTCAATCCCTTCTTCTGTATCATTAATGAAGATATTAAATAACACTGGTCCCAGTATGGATCTTTGAGGGACACCATTTGTCACCGGTGCCCACTGGTCACTGAGCCATTGATCACTACCCTCTGGATATGACCAATTTCTTAGCCAGCTAGCAGCCCACCCATCAGATCCATCTCTCTCCAATTTAGAGAGAAAGATGTTGTGTTAAGGGCTTTAAAGAGTCAATATTTGTAACCCTTCCCTTGTTCACTGATGTGGTCTCTCCATAGTAGAAGGCCATCAGGTTGGTTAGACAGGATTTCTCTTTGGTTAAGGGTGCTGCCTGTCTCAGGTTGCTTCCCTGTCCTCCATATGTTTTAGCATAGCTGCTAGGAGGAGCTGTTCCGTGATTTTCCCTGGCACAGATGTGAGGCTGTTGGGTCAGTAGTTCCTGGGCTCCTCCTTTCTACCCTTTAAAAAAACTGGTGTAATGTTGCCCTTTTTTCAGTCACCTGGGACTTTACCATCATGGCTTTTCAAATACCTTGTTTATAGCCTTTGGCTTTGTCTTGTATTTTATTTTTGTAGCATGGAGTTTTATGGCCAAAGTTGCTTTAAGATAGAAGTGCAGTTTTTTTGACAGCATTGTTCTGTCATAGCATATGTACATCATTCCCTTCTTCAGGTTTGTAGGAGTGTGAGTGAAATTTGTTTTAGTAAACCAACCTCCTGCTGGTTTAGCAGAATTTTCAAACAACTAAAATGTGAAAAAGCAGGGGGGAAAATCTTGAAGTACCCTCTTCATTGCCTTTGGTATATGCCATCAGTGTTAAGTAAAAGGATACTAAGTAAAAGTATACTAAAGTTGCTGTTTCTTAGTAGTCTGGGAACCAGGAAAGGAATATTTATTAAAAGAAATTAAACTAGAGATTATAAGTCTTGTCACCTCCTTTTTCTCCTAGCATGTAAGTTCCTGTCTGTGAGATACTGTGACTATGTTCCTTTTGCCCTCTTTCTGCCAGATGTTCAATGTTTCCTTAACTGATGCAATGCCTGTGTACTTCTGAATACAGAATTGGAATAGAGGGAATCTTCTACTTGCTGCCTTACCTCAACAGGCTTGGCTGCTTCATTTGAGAAAGACCTTAGTGTACAAAAGCCTATGTCTGTTCAGTTTCAGAAACACAATTGGAAGTCTCTTCCAAAGCTGGAAAAAAGACCAAGCTGCCTTTGAATTACAATAAGAAGCCCTGACTTTGGATAATTAAGTATTTGGTGTAAATTCAGAATTGTCTTTGTGTTCTGTTCCTGTGGTAGGCCTGCTGTCTGTGGCTGTTCATGCTTCTGTCAGGGGCTTTTCTTGAGATCTTGATATGAGAAGAATTGGGAAGAAAGAATTCCTATGTTTTCTCCTTGGTTGGATGTAAGGGAGGAAAAGGATGCAGGATGTGCTGCTGTAGATACTCTGGTGAACTATACTTGTGTGCATAAATATGTAAATATATATGGGTGAAACACATCTGAGCAAATGACCCGTCCTCATTATCCAAGAGAATCCTTGTTTGCAGGTGGTGTGAATTATTTTGGTACCTGTTCACAGCCCACTGTGCTTGTTTCACTCCTAATAATGACTGTCTTTGCAGTCACTTCAAACTGATTCCATTCCTACTCCACAAAATGAGATTGCTTCCTTTCCCCACGGTTGTTTTATTTATGTAATAAACTTCTGTAGTCAAGATGATCTTGCTTTGATTTGTCCAGTGCTCACTGTGAAGAAGTCCTGATTTCTGTCTACAGGGATACAGAAAAATAGAACAAAAATAGAACAATTCTGTCCAGAATTTTATTTGATTAAGATTTTAAGCTGTAATACTTTTAATAAAGCAGATTAAGTATAATTCTTTTCTCATTTTGATCTTTGAAAGCTTTGAACCTTTTTTGCAATTTTCTCGTGTTGTTGGCTGCAGTCTTTTTTTCTCAGACTGGCAAGATTGACTCAAACACCCCAAGCAGCAAACTTAAAAAAATCCCAAACAAACCTGAAACTATGTATTTTTAATTACAGTCATCTAACTTGTTGATTTAAAGACCAGTCAGAGAGGAAATTCAGAAATAAATAATTTTTAAAAATTCATTAAGTGTCTAGCGTTGAGGATGTCTGTGTACCTGTTCAACCTAATTGGGATATTAGTAATCATAATTATTCAAGAGCTTTGTGAAGTTTTCACATCATTGACTACAAATGGAGTTATAATACATTCCGTACACGTGCTTCAGTGTGTTTTGGAGATTGTTGCCCTGGCATCTGAAACTAATTAGTGTTCAGAAAACCTCGTAGAGGTGCATACCAAGGCTTGGCTGTCTAGAAGATTATTTTGGTTATATAAAAGCTTAAAATGGTAAAGAGAATTTTGTGAGTGTTTTTTGATATATAAAGTAAATTACTGAGGGCAGTGCTGGCCTTTTGAAATAGAATTCTAAGTACTCGGGGCATTTCTTTTGTAGAAATGCTTGGAAGGTAAGATGCTGGTATATTCTTGCTCCTATGATTTGTGGAGGAGTTGGCGGGCGGGTAACAAAGTTCACCATGAGGTTAGTAGGTTATGTATCTTACGTATGTGAAGCATGTTAGCTTTCTATACTGCAGCACCTTTGGAAATGAGCAAAGGCATTCTGGGAACAAAAGTCCTTGGAAGCCAGTGAGAGAGTAGCAGGTGACATAAGATCAAGTGTCCCTGGTACTGTAATTGAGTATCCTGACTTTTATTCACAGCTATCTTGTTCTACCTTATTTCAAAAAAAGCTCCAGATAACAGAAGTTCATGTCTTACTGCTTTCGTTGTATAGCATAAATGAAGAATATGCATCTTTTTATCAGAATGACAAACATCAAATATTTGGGTGAAGAATCCACCTGCCTGCCATGATGCCTCATATTCAGTAAGAAAGGTGACTGTTAATAAGTTTTTAAGTGGTAGTGTTTGCATGATACCAGTTTTTTCCCCAAATTTGCCAGTTAGGTAGAATATTGTTTCTAGCTTCCCATTTGAAAATTTGAGTTGGCATCAACAATAGAAAAGATTTTTCTCAATGTTCTTAAAACAGTAATGATTTTTTTGCCTTTAGAGCACTGTATTAGTTGACTGATACATCAAGTAATGTGGAATCTGCCTTATAGGTTCCAATGGAATGGTAACTTCAATACAGAATAAAGAAGTGTTGCAAGCTGGAACATGGTGGATTAAAAAGAGGATTTTCTTTAGACATTTTATTAATTTGCTAAAACTGCTCCTGAAATCTTTTCAAACTTAATGCAATGTGCTAAATCTATACTAATAGCGTAAACATCTAACTTGCAGCCTAAAAAAGTTTAGCTAGAAAATGAAAATTCTGCTTTCAATAACATAGTGTTTGACACAAAGCTTTTCTAAGCATATCCCTCGATCCTGGATGGGGTTTTTTTGCTGTATGATTGTTGGAGGGCAGTCTTACAGGACCAGTTTTTAGAAGTAAAATTAGATGGATATGATGCACTTGGATTAATTTTCTGTAAATATTATCTGATCACCTTGAAAACTGGATGCTTGGATGGCACTTTTTGGCTCTAGACATTTCCTACAGGTAAAAGTTGGTTTGATTTTTGAATCTTTTTTTTTTCCACAGGGGAAAAAATGTTAGTCAGTGCTGACAAGCTGAAGAGTTGATGTATAAATACCACTTTAAACCATGGGATTTTAAAGTATAAGACTCCTTATAAAGCACTCTAATATTTTTCCTGATTAGCGTATTCATCATTGCCATTGTACTTGGCAAATATTTGTAACACAAATTCACGTCTTTATGGCTCAAAATGCTTAATTCTGAGACAGTTTGTCCTTGATTCCAGGGGCAGTTTGTTGTCAGGGAATCACATTTTCAGGTATGTCTTTCCTCACAGGCTCTCATCTAAAGCCACCTGCCTAAATCTGACAGTTGAGCACCAGCTGGGAGTTATGACCCGGAGAAGCATAAAAGGGCTGGAGTGAGACAAAATGATCCATCAAGTCCTGCTTGTAAGTCAGGTCTCCAAACATGCATTTTCCACTCTATAAATTAAAAATTAAAATACTAATGGGTGTGCTTTTGTATTCATTCAACAATTGGTTCATTAGGTAGGTATGTACAAAGAGGCTCTGCTTGTCAATGCTGTTTGGCTCTAAAAGGAGGCAAAATCGGTAGGGGTTAGGCTGGTCGTGAAATGCCCCCACCCCTTTTACCTTCCTTCCATGTTTGTTCTGGGAGGCTGGCGGTAGGTAATACTCATCCTGCATAGAGCTGGTTTGCATTGTGAGTGTTCTGTCACTAGTCACAGCTGTCAGGTATGTCAGTCATGTAGTATTGTGGTGGTGTCAGAGACATAATCAGAGAGATTAGGTGGACACAAAGAGCTCTGAATGAGGTGGTAATTGCGTTCAGGGGGAAAAGAGAGTTAAAGAAAGAAACTTTCCTTTCTCACAAGATCCATTAAAGAGGTGACAGCTAATATGTTAAAGCTGGAACAAGATAATTGTGGTAAGAATCTTTGTGTGTTCTCCCTAAAATGCAATGTGCTCACAATAAATATTCAAATGCTTATTTTGTGTTGTGAATACCAGATAACCATTTACAGTGAAATGCGACCTCTTTCAAAAAGTTTAAATTCATTGCCAAGAATGTTCTAGGAACAGTTATAAAACTCAAAAGGAATATTGGTGCTATACTGAATCACAAAAATGCCATCTTATGAAAGCTTCTTTGCAGGGATTTTCTTCAAATTGGTCTAGTGGAAAAGAAATACTGAGGTGCCAGCCATGGGCTGTGCTCTTCCAGACTTTGCTCTTTGAGTAGTACTTGAATAGTACCTCTCCCCCTCCTCTTTTTTTTTAACAGACTACTTGAGTATCTGTTTACATTACACTTTTGCTGCATTGATGCCATGCTTCAGAATTGCTACTTACCCTTAAGATCCAGGAAGAAATTTCCCTTCCCTTCCCTTCCCTTCCCTTCCCTTCCCTTCCCTTCCCTTCCCTTCCCTTCCCTTCCCTTCCCTTCCCTTCCCTTCCCTTCCCTTCCCTTCCCTTCCCTTCCCTTCCCTTCCCTTCCCTTCCCTTCCCTTCCCTTCCCTTCCCTTCCCTTCCCTTCCCTTCCCTTCCCTTCCCTTCCCTTCCCTTCCCTTCCCTTCCCTTCCCTTCCCTTCCCTTCCCTTCCCTTCCCTTCCCTTCCCTTCCCTTCCCTTCCCTTCCCTTCCCTTCCCTTCCCTTCCCTTCCCTTCCCTTCCCTTCCCTTCCCTTCCCTTCCCTTCCCTTCCCTTCCCTTCCCTTCCCTTCCCTTCCCTTCCCTTCCCTTCCCTTCCCTTCCCTTCCCTTCCCTTCCCTTCCCTTCCCTTCCCTTCCCTTCCCTTCCCTTCCCTCTTTTGAAGCACTGAAGGTTGCTACAAGTGTACACACAAGGTGTGTACTGGAACTTCCTTTGGCAACAGTCTTTTAAGCACCTAGTCAGTGTCTTTTGCTTCCTGTCCCTACATTTGAAGTCAGGATCTCTGTCCCCTCCAAATAGGCAGGGGTAAATGTTTTGGCATCCTCTTCACAGTTTGAACATTCCCCTTTGCACCTCTGGAAGCTCTTAAAAACTTCAGCTAGTGTAAGGACTTCAGAACCTGCTGATCTCTACTTCCTCCTGCTCTTGTGCAAGGGCTTATATAGTGCAAATTTTGATTATTTGGTGTGGGTCAATGGATTCCAAGCCAAATAGGGAAAAAATGTCAACACTTTTGGTGTATTATATATGAGCAGAAGAGTTGTTACATAGACCTTGCCAAGTTAGCAATTAATTCCATGGCTGGTTGTGATTGTGGAAAAATAAGCTTCTATGACCAACCCCATGTACTTTATGACCCTAGTGAACAGTGACATTGATTTCCTGGCACTACACAGCTGCTGTTGTGTTGAATGTTTAATCTGAAATCAACAGGACTGTTGAGTATTCTTTATTTTCAATGAATATAAAATTTGTAAATAATGACTATAAAAGCCAAAAGCAACCACTAGTGGAAAAATCAGTCCCACAACAAATTTAAATAGTATCAAACATCTTCCACTGTACTGCTTGCCATCAAAAAACATGAAAAGCAGTTTAATTTCTGTCCATTATCTTCTTGGGATCTTGCTAGAGTTTCTGTGTTGACTGAAGTAAAAGCCCAATCTGGCAATCTTTTCTCACAGAACTTTCAGTGCCTTCAAGGATGACTGTATATGTACAAAAAGAAGAAAATAGTATATTAGACTCTATTGTTACAAATTTTTGTGCCTCCCTTGCCATTCAAACCAACATTTTTCCATTTTCTTTTGCAGCACCAAGTCCTAATAAATGTTACAATACAAAATAGAGAATGGTATGAGTCATGAAATCTTCTTTGATTCTTCATATAAATGAAAGTAGTTTCTCATTTCTCGTGGTATTTATGATGGTTTTCCAAGCCTTCTTTTCTTGCTGGCTGTTCTGCTTGATAGTAAAGTGGGTTGAGAAGAATCATCTCCAAAGATGGAACGATTTGATGCATTTTGATTGTAACCATCCTGCAAGTGCTTTTAGGGTAGTTGAGCCACCATGTGTTGGTATAATGGATTGATCAGTTTGATTCTTTTAATACAGGTAAATCACTTTGATGCAGGTTAATTCAGGCTGTGTTTACAGAGGTTATTCTGATCCCTTTTTCAGGCTCCTGTATGTGTTTTCAAGGAAACAATACCCCAAAACCTTTAGAGAATGAAAACCCATTCCTCCCTATTTACAGAATGGGTTTTTTTCTTTCAAGCTGGAAGCCTACAAAATAAGTCTTAGGTTTTCATCATAATCCTTTATGAGTTTTAAATCTACTTCATAAGTTGGCAATTTTAAATGGTTCCTGGTGAGTAGAGCCCTGGTGAGCTTCAAAACCACACACAGTTTCAATGAAGCTGTGTGAACCTGCTTCAGAATCTCTGCAAGTTTTCCAAGCTTTTATGCTCTCGTATGGTTTACAGACAAAAACCTACAGGGGTCCCATTTAAAGCCTCCTAGCAGCTAAAAGATAGAGAAAAAATGGCTTTTAAAAAACCTGAAGTACCCTCTTATGAGTGCATTAAAAGCAATTTTATTTGCTTTCCACTTTCAAAATGCTTCAAGCTGCCAAAGACGTGATGTTAGAAAATGACTCATGAGTACTAGAGAGAAATAGTCTTTGAAAGTTGGTTCATAGTAACGGATGATAGCTAGGTAAGTGGAATTTCTGTATTCAGAAGGAAATATCTTGTGTCCTCATATTGCAGAATTTTCTCTGTCTTAGTAATCTGTTCTTCAGTGGTTCTTCACCTTTATCTTACAGGTTTTCAGAAATTGTGTGAAAATCAGCTCAGAGCTTCAGTTTGTTCCTGTGGATGCTGTCTATCAGTGTTTGGAGAACCAGGACCTCCACAGAAAGGGAAGGCAATGCCAAAACAATGAAGGCTTTTAATTTAACCTGCCTTTCAGATAAATCATGATGTGTCATCCTGTGTATTGTCTGACAGTCTGTACTGTAGGTTTTAGGAAATAATAGTATTGCATTGTGGGTTTTATATTTTCATTGCGGTGTTTGGTACTGGACTGGTTTCTTGATTTATTTTCTCTACTGGAAACACTGGGCAAAAGGCAAAGTATTAAAATGTCCTCCTTATTTTGATATTGCTACAGCTTCTCTCAGTTTTCTCTCTTTCTCTTCCAGTGTAAATAAAGACAACAGTATGGAATAGACTTCCCAAAATTCAAGAATATTTGGACCTTGTGTTCTGTTCCAAGCCTCTCTTGAAAAAGTATGCTTTCCTTTCTAAATTGTATTGCTGAGCGTTAGGGAAAGAAATTGCTAGGAAAGATTCATGTAATGAAATCTAGAGATGATCTGACAAAACAAATTTGAGTGAACTGTTTAAGTTCATTTTCTAATGGTTTAAACAGATGTTACCTTTAGGAAGTCCCCACAAAATCATTCCTTTTGAAGGCTTACTTTACATACTTCATGGTCTTGTAAATGTGGTATGAATGTTTGGTATGAATATAACCATGGAGGAAAGGGACTAACAGCATTAACTTTTAGTGGTTTTAAACTTTAAAACTATGTATTCACCAGCCCTTTAGCTTTTTCTCTAAGGGGACAAAAAGAAGAAAGGAAAATTTTTATGCACTTGGTTGTTAACAATAGCTGAAAATTGAATAAATATTAAAAGAATTAAAAAACTAAAATAATTAAATGAAAGTACAGAAGTGGTGGTAGAAAGTGTCTGAGCTGTATTGTCCTTGTGACAAAACAGAAAGCAAGATGTGTGTGAACAGGATGTGAGCATAACCTGAGTTCTTGAGATTAAGGTTCTTACCTGGTTTTAACTGTAAAAATGCAACCGTGAATCTCAAACTTGCATGTGGAAATAATGCTGACTTACAGACTAGCAACCCATTGTGTAGTTGAGTACTAATTGCAGAGGTTTGGCATTTTTAGAAATCAAGTAAATTAAATGATGGAATGAAATTTTGGAAACGCATACCTAGAGCAACAGTTGGTACTTAATCTCACCATTTACTTATATAAACCATTTAATGCAGGCAAATTATTTGATTCCCCCAAAACTCATTTGCTGCTCCTTCACAACTGCATAGCTCTTCCTGGGATCAGTCAATCCATATTAGGCAGCTGTTGTATGTTAGGAAGTTATTTCAAAGCCTCTTGCATATGTTACCTATTTCTTGCATAGGCTCTATAGTTGCTGTCTACCCTCTCCGTTGTGATCACTCCTGGAGTCCTCAGAGGAATTACTGCCAAAGCTCCAGGCATGCCTGTGTGGCCTGTATGGAACTAGTCTGTTAGGCTTGTCAGTACAGCTGCAAACACAAAAAGATGTTTGAGCGTAAAAAAAAATCCCTTCCAAACTCCAAACAAACAGGACCCTCCCCTAGAAGAGCTGAGGCTTCCCAGAACTAATACAGCAATACAGGATTATTCCCAAGAAGAATAATCACTAGCATCACCAGATATGAAAACATCTATGCTGCAGTATGATGTTACCCTCTTAGGAAGGGTCTAGGTGAGATTCTCCTTCACTGCTTCAGTAAGGAGGTTATCATGGTGGGGGGCTTTATGGCAGAGTTCCTTATCAACTCTTTTGTAGAAAGATGAAATTTATTTTGTGTCATTGCAAAAACACATATGAGTGTAGAATGAAAGAGAAATTTGTATGCGAACACAGAGCTTGCATTTGTAACATGAAAAATGAAGCAGCTTTTTTTTTTGGTGGAGTATAGAATGAGACAAATAGAAAAATGTTGATTCATTGAAGGTAAGGAAGTTGACAGTTTGTTAAAAAAAGATTTTGGGAAGTGACTTTGTATACTTTAACACTTGGCTGTGCAGAAGGAGTGTTGTTGGTGGATTAAATAGAAGATGTTAGCTTTAGCTACACAGATGAGAAATAATTTTTCTTTATTCTAGCAATGTATAGAAAATAAGTTGTGTTTTAGAAGACAAAACTGTAGTTTAATCAAGTCGTGGGCAGAAGTTACTGCCTGGATCTTGCTATGTTTTCAGAAGATATAACTGCCCCTCAGCTGCTTGTCACCCTCTTTTCAGCTGGTGATTATCATCATCTCAGATCTGTTCGTTGTGCATGTTGTCATTTTCTAGCTTGTCTGTCAAAATGAGTTAGGTTGAAACGACTTTTTTTTTTTTTATTTAAAGTTAACTTGGTTCTCTTAGAAGGCAACAGATTGTGGAACATTTGTAATAAGAGCCCCTCCAGCAGATAATCTCAAGCAGAAGGGTGATGACAGGCGGCTGGAGGTTGTAACCTCTTCTGAGCTGGAGGAGTTTCTTGAGATAAATTAGTTATTCCAAAACTTGTGTGGAAGCAAGCGTATCTGCTGCAGGGGCGGGGGTCTTGTAGACACCCCTCACCCTGCAAAAGCTGCTTCTGACACTTCCACAGCCAGGAGCCACCCATGCTGCTGATCTGCTCCCTTCTATAGGCATGTGACTTAGAGCAGGGTGTCAGTGTTCAGAGCCTGTTTGAGTCAGAAAGACATGCTGGAGTGGAAAGCAGGCCAGCTTGGAACAGTGATGCTGAGTATGAGGATGCCTTTGTCAGCTTGACTAAAGACCAGCCCACCTACAGGTGCCATTCTTTGATGAAAATGGGTTGAAATCCAGATGCTCTCATCTCATAACTCAACAAAACGGGGAACAGCTGCTGCAGGAGCAACAGAAGAGACTGTGGGGGTCTGTCAGTGCCCTGGAGCACACACACTGCAGTTCTTGTAATCCTGCTTTCTCAGGAATCCAATTCATATATGCTGAAATGCTAACATGAAGGTTGTCCTAAGATGCTTTTGAGTTAATGTGGTAATGTGGGAGTTGCTAAAGCATTTGTTCATTGAGATGCATGAGTTGAGGACTTATTAGTGTGGGAGGCCATACTTCCTCTCTGCAGAGGAAGAACTCCACAGTGCTCAACCTAGTTAATATATCTCAGGATATGAAACTTTATAAATAATGATATCTAAAGGAGGCAATTTATGGCTCCTCTTGCCAAGAATTTGCCTTACTTGTTTATCTGGGGATAGGAGGAGGTCCATTTTCTGTGTTAATATGATAGGCATAATCTCTAGCAGGTCAGACTGATATATAGTCTCTCAAATGGGTCTTCCTGTTGAAGATGAAGATGTATTTGTCCTCAGGCCCAAAATCCAAGAGGTCATGGTCAAAAGCAGATAAAACAGCTGTTTTATGTTTTGTATGGAGTCAGATACAAACTCTGAAACAAAAAAGGCAAACAGGATATTTTAAGTGAAATCCAAGTAGCAGTGATGTGACTGCAAGGGTGGAACTGCAATCCTAGGGACATGAGAGGATGAGCAGGAGGAAAGGTGAAAAGTCTGTTGACCTTTTCTTGCATGGTGTCAGTGTGCACCACTGTATCCAACTGGGAGAAGTAGAAGGACCTGTAGTGGAGATAGTTTTACTTGGTCTTGCCTTCTGTAGTGCTTAGGGTATAGGTCTAATCTTGTAACTCCATATTCACAAATTTCTGGCTTCAAATCACCAAGAACAGTTATTGTTATGGGACTTGGAGAACATGCTGGCTGCTTAACGCAGCATTCTTGCACCCAGAATCACAAGGTTGGAAGAGACCTTCAAGATCACTGGTCCAACCCATGCCCTAACATCTCAACTAAACCATGGCACTGCGTGCCACATCCAGTCTTTTTTTAAACACATCCAGGGGTGGTGACTCTGCCACCTCCCCGCATTAGTACTGCTATTTCAGCATCAAGCTGCTGTAATTGTCAGTCTCAATAAATTGAAACTCTCAAAGCACTGAAGGGTAACACCGTGTCTATTGTAGTTGACTCTTGCAATGTTTATTTAGAAAGACTCAAGTACTGTGTCAGTTCAAAAGTGAGTGTTAAGTTGCTGAGACTGCTTACTGAGATGTATCCGAAAGAAAGGATTTTTCTTTCATACAGGTATTGTGTCTGATCACTTTTTATTCAATTTGTTTGGAACTCTGAAAGGAAGAGTGATTTGAAAAAAAAAATCTGTAGCTCAAAGTCTGTATTGAATGGTACTCTCTGTTGCAACAGAGAAATTTATTGATTGTATGACCATAATAGTTTTTCCTTAAAAAAACCAAACCCCTAACTAGAATATTTTCTTTCTGAAACTCCTTGCTGTGATACACAAATCTCAACATTTTTAACCACAAACCCGCAATTGATCAAAAAGCTAGGTAAAATATGTCTTTGCAGAACTTAAAGAGGACCATGCAGCAGAAAATATCAACACCAGCCATTAATGTAAATGGGTTTTCTTGAAGGTGCAATGGAATGTTCCTGACTAATAGATATCTTTAATCCCTTTCTGAAATGGAATTTTGCAATGCAGCTGAGGGCCAACTGATCATAAAAGGCTTATTATCTGGCTGAGACATTGTTGGGTCTGGATACTCTTTGAATGGCATCTTGATGTCAGCCTAGCCCCATGCTGATTTTGCTTTCTTTCTCACTCTTAGGGAATAGCTAAATGACATATATTCTTCTTCCTGCTGATGAGGTAAATTGTAAACATCCCTCTAGACTCTCAAATTCACCTGCTAGAGTGATCTGTTTCAGCTGTGGCAATGCAAAGTTTCTTTTCATGCAAGTAATGGGACAATTATATCAGAATGATGAGATCATGCCTTTTGCTGAAAAGAATAGGGATCTTTCATGAACAAAGAGAGCTTTATTTACATCTTTACAAATAAAGCACCATTTTATTCAGTGAAAGTGGGTGACTGCTACAATTTGGGTAGGCACAGCATGGCATGAAGGTGAACTCACTCTGTAGAGTGGTAGGTAGAGCTTTGGTGTGGCTGTCTCAAAACAAAATAAGTAGTACTTTGGGCATTTTTCCCTGCTTACACTGACTAGTGGACTAGTGTGCAGAGAGTTCTGGTATTGCCTAAATAAGCCTAAGACTGCCGAAAATAGTTTCAATTTTTTGCTAAATAAATATCGAGAATCCATCTTGGTCTTTTAAAGACTTTTCGTGTAGGTAGATTTTGTGCATGTAAATCAGAGAGAAGTGGTGGACAGTTCTGTACTCTGGAGGAACTGTGACTCATAATTTGATCCCAAGTTATGAGCCATATCCAAACAGAAACATGGGAAGTATTTTCATTCTTGATTCTTTAGACTTACGTATTTGTACAAGAGAAACCCTATTGACATTGCTAAGAGAAATACAAGACTCTGAGATATTTTTACAGTTCTTCCTTTAAGCTGAAGAGCATATTTTTTCTTTTAAAAACTCATTCAGTGAATACTAATTTTAGTCTGACTTTTGACACTGTTCTAAATGACATCTGGATTTCCTATAAAATCATATGTCTAGTACAAAGCTGAGACTGCCCACTGACAAATAAATTCCTATGCTCATGTAATTCTCTTTAGGAAGAGACAAATCACAGCTATACTGACTCCAAAGTGGTTTTGGTTTTTTTTTCTGGTAGCAGACGTGATTCTGAGGACTCTTTAAATGAATTCAGCATCTAGCCTGTGCCTGGATCATTGCAGTTAACTACCAAGTAGAGCCCATACCAGTTAACGGAAGGACTTGTGGATGGGGAGAAGTCTCCTTGATATCGCTTCAGTTTTCACCATATGGGTGAGTGGTTTGTGGAACCAGAGAGGCCGAGTAGGTGAGAGGGTGACTTGGAGCCCCTTCCAGCAGCAGCTGGGCAGCCTCTGGCTGTGTGCCCCATGCAACTGTTCAAGCGGCCCAGGCACCGGTGTTCCCTGCCAAGATTTGCATGCTGCTGTTGGGCTGCGGTGCCAGGAATGGGGTTGAACAGAACAATATCTTCTTTGCTCTGCTGCCTTGCCCCCAGTAGAAGGGCAGATATTTGGAGGGAGAAAGGGTTTGGAGATAACATTGTGCCTGTTTGCCTGGGGGAGGTTCTGAGGTCGCTGCGTGGCCTCACTGCATGGGGTGTAATTCAAGTTTTGTTGTTGCTCATCTTTCATGCTCTCAGAGTAACAAACTGAGTACAGCAGAGAAATAAATAGCACTGTAAAAGCTATAAAGATTAAACAAATAAACCTTAAGATATTAGTTCTAAAACTTGAGAGCAGGAACAGGCTTTATTGAGTTGTTGAGTTTTGAAGTTTGGGATTGTTATGTGCTAAAAGTCTGTGAATGGCATAGCCACAAATAAACCATAAGCAGGCATTTATGTGCCCTTGTTTGCACAATGGTGAAAAGTCTCAAGTTTGTGGAACAAGGACATTATTCCACACATTTTCACCTTGACAGAAAAACGTAGGTTGAAGAAGTGAAACTTTCTGGAAACAAGGTAACTTAGATTGGCATAAGGTCCAGGTGTAGCTGTATTTTATCAAAATGTTGCCAGACTGTCCAACATAATGTAAGTGCATGTATATCAAGAGTATACGTACATGAATAATCTGCTCAGTCTCTATCTCCTCATTCTAGGGAAATTACTCCAAGTCAGCTGTTTTGCATTAACTGCCTGCATGCAAATTGTTATTGTCAGGTCAGTACGAGCCAATTCCAAGCCGTTTATTTTCTTGGTTAAGGACCAGGTTCTTTTGCATGTGCTGCTGGGGCATAGTACACATTTTATAGAAAACAACTGAAGATTAACCGATTTATAGTAAATTTGACATCCTAGCTTAACTTGTGACAATTCATTCATGAATTCCTACTGTTAGAGTGTGGTGTAGTCAATATGATACTGAACAAAAGCAAGATGTTAATCTGCACAAGTGAGGCAAAATTTGTACCAAGAGCAACTTCTTTCCATATGTGTTGCTGATTCATCCTTTAAGCAGTTTCCATTCTATGCAATGAAGATCAAGCTACTCTAGAGATGGTAACATAATAATAGAAAATAAGCAAAACTAAAGGTAAATTTCACAGTGTAATTTGATTCATATTTCTGCAATTGTTAATATTATATCAGAAGAATTTCCAAAGTTGCAATACTCTGGAACAGGATTTTTGTTTTCTGTGTTAGGATTATAATCATGTCACTCAACATTTTTAAAAAACCTCCAAAACTCTAGTATATGGCATGGCTGCCTATTGTGTAAATTCCTAACCTAGGAAAACTGGTTCACTTGTGAAAGTCTGTGTTACGTAGTGTATAATCTGTACCATTTCTAATCAGTTGCAGAGACTATCCTGGAACATAGTAGTTCCCCACTTGATAGATTTGAGAGAGAAATACAGGGGGGTTTCATTCATCTCATTATGTTAAACATCTGAATTGAGGTATTATTTTCACAACATGACAGGGCACTTCTCAGTACTTCTAACACTCATTTGAGAGATGTATGTATGACCTGTTAGGATGGTACCTATAAAGATAAAATAAAGCTTTGAAGTTAACATTTTGAGATGTAGAAACTCTTTTTTCCTTTCACATGTTCTGAATATTTTTTCCCAGTAGTGTCTTGTTTAAAGTAATTCAGCTGACAGTGAAGAATGCTGAAGATGGTGGCCCAAGAAGTAAACAGTGTGCTGAAGGAAAAACATGTAAAAATCTGTAGCTTTTATGTATTTTGCAACTTGTTAAACTGATGCTAAAATAACTGTGAAAGTGCCTTTTTAATAGCTTATTTTGTACTGCCCTCTGTTCTTGGTGTCTGCATGCTATGTTAGCATCTGTAGGTAACCTGAAAATAAATGAGTGGCTAAGGAAGTATCTGAGAGAAGACACAGCAAGTTATTGGAGGAACTCCTGTTAATGAAGTCCTACAGCTCTGAGCATGAGAGAACAGTTTGTCTTTTTGCAAGCAGTTTGTGATCTAGTGGTTGGAGTTTGAATGCAGGAATGAATTCTGCCACTCAGTCCTCTCGGTAGTTGTTTTCTTGTCTACAGAATAGGAATAATGCTTGTGTACGCCTGGGTTGGTGAGATTGAACTGATTAGTGACAACAAAATGCTTTGAGAGCCTTTAATGAAAGGCATTAAACAACTGCATGCTATGCAGATTTTCAATATTAAAAATATATTATAGGTGATATGCAAAAACAGTGGGGAAGATAAAAAAAAGTCACTGGGATTCGTTTAACAAGAAATAGCAGAGAGAACAGTTCCTAAGATCCCTTTGGGAGGAGTTACCTAGAAGGTAACTAATATAAGATAAGGTAATAATATAACAGTCTAATTTGCAATATTTATGTAATCAATTGTGAAAACACTTTTCCAGACATGAAAAAACGCATTTGCTTAGAGCAGCAGATGAAGTAAAGCAAGCACGTGGTCAGCAGCAGGTTCCACTTGTGCTAGTTATGGACAACATGGATATCTGATTCAGTGGTCAGTGTTAGCCTGGAGTCCCTGAAGGTGAGGTTCCTATTGGGCATGAAAAACACTCATCTGCTATACTATATGAAAATATATGCAATTTGATTTGTGTCCTCTGTCCAACCTATTTGCTTTAATTTAGTTGTCTTTTCTGATGGTAAAACCTTTTTCAACGCTGCATTTATGCAAAAGCTTTCATTGATAAGAAGCCCAAAAGCAGAAGCAAAAAAAAAAATCCAAGAAAGAGAAAAGGAGGAGTTGTAGTAAGTAGTTGTAGTAAGTTGTAGTAAGTGGGAAGTTCTCAGAGCTCTGCAGCTTTATCTTTTGGGAGAGTTGAAGGGCAGAACCAGAAGAACTTTATTTGAAGGGTAGGGTTCTTAAAATGAAGGTAGTTATATTTTAAAATTCAAGCATTGACCGGATGGCTCTGTACTGTACCGGGAAAACAGTGAAAATGGTCCTTATTTCCAAAAATGAGGGATTTTTTTTTTCGTGCTTAAATAGAAAGATAGAAATATTCTAATAAGACCTGAAGAAGAAGAATGGAATGGCTTTTAAACACATATGGATGTGTCCAGTTATTGGGAATGTTATGAAAGGTAGGAAGACAGGCAGCTTAATAGGAGTTATGATATTAGTGAACATAAAACCAGAAGGTTATAGGTTGCAGTGCTGATTTTACCATTACAGTTAAACGTAAGATGATGATGATGCTGCTGCTCTTGGTTATCAGTTCTATTATGCATTCCTGTCATATGATACCCTTCTCTTCACACAAGACTTTCCAAGGTTTTGGGGTTTTTAGCTCATGGCTTCATTTGATATAGTAGGTGGGCAACACATTGTTCAATACTTTTTCTGTAGGTTTTCTGTGTGTGTGTGCAAAATGAGTCTGATCATTTCTATTCTGCTGAAGTCAGTGGGATTTCTGATGTGAACCTGAAAAGAGGATATTTTCCAACAATATTTGTCAATTCTTTCATTTACAAGTGCTTTGCAAACTAATTACTGACCTCAGAACTGAGATAAGCCAGTACGGTAGGACTGGTAGCTAAGAAAGTAATTCTGGAAATGTTTTTGGAGAAAAAGGGGGTTTTGGTAGTACATTAAATCAAAAAGTGTAGAATAACAAGCAGTGAATAGCTGCTTTGTGATCCAGTAGACAGAATGCCATAGAATAAACCAGGAGAATTTGGATCAGTTCCCGATTATGCCTGTTCTCAGAGTGCATTATTAAAGCAAATAATATTTCTTTTATAATTTAAATTCTGTATCTATATCATGGAAAATTGAGACTTGTCCTCCAACACAAATCAGTCTGAGACCTGGGAAAGATACTAAAAATATATTTGGGAAATGGTATTATAAACAAAAACTTTTACCTTTCATGTGGCAAAGACTTTATTTTGCGAAGCTGAAAACATAAATTGTTTGTAAATTCATGACAACAGAGTACATCCTGTAGAACAGCCAGGTTAAGACAAGAATTCATTTCTTACTTGGTGATCAAATATTGTCTAATTGCTACATACATTATTGGCTCTGTATAATAAGATGTAGCCCAGCTCCTCTTACACAGCATGTGTAATTTCTCTGTTTATTATGGTAATGTACATGGTATTATCTTATGAGATACCATTTGATTCCAGACCCTTTTTCTTGGTTCCTTGCAGAGAGTTTTGGCATCATAGCTTTCTTGGCTGATTCATCAGAAGGTGAAAGTAGACCTGGCAACCTGATCTGTGCTCACTTTTTGTGAACTTTATTTAGACCTCCTTTTAGGAACAGGAGGGTGGCATTGCTTCTCTTACAGTTTGGAGAGTCTTGGGGTGCTTCTGATATTCATAATGCTCACTAAGATTACAGTGTGACATTACATTTTATTTAGCATGAAAACCTTTTTTAGTTATGTCCATCAAGAGAAGAAAACCAAAACATCTCTTAAGACGTGGGATTTCTAAAACTGAGATTGACATCTCATGATGGGGTCTGCAGGTGTGTGGGTGGAATTGGCAGATGAACAACGTGTTGCAGAATGAACGTGTGTATATGTGTGCACCCAGGAACAACAAATGAGCTGGAGTCTAATTTCAGTGAATGACTAGAACAGGCAGAGAATTTTCTACAACAGGAAAAGAAGTAATCTTCCTTGTGCTGCCATCCTTACACACATTTTCTCCCTGTCATTGCTTTCATACCTACCACCTACTTAACAAGGCATACAAGGTGGACGGTGCACTCTCTGGAGTGACACAGTTTCACACCCCTGTGACATGTTGGAAATACAGTCTGGGTCCTGTATCTGGCCAAGGGGCTCTGCATTAAAACCATCTGCACACATCTGCTCAGCCACTGAGGTGCGTGTCAAGGCCTTGCACCTCCCTGAAGCCCAGGGAAGACTGAGGTCTCCATCCATCTACAATTTAGAATTTGAAACATTAGAATTTGAATTAAGATCGTGAACCACTCTGGAAAATTTCAGAGTCTTTCCTAAAATATTTAATAGACCTTTTTCCTTCAAAATGGTCAAAACATTAATGGCAAGCCTGTGGCATGGTTTTGTGTATGTTAACTGATTTTTAAATTCTGAAGAGATTTGATTGCTTGCCATTAGTTCCATAAATTGCCTAATATTGAAATTTTCTCCCCTGGTGTACTCTGGTTAGTCTAACTAGGAAGGAGAGTGGAATCCCTTGGAATGAATGAGCTTTTTGGGAATCATCCAAGAGAAAGAATATAACTTCCTGGCTTTAGTGAGAGAATTGTCATGTTTTCTCTCTGTTGTAATGCTTCCCTCACTAGACTCTGCCATGATAATAAAGTGGTGGTTTGAAAAGACAGGTGTCTGCTAAGGAAGGCAAAAGTCTCCCTTGAAATGGAAAAATGTAAACACCCCCCCCCCCTCTGAATTATTATAATCTTGAAATCAAGGGGCTCTCAGGCAAAGATATGGGAATAGGAATGACAGTTATTTACTAGGAAAATTAAAATAAAAATGCAGTGGCAAAAAGAAAAACAACTGACAGAATACAAGGTAACATCCTGTTGGCCAGAGTGTTGGTAGCAGTCTGATTAAATGGTGGCTGCAATCCTCCTGGAGTGACAGATGTGGTTCTGTTGAAGCAATGATCCTGTAGAAGGATGTAGTTTTCCTCTGAAGGTTCAGTGGTATAGATGGGTCTGGTCTTGCTCAGGGAATCCAGTGGAGAAAGGCTGCCTGTGGTGTTCTGGGACTCAGATTATATCCAGGTAGGAATGCTTGGCTCCTCCCCCGTGTGGAGCATCTCACAATGGGGTGATGTGATTTTATCAGTCAGGCAGTGACTGACTCAACACACACTAACAGAAGATATCCCCCTGGAGTTGTGAGGGATGGGTTGTGGAAGAGATAAAGAACACTGCCCCACCTGGTTTTAACAGATGGTAATAGGATACAAACTTTTAATTACGTCTTGCATTGCAACCTAAGACAATAAACCACCAAAAAACCACCAAACCACCAAAACCAAGCCCTGCCCCCCACTCCAGAGGCTAGATTGAGTGGAGATTTTTGGAAGCCGGCATATTGAAGGTGTTTCTGTCCCTGTCTACTTCAGGGTTCCAGTAAGGCTGCAGTCTTTGTTTTTGAAAACAGCCCCAGGTTTGGAATTATGAGCAGTGTTTATTTGCTTGTGGTGGACAGCTGGGAGAGGAATCTGGATGACCTGCAACAAACCCTACCAAATACTCTTCTGACTAGTTTTAGGTGTTTTATTTGTAGCATGCTTTTATGTGTAGTTTAGCAAGGCTGGTTTATGATGTGCCCATATGTTATTTAGCTGTGCTCTTACTGTGGTTTGAGTGTTTTTAATTTCTTCCTCCTTGTTCTCTCAGTGTAACAGATAATAGGAATCAGCAATACTTGAAATACACTGATCTGTGGCTTCCTGGTGGGAAACAAGATGAGTCACCAGTAACTAAAACCAACAGCCTTTATGTCCCCGGATTCAAATTTGTTCTTCTCAGTATAATTGTTCAAATACTTGCTTTCCCCACTGACTTCCTCCCTAGCAGTGCAGCACATCTTGCAGACTGCCAGACTGGGAAGGAAGAAGTGATAGCAGTTACAGCATGTGTAACAAGCCCAGAAAAGGGGCCCACCAGGGATCGATATTGGACACGCAGACCTAAGTGCTTCACCAGACTGTGTATCTCCTACCATATCTAATAGCATGATTGGGCCAAGTATTTATTATAGAATAGCAGGGATTCTGTTGCCAGGTTTCCTTGGTTCTTGCACTGGGGTTCTGGATATGGCAGGGGTAAATGGTGCTTATATTGTTAAGCTACACCCTTAGGAACAGAGCACCTTGCTGTCTGCCAGTAACACTGAATTTACTTTTACTACCAGATGAACAATAAAGTAGTAAAAAAACCCCAACAAAACCTCCAACAGTCCAAATATTAGCTATACCATTGCTATGTTTAGAGAGGAAGATAAAGAAAAAACCGAAATTCATACACAGATCTGCCTACACCTTAAATAATTTGTAAGAATTTTCACTTTTTCATCCAGGACACAGTCAGGATGTCTGTGCGGCCTTATGGATATGAGAACCCAATGTCATGATACTGTGAGTATGTCTTTCACTGAAGAAATGTTGGGGTTTTCTTTTTTTATTTTCTAAGATAAGTTTCTTCATATAACCAAACTCTCCCTGGGATTGTCTTTATAGTGAAACCTCTACACAAGTCCAAGTTCTCCTATGATATACAACTTTGTCAGGGAAAAAAAGGTTAACTGTCTCTCTAAGCTTCAGAAATACTGACATTCTTCAGATGTGTTTGTGGAGCAAGACACTGAACAGAACTTTACATGGAAATTTTGGTGATTAAAAGGTAAAGAACTTGTATACCTGAGGAAATGTTGTCCCCTACATGTTAGGTTGCAGGTTCTCTCCTCCAGAGACATCTTGGATAGGAGTATCATGAGCACAGAGTGTTCTCAGCATTTCACTTTCCATACGTGCATCCATCACAATGCTTTCTGAGCATGTCTATGCATTTTCATCACTTTTTGCTGTCCTCCTCCTCCTACGTGCCCAAAATATCCCAAACTGCTGCCAGGCAAATCTTTTCACTCAAGAGGTATTGTATAGAAATAATTTGTTACTCGGTAGGTGATATTTTTATGCTTTTCAAGGTCTTCCATGGGTTAGGATATTCCTTTGCACATGGGAAGACTCTCTTGATGGAAGTGAATGACTGGTATTCCTTGAGAAGTCATTGAAGGGAATACAACTGAAGTGTGTCAGATTAACTTGTTATGAAGTATATACAGATTAATAGGGCACTTTTGGAAATGGAGCGCTTGACTCTTGGTGGCTAACTACAGAGCAAACTTAAAATCGAGTTTCTCCCAGTTGGTTAGAGTAAAAATAAATGAATTATAAATGCCAAGTTAGGGATTAATCCGGTGACCTCTTGATGATTTTTGCAACTCTCAGGACAAGTAGCCCCAATAATTATCCATATTACTGGAAGCTCTTTCTCTAGTGTTTGATGTTCCTTTGGCTCCTTGTGGCTTAATCCAAACTGTTTGCTAAAATAATCTTTCACTGCTGCTCTGAATGTTTCTCTGTTTTGGAAGTAATCTGGTAGTTCCCCCTTTTCCAGTCAAATGGTGACCCACAGCACCAACTTAAGGCCATCACCTCCACAATCTTCATAGCTTGGTGCTTTGGATTCTAGGTTGGCAGATTCCTGGCTCGTTCAAGCAGACTTACATCTTCCTTCCAACCTGCAGTTTGGGAGAGGTGAGGCAAAAAGTGAAACAAGCACATTTGAATCCAGCATGCACATTTAAGTTAGCATTGTTTACACTTCTTCATGTTACCTCATCCCTGCTATTTATCCTCTTCATTCTTAGGCTCACAGATGTAACTGGGAAGGGAAAAGTCTTTGGAGTACATTGTGGACAGGAATGTGAACTGAGGCTGATTCTCTAAATTAACAGAAATCAGAGAATGGGTCAAGTTGAAAGGGACCACAGTGGGTCATCTGGTCCAGCCTCCCTGCTCAAGCAGGTTCATCCCAGAGCACACAGCACAGGATTGTGTCCAGATGGTTTGTATCTCCACTGAGGGAGACTCCACAACCTCTCTGGGTAGTCCAGTGCTCCCAGAAATAGGGACTTCTTTATTTCTGTGAGAATGGTATGTATAAATACTCCTGTGTTTAAACATGTAATAGCAACTTTGGTTGCTATATGTGTTCCCAAGTGGTTTGGGCATAGTTGAGATTAAGGTGGCCATTTTACCACATAATCCATACCATGGGCCTGCAACCCAAAAGATATTAACATGGATAGGGGGAGGCCAAAGGCTGGTGAATGCTCGACAGTTCTGTGTGGGACTGCATTACTGAGCCTGGAATGGACAGTGCCTGCAAGTGAACACAGGCAAGGCAGAAGCTGCCTTGGGTTCGTGCCTGCTGGGCCCTGACGTGAACTGGGTTTTCCTGTCTTGCAACATTTTTTGAAAAGTTAAAAAATTTATCATTCTGCATGGGACAAAGTGTACTTTTTTTTTGTTTCCCCTGCCCTGTGCCGGTCCTGACCTTTACAGAGGTGCAGGGGCAGGGGCTGCCTGAGGGCTGGAGGGTGTGGTGGGGCTGCCCCGTGGACACTAGGGCTCCTCCCTGCCGCCAGTCTCTGAGCAGGGCCATTCCTACACTACCAGAGCAGCTCACAGAATCGTTAGGGTTGGAAATGACCTCTGGAGATTATCTGGTCTAAAGCCCCTGCCAAGCCAGGGTCACCTAGAGCAGATGAGACAGGAAACATTCAGACATGGAGACTCTACAACTTCTCTGGGCAGCCTGTTCCAGTGCTCTGCCACCCTCAAGGTCAAGAAGTTCTTCCTTACATTGAAGTGAAACTCCTTTTTTGGTTTATGGCCATTGCTCCTTGTCCAGGTGCCAGGCACCACTGAAAAGAGCCTGGCACCATGCTCTTGCACCCGCCTTTGAGATATTTACCTCCATTAATGAGATCCAGTCTCAGTCTTCTCCAGGCTGAACAGGCCCAGCTCCTCCAGTGTCTCCTGTTAGGAGATGTTTGGTCTTTGTGGCCTCTGCTGGACCTTCTGCCATAGCTCCTTGTCTTTCTTGTACTGAGGAGCCCAGAACTGGACACAGTGCTCCAGATGTGGCCTCACTAGGACCAAGTAATGGGGGAGGATCACCTCTTTCAACCTGCAGGCCGTACTTTTCCCGATGCACCCCAGGATCCCATAGGCTCTCTGAGCTTCAAAGGCACTGCCGGCTCATGGTCAACTTGTTACCCACCACAACTCTCAGGTCCTTCTCCACAGTGCTGTTCTCTAGAAGGCCGCCAACCCCAATAGCGCTAGTACTTGGGGTTATTCCTCCCCAGGTACGGGACCCTTGCTGAACTTCATTAGGTTTCTCTCCGGGAAGGCGAGTCACAGGCGGCATTTGGGGCGCCCCCCGCCGCAGTCGGGGGCCGGTCCCGCGGAGCCGGAGCCGCGCACATCCACCCGGCAGGTGTCAGTGTGGGCTGCGGGGCCGGGCGGGAGCGCCGCCTCCCCTCCCCCGCTCCGCCCGCCCCCCCGCCGGCGGCCCCCGCGCCCGCCCGCCCGCCCGCCGGAGCCAGACTCGCTGCAGACAGGCGGCAGCCAGCGGGGCGGGCAGGGCGGGGGGGCGGAGGAGGAGAGGCTGGGGATGAGTTGGAGGCAGGCACAGCCTCAGCGCAGGGAGAGCGGCTGCCGGAGACAGGCAGGGGGAGGAGGCGAGGCGCTCCGGAGGAGGCCGGCGCGGCGCGGGGGCGAGCGGCGGGGGCCGGCGGGAGGTGAGTGCTGCCCGCCGCGGCGGGGCCGGGGGCGGCCGGGGGGCGCTGCCGCGGAAAGTGCCGGAGAAAGTGCGGGAGGCCCGAGTTGAAGGTCTGCGAGCGTGCGGGGGACGAGGCGGCGGCTGCCGGGGGGCTCCGGCTGCGCTCGCCCACCCTCCCTGCCGCGGCGGGGGCAGTGCCCGCTCCCCGCGGCCGCCGTCGGGCCGGGCTGAGCGCGTCCCTCCGCGGCACCTGGGGGGGCAGGCGGGGGTGCCGGCCGGGGCCAGGGCAGCGTGACAGGTACCGCTGATAGCGGGGGCCGGCCGGGGCTCCGGGGAGCCCCTCTGCCGCCCGCCGCCGTCCTGCCCCGGCTGGCCCGGGAAGCGGCCGGAGCGGCAGCCCGGGCGGGAGACCCCCGGGGCTTCGCAGGAGAGGCGGAGGCGAGCGGGGCTGCGGAGCCGCGGCGGCGGGCAGGGCGCTGGGGAGCACGGAGTGCGCGGCACGTCCTCTCCGGCTGCTCCGGAGTACGTAGCGGAGCTCCGTGCGGCCGCTCGGTCAGGGCTGGCTGGTGTCGCTGCCCGGCGCCGCGGGGAGACCCTGGCGGGGATGCCCGGCCGAGGTGCGCGCCCAGCGCCGGGCGGACAACTTTCGCAGGATGGCAGTGCGGCTGCCGGGCTCACGCACCAGTGACCTATATTTGATGAAGTGCCTTTTTTTCCGTAAAAAAAAAGTTTATTAGCAGAAGTCGATCTTTGCCTGCCTGTATCACACGCCTGCCTGCATTGTTTGCAGTGAATATGTGCATCCCGAATTTCTGAATGGTGTGCCAGGTTTTCTGTCATGTAGGTGGGTAGGTAGTTATGCGTAGGCTACGGTTTGATGCTTGCTGAAGAGGCAAACACACCGTTGTGTGTAGGTTTAAGTTCAGTAAAAAGCAAACAGGAAGCAGGCAAAATGCAAAAGTAACTTCTGTTTTCCTGGGTGATCTGAACACCCAGAATGATACAGATTTTAGTGGGATTCAGAACCTTTTCTGAATAGCAAATGGTTGTGCAGGAGAACAAAAATCTGGTGAATAATTTAATGTGCTGTTAAAAATACTGTTTGGTATTACAAAAGTTTGTTCATCTAAAAGCACAGACATCTCCTTGTCAGGATGGAAAGCTCCTTTAAGAGTGTTTTCTGTGCTTCCAAACCAAAAACATCCTGCATTAAAATATTTGTGGACTGGAAAGATGGATCATGTAGCACGAAGAATGAAGTGTCTCCAGCATCATAAATCTGAAGCTGGCCAAAAAGGGAGAGAGTTTTCGCCACAAGAAAGCCCAAGGGACAATTACCGGTAGTCATAGATGAGGTAAGAACATAAATGCTGCCTAAGTAGGGGCAGTGTTCTTCCTGGTGCTTCAACACCTGGGTATGTTGGTTAGACAAAACTTCAATTCTGTTTTCCAATTTAATTTCTAGGAAAGTGTTTTGGGAAGCCTGTTCTTTGCAATGATCCTGAGCTCTCTAACATACGATGCATCCTTGAGTAGAATTAAGTTACAGTGCATGGTGCGCGTGTGTTTGATTCCACTAATGAACATATAAATATTATGGCTTAGTGGCTGTAAATGAAAGGGGAAGTTTTGCTGGAGAACCTGTGCGCTGGTGGGAAGCAGCCTAATCAACATCCCCTTATCCATATTAGCTGAGATAGAGATGATAATCTGAACATCTATATCTGTACTGGCATTTTAGCACCAGATATTAAGTTACTGTGACACACAAAGTGACCAGCATGAGGAGAACTCAAACTGGAATGTGTCAACTCTCTACAGTTATGCATAGAAATAGAAACACATCTTTTTGTATCATCAGTGTTTATACCAGCACAGTTAGTTCCAACTCAGGTATGTGAAGATCATTATTGTATACACCTAAGGCGTATCAATATTCTCCAGGAAATTCAGATGCCAGAGTGGGCCTGAATGGCGATCAGTGTGTAACCCAGAATGCGTTAACAATGTGAGACACAATATTTGAGATCACTGGTTTTTGTTAACTGAAACCTTACAGGCACTAGGCAGTGTTTGACTGATGAAGTTTTCAGTCTTCAGGACCTTAGACTTGTTACAAGACAACTTTTGGAACTACAAGGAAGTTGAGATTCAAGATTGAGGCACACTTGTATTAAAAGTGGTAAGATTAAAGCCATTGGACAGTAGCTTAACCTAGGAATTTAGAACTAACCTGGCCTTTTTTTATTTTTCAGTAGACAAAATGCTATTTTCTTTGCACAGAATATTAAAGTGAGACTTGAAATGAGGAATTGTTAGTTTTCCCTGCATCAAAGGTGTATTTTTTGCAAGAGGGGAAGAGGGGACTGGAAGTTTTCTTTCTGATTGTCTTGACCAAAATTTAGCTCTTTCTCAGCTGTCCTGCAGTGTCGCCCTGAAAACTCAGCTTCTGAGCTTGCTGACATAGTTTTCTAAGACTTTCCCAGGACAGTAACTGTAAACATAGAGATAGGTATACATTCCTTCTGTTACACATCTTGTGATGGACATCTCTCATGGCCAGTGAAGTGGGAAAGTGATATTCTGACCATCCAATCCCTGGCCATGGTCAGAAACCTATAAATCCTGGGAGGAAAAATAAACTTTCTCTTTCCTTTCACCACACCTTGAGCTGTGTCTGTGTGATCTGTTCATCTCCAGCAGCAACACTGCAGTACGCTGTCTAGTGCTGCCCTTCCACTAAGAACGAGATTTATGTCAATGACACTGTCTGAAATAATTTGGAATATTCCAAAATATTTGGAAATTTCCAAATGTGGATATGATGTGCCAGAAAGAAGTAAGTAATTATTGAAATAATAGAGAAATACTTTAAAAGTATTTTAACTTAGCATAGTCTCTAAGAGAAGTGTTTAGAAGTACGTACCTGTTCAGCAACTCTTGCATCAGGAGTCATGGTTATTGCATTTAACTTGTGAGTGGTCTTGGAAAAGTTGGTTTTTTTTTTCTGTCTGGTTCAAAACAGCTCCCTGCAAGTGCATTGCCAGTTACAGAATGCAAATACTTCTAGGAGTTTGGAGATGAATTTTTCCGCAGATTGGTTCTGTGGTAACCGTGAAATTCTTCAATGGCACCAATCTAGTATCAGCTGCTCGTTAAAGGCACTGATGCCAGAACAGTGGTGCATCAGTTGCTGGGAATCCAACCCTGTAGTGAAATGATTCATGCATATACATTTTCTTTTCTCAGTTGACAGCTATTTTTAAGAATAGCTGTCTTGCCTAGAAGGTTGATATCTAAGCAAAGGCAGCCTAGATAGCTAAAAATTTCTTTCACACCAAACATAATCTTAGTACACTAAAACATTTAAATGGAATTGATTTTAATTGATTCTTGCTGAATCTCTTGTTCTAATTGGCCATTATAAAGGGGCCGTGGTGTTTTGAAGCTGATGTCAGGAAGTTGGCAATTTTTTGCACAAATAAAGATGGTGAGTTTGAAGTAGGTGTCAATTTCAAGGAACTTATAATAATAATGGGTAGTGATATCTGTATGGTAGCAGATTACTTGAATAACTTCTTGAAATGAATTGGATTCTCTGGGCACACAAGTCTGAAGAAATGATCTTGAAATGACACATTTGTCCAGTGTACTTTCTCTATG
The DNA here is from genome assembly GCF_030490865.1 of Poecile atricapillus. Taxonomy (NCBI): domain Eukaryota; kingdom Metazoa; phylum Chordata; class Aves; order Passeriformes; family Paridae; genus Poecile; species Poecile atricapillus. The sequence continues at coordinate 100,926,216 of NC_081250.1, read as the reverse complement.
TGCTGCATGGGCAGAATATTCAAGTAAAGGAAAGCCATGGGCCTTTCTTTTTTCCATTGTGTTCTTTTGAACCTCATATTTGAAAAAGAAATGCGATTTTTTTTTTCTTCTTAGAGAGTTTTATTTGCTTAGTTCTGAGACTGTCAGTTGAATAATAGTAACTCTAAGGGGACAGCAGTAGAAAGAATGCTTGCAGGTGAATAAGAGCATGACATTACAGTGTGTCCTGTATTTCATGCTGGCAGTATGTTTTGGTATTCATCATCTATATTTATTTACTATATGCATTTCTGTAGTGTATGCTTTGATTTAGCATATTTGCAGTATGCTAAATGTAGATGCACTAGACTAAATGCTTTTTCTTATTGTTTAGTTAAGCAATGGAAATTTTCAGGCATCCATATCACCATTCATTATCACTCAGCACAATAATTGGTAAATTTAATCTTCCTGATTAAGATTATTTTGGTCACAAGAGACAAGGGACTGAAAATGAATAATTTTCTTGATGTTGTGCTGTGTCTGTGTTGTTTGTATCTGTTGTTCTCTTCTCTAAAATCCTACTACAGAGAACACTGACCTTTTAAACTGTGAATGATCTTGCTCAATATCAAACTTTTCTTTCAGGTAGGAGACAGAAATGTAAGAGGAATGTAAATGCATTTTTTCTTCTTATTGCCAGTGAAGAGCTTTCTTAGATTTGAAGTAAGTTTTCTTAGTGCCAAATGGTTGACTTTTCTAGAATAAAAATCTCTCCAGGGTATGCAAAAAGTCCTCTGGTTAATATATTGGCATTCCCAGAACCCACTAAAGCTTAGGCAGGTTGCCAGACACCACTTAATGAGGATGCCGAGTGTCTGGCACAAATCTGCATGAAAGCCAGCAAAGGAGCTGGGGGTGGAAGTGCATGCGGTGGGGAGAGGGCTGGGAAGGCGACACATACACACCCATAATTTATTTTTAATGTCTGTGTTTTGCAGAGAAGTTGATCAGAAATCCTTACCACAGGATTTTGAAAACTTTTTGAAAACTGGGAGCAGGAATCTGGATCCTTCAGATTGGGAGAGTTGTGTTCTCACAGAAATACAGTTTTATTAGGAGAGCAGTTTATGAGTTAGTTTTTTGAGGGGAGCACCAAAAGAGGATGGATATGATAGTGATTTTATGTTTTATTATCTGCTAAAACTGAAAAGCATTTGAAAATGTTGTTAGACAATTTGGGGAACAATGGAAGTCAGTGATTGCCAGCATCCACACAGAAAAGCTGTTAAAGTTACATGGCAGGAATAGATAAATTACTGCTGCTAGAACACCTCTGCTTGGTGTAAACCTGTGGTGGGGGCTCTGCCTGATGCTGCTGAGCTTATGTTTTGCTACATGTATGTAGAATTGCAGGTGTAATAGACTCTCTGATAGCTGGATAACTGCTCAGAGAATCAGTCATTCACACAGATGAGGTATTTTTCCATAAGGGTGCCATTAAGACCAGAATATATTGGTTTGTGTTGAATCAGATGTTTAGTCTTAAAGGTTAGCTGAGCAAACTTAGTTATATTCTGAACTGAATGTTATTTCAGACATTTAAAGTGTGAAAATTTTCAACATTTTTTCCCAGGCTTTAGTCTCTCCCTTACCTAACCAAAAAAGCATTAGTCCTCTACAGACAAATTTATAAATAGATATTTGGTTGGTAGGCATGACTGAAAATATTTTTTTAATCCAAAACAATTCTAATAGGAGTATTTTTTGCATTTGGCTGAATTTGGGAATATGTATGCTTGTTACCTCCTTTTCAGTACAGGTTTCAGTTGTTTATTTCACCATTTTGGAGAACTGTTCCTCTTTAGAGGAATTCTGTTCATTAGACTAGTGGCACCTACTTGGTGAGTATGGTTGGGTAGGACTAAATCAAAATCCAGATGTTCCTGTTTAATTTTGTTTGGTTTCACTAAGGTGAGTTGAGAAATGAAAATATTTGACTTCATTGGGCTTCAGTCCTGGTTGCAGCAGATAAAGGACAAGTGTATTTTGCCAGTTGTGTGGGGATCATTGCAAAGTTTTCTCTGTGTTGACACTGACTCCTGGCTTTCTAATGAACAGGGTAAACAAAAAGAGAGTGTTCGACATTGTACCCATGTTTTTAATCTAGCATGTGTTTAGGATTAGTTCTAAAAGGCAGGACACTATTGCCTAGAAAAATACAGTGCTGAAATGCTGCACATGCAAATGGAGCAGGTTGATGAAGTGTCTGTTGGAATGTCTTTGTCTTTCCATTTGCTGTGTTCTTGATTTCTTCCGTGCTTAACACCCTGGTACCCTTTTTGTTAAAAAGTGGTCATAAATCTGCTTCTGAAAAAATGTAGTCATGACAGTGAATTTGTATTGCCTGTAAAAGATGAGTTTGGAGGTTTCAGTTATTTTTAAACTCAGTATTTAATTTAGTTTCTGCGTTCTGAAATTGTAAAAGACGTACTGACCTTTGGGGAAGATGTGCTTTTTTTTCGCATGTTTGTATGAGAAATACCTTGAGGTTTGAATGATTCTGTCATAACCTTGGACCCACTGAGTGTATTTAAGTTATGATTTTAGAGGACAGTACAGAATTCTCTGAGGGTTTCTGTTAAAACAGATGTTAATGCTTAATAAAATAAGATCTAGAATCTCTCTCATATTGAGAAGAGACTGGAAAGTAGTGTTTTCTTCTGGATGAACCCTGAAATGTACTTAGAGTTCTAAAATAAGTGTTGAGCGTTGACTCATATTATCTAGCATATGCCATTATAAGGGTACTGTGTTTTGTCTTCATTTTCAGCGCTAGTACTTGAAGCATCTTCAAACAGTACAGTACTCTGTTTTTTAAACATAAGTTCCACTCTTCAACTTTTCTAAGATTATGGGAAGGAAAATGTGTGACACTTTCTTAATTATCTCTTTGTGTTGTGTGGCCAAGCCTATTACTTTGGTTTCTCACACCTGTAACCTACTCGTTCTCTATTTCATAGCGGGAAAGGAGGGGGCAGTCTGTGACTGAGACATGAAGCAATCTCTTTAACAGCTACCTTCTTCGACTGAGACTTTCATGAAATTTTTCCCCGCATTAATTAAGAGTGATACATTATTACTTTGGACTTGTAAACACCTCTGAACATTCCATTAGGTGTTAATGACACATGAAGCAAAAATTAATATGAGTCTGTCAGTCCTGAATCTAGTTGGGATGTACTTAGTATATGTAATTGCCTAGATGTAACAGTATTTCTTAAACTGTTGGGTGTAAATGATGTTGCTTCGCTTTCTGCTTCTGCTCAACCATTAGTTACTGAGTGAAGTGATGCTAATCCATGTGTTGGGGCCTGTGTTACACAGAATGTCAGCTGGATGTTTGCCATGGTTTCTTGGGATTTTCAAAAGACAAAACTGAGTTCTCTGGCTTCTGCCCCATGGATCAGAGTTGAGGAGCACAGCAGAAGGTGTGGGAAAGAAAATGTAAGGAACACTTAGAAATAACTCAACTTAATCTCCATAGCTGTTTAACTGGCACCTTTGGGGAGATACCAATTTGGTGTGTGCTCTTCCCTTACAATTTCACCTCAACAGATGACTGGTTTTGTAGGTTTTCCTTAGCTAGTAATGCTAAGCAAAATTAAATTGAATGTTGGTAGAAATGCATACAGATAAGGTTCAGTACTCCTAAATTAGAGATTGTACTTGATCATATAAAAATTAGACTTGGGCTGACTGATGGCAGCTGTTGGCCACTGCAGTTCATGTGTAGGTGGTTTGTTTTACAAAAGGTTTGTATTGACTATAATTCCTCATCAAACTTACATAGGTATTAGAAGTGAGGTAGAAGAGAGTTCTGTGGATATTTCCAACACAGATGTTTTCTGGTTTTGTGACTCTCTCATGTTCCTCTTCCTGTTGGAAACCTTTAAGCCAGCTTTTAGAAATGGCACATTTCAGATTAGCTTGTGGCAAGTACCCTATTTTCATTTAAAATGTCTTAAAGTATGAGTTATCCTTATTTAATTGGGAAGCCTCTAACATGTGATCCATCTGTCCAATTAAAGCATAATGTTGAATATAGGTACTGTTTGGTGGCTACTTTCACATAGCTTATAATAATAATTTTTTTTTTTAAAGCAACCATCTGTTGATGAACAGAAATACTGCCAGTGTTTGTCAAATGTGTGCTTTATCTGACCTGTTCTACTTAGCACCTTATGGCAAAGCTTTCTCATCGAAGCATTTTATAAATATTTTTATTCTTACAGTGCCTTATTAGGTTGGTAACAACACTGGTCTAACTTTTTAGTGTAGGGATTAATGTACCAAGGATTAGGGAGATCTCTCTTCAGTTGCAAAGAGGAAGTCACCTGCAGTGGCTACAGAGATGAGGATTCTAGCTTGCAGCTGTAGGTGAAAATCACTGTTCTGTTCTAATGATCTTTACAGCCTTCTGAAGAAAACAGCTGGAATAATGTAAGGTTTCTACAGCAGAAAGCTCCAACCACCTATGTAGCCTGGTCTCCTTTTTCTCAAAGGAGTGGCTGGGCAAATAGGTAAACTTCAAGAAAGAAATATCAAAGTGCTGATGTGTTAACGCTGATAATGCACAGTAATGAGTTAAAAAAGCATTTGGTTAATGATTCATAATTTTGTTTAAAATTGCCTAAAAACAGATCAAACCAAAAGGAGTTAAAAGAAGTATAGAGAGGCATGAGAGGACCTCTTCAGTTTGCAGAGTGGGAGTTAGGTGTGCAAGGTATTCTGGAAGTGTCTTTTGAAATGTTGAGTTCTCTCTTCAGTTGAATATGCAACCAGCAGCAGATTCTGCCTTTTGCCATTCCCTGTTCTCCCCTGGGTATTGTTAGCAGTTGGAGATAAAAGCCTTTAATCATGTCTACATGCAGACACCAGAGCAAATCACTTGAAGTGTCGAGTCAGGATGTGTATGTCAGAGTATGTTAAACTTGTGTGTGAATGCTCTGTTGAATACAGAACAGCCGTATATATTTCACTTGAATCAATCAAAGGTCATTTAACGTTCTCATCTGATGGAAAATGTGATTCAGAACGTAAGTTAAATTACAGTGGTCTAAACCTATCTGTGTATGACTGAGAGGCTCTTGACATAGGTGTTTATCATGCTGTAACTTCAGTGTTTTACGCTGTACTTCATTTATCTCAACTTTCCTCCATGTTGCTTGTTACTGATAAGTTTTCATGATGATGCTATTAAGAGGCATTTTAGATGGGCCTAATTACAAACTTTCAAGTGGATGTACTTTACACAGAAAATGACAGTTCATTGAAATTGGGTTGTTTAATTGCAGATGTATTAAACTTGACGGACTTTGACCAAAACCAAAATAAGATGCAACCTCTTTTTGATTCCTGGTAAACTTGTTTTGGCCAGAGGCCTGGTGTTGTCATGGTCTTTGTCACAGAGATTAACAGCCAAGGATTCCACTTTGTGACAAGGGATGCTGTGTTTCTAGGAACATGTGGTTTCCTTGGATAGCCTGCAAGAGAAGTCTGCTGCAAAGTCAGGAGCTGAAGAAATCCCTCATAGACTCACCTCATATTTGGGGACCTCTGCAGTAATCCTCTGTATCTATATTTTGAAACTGTCAGTCTTTTAAACATTAAAACGAAGGAAAAAAAAAGTTCTATTTGACAGTTTTAAAACTGAAGCCTTCAGCTGGAGGGAAATTTGGAGTTTTATGGGGTTTGTCTGCTTTGAGAGCCTAGAAACTGTCTGGTTCTAGTTGGAGCTGTGTTTTATCATGCTTTTGCGGATGCCAGTTGATATCTCTCTTCCTTTCTCTTTTCATTCTGGAGTTCATCTGATGGAGCACCCAAACCTCTGTTGCCTAAACTCTTTAATTTACCACTTTTCATGTCAGCCTTTACCACAGAGGTTTGCAAGTTGCAGTTCCCTGTGTCTTGCATAGGAAGACTTAAATACAGGAAAGAATATCCTGAAGCTCCTATAGTCCAAGACATGAAAATGAACAGTGAAGCATATATTCTTCAGGGATCTGAGAAAGAAGGGAGCTGAACTTGCCTCCCAGAAGGAGCTGTACTTCAGAGAAGTGGAACTGTCCAGCTGAAGTAGCAGATGCACTGTGCGTGGCTGGACATTCTGTTCTTCACACACTCTTTTGTATGTGACCCTTGCAAAATGGAGACTTTTCCTGGACATTTCTCTTGAGCTGCATGATACGCTGGAGGTAGAGAATAGGAAACGGTCTCTTTTTAAAAAAAAAAAAATTAAAAAAAAAAAAAAGTATTTTATAAGGTAATTCAAGGGTTTCTGTATTCTCCTTGTAAGAAAAATCATCTGAACTTTCAGTTGGTCAAGAAGGTAACAGCCACACTAAAAGCTGTGAAGGAGAACTTGGGAGCCACTCTGAATTCAATACGTTGGAATTCTTTTATGGTGAAGATACTGAAAGTACATTTATCTGTCTGAAAAAATAAGAGACAGTGTTATGCTATATTAGCTGTCCCACATTCAGCTGATTGTTCCAAGATGTTTGCATGCTTATTAAAATTATGGCCACTGCAGTAGAGGCAGATAAATTTCAGCAGCTTAAGAATCTGTCTCATGGATGTACAGAGTTCTTGACCTATTCCCAGAATCAGTGATTTCATTTGCTTCTGAAAAGGAAAAGTTTTGTTGTAGAGTTATAACAGTCTCAAGACTTACATGGTATAGCACACATTAGAGAGAAAATATGTAGCAAGTCGTCTTCCTCACACTTAAGAGTCTCCTGTTTGGGTAAGTTGAAGAGTCAAGTTCTTATGGATGCTAAGGATAGTCTCTTTTCACAGTGTGAAAGTGTCAAAAGAATATTTTTTCCTGCCTCTGACGTTGATGTGTAAAATATACTGTAGTACCCTTGTGTACTTGAGAGGTTCTCAGGTGTCCCTGACACCTACAAAAATCCAAATGCTGTGTGCAACTGGTTCTGTTATCTCCCAGTCTCCCACATAGCTCTGGTAGTTCTGTTGCTCCTGTGACTAGATATCTCTCTCTCACTCTTTTATTTTCCTTGGTAGTCCTTTAGGGTACAGACATTTCAGAGATGCATCTGTAATGTCTAAGTGGCTTCCTCTTCTTTCCTTTCCCCTTCCACCCCAATCAAGAAGTTCCAGATGGGAGCTCTTTGGTGTCAGTAACAGCTGCACAGCAGATAATTTTTTGCATCCTTAGAACTGTAATATTTGTAACTCCATGTATGTAGTCATGATATATATTTACATTAGGGATCTTCTGGTCTTTTAAGCTTCCTCAAGGTTCTTCTTGTCTTTCTTGATGCAGCATTTTGCCCTATTTTCTGTTCCTGGTTAGAAATAGCTTCTTTCGACATAAAGAAGTTAATATATTCTGTTGTAAATTTGATTTTTAGGAAGCCTGAATATTTTAGAGTCCTGTGTTGTGATTCAAAAATTGTGCTCCCTTCTTTCATCTCTAGGATTTATAATAAGGTGTCAGCAATGATCTAGTCCATCTGGGAGCTTGCATCAATGCTTGGGAGAGCCATATGTGTCTGCCTCAAACAAGGCTATAGAAAAGTGTTCCACTAGCAACCAAGATGTCATCCATCTGCTAGACAATCCTGTAGCTAGTTAGCTTAATGACGTATTTATTTGACTCGATGTTTCTGCAGAGCAGACTCCAGCTTTCCTCCCTGTTCAAATTAATATCAAAACCTCCCTGCTCTGGAGAAGAAAAACCTGCCCGCTCTGGAGAATGTCAGGAAGCCTGTGGCTCGATGGGTTTGATTTATTTGTCTGCCTTGGATGCTACACTCCCAAATTCCGAGTGAACGCACTGCTGGGAGGCGGCTCCAGCCTTCCTGTGCGGGAAGCCTGTGCAGGGCAGGTGTCTGGTGGCGAGGGATCAGCAGACCAGAATCATGGCCTGGCTGACCTGAGCTGCATGGGGAAATCCAATCATGCTGCTACTGCTTTAGGGTATTATTTTAGCACAGGGGCTGTGTGAGGATTTCCTCCTGCTGTGGGCAGAGCTGGAATTGCCGCAGTAAACATTATACCCGGCTACACGGAATAAACCAGGTGATTATTGCACTCGATGACTTTCATGGAAATGCTTGTTTGGGACTAAGGGGTTCACAGTCTTAAACATACATGTTCTAGATAATTGCAATCTCAGATGGCCCTGCAAAAATGTCAGAGCTCTAGGAACTGTGCTGGAAATACACTGTGGGAAGACCAGCTCTGTAAACTTCAAAAACTCCACATTCATACTGAGGTAAAATAGAGCATATTGGGACTGACTGTCATTGATTTCTTAACTTTCCAGTTACTCTATCCCACTGTTTTGGTCTTTTTTGTAGTCCAAAGAAACCAAGCCACTGTTGCAAATTCTAAGTTGATCTAATTTCTAATCTGTCTGTAAGTCGGACTTCAGTTGAGAAGGGGACAGAACAACAGTAGCAATGCAAATTTAGATGAAAAGAATGTTTTGTGTTAATGGCAATTATATTAGTCTATGTTGAGGCCATCTAGTGAATTTAATGTGGAAAACGGCAAATATATATTCAGACCAGTGTACAGTGGATACAGTAAATCTTCATCCATGTCTTGCAAGTGAGTTTTCATGCAGCTTCACATGGATTTCAGTGGGGATCAGGACACTGTCACAGCTTTTTCTGAATATAGTTTGAAGCCAACATGGGGCTGTCTACTGAATTTGGTAAATTTTACCTGACAGATGTTTAAAATAGCGGACATGGATACAAATACTTAGTGAAATTCAAGGAAAAAATAATTAGTAGTCAATGCCAGTCCTAAATACAGGTGAGAAACAGATCATAAGTAAGACATAAAAAAAATTTGCTTTCTTGAACAGTAGAGGTCTTTTTCTTTTTCTTTTTCTTTTTCTTTTTTTTTTTTTTTTTTTTTTTTTTTTTTTTTTTTGTGTGTGTGTGTGTGTGTGTGTAGGAGCATATTAGCAGTTCTAAGCTGAAGAAGTAGGTGAAAGTGAAATCAGGACAATTCCATGGAGAAGTGTAGAGATTGAAGAGGTGAACTGTACTCACTTTTGCTTCATCCTCTAATGTTACAAACAGAATTGTAGAATAATTCAGGTCAGAGGGAACCTTCTGGAGTCCTTGTCCAATCTGTACTAACAAGACTAAGGTTTTTCTGAAGAAATACTTTTGAATCTAGAAATTGTTATTTAGACCTTAATTTTCAAAACTTGGTGTTTTTTCATATGTTTTGAATTACTTCTGTTTGGGGACAGAAGTGCAGTAAAGGTCAAGTGGAAGAAAAAAAGGTATGAAAAAAGAGAATCTTACTGCTAAATATACTAAGTGCCAAAAAGGAGCAAAGTTGACACAACTCTAGCTGCAAATGGGAGGGAGTGAGCATGTTAAGAGTATCTGAAAACTGTTGCATGTGTTTAAAGCAAGCAACATTTTATTTCCTTGAGATACTGTAAATAATTAATGAATGTTATAGTTTCCCTTCTGAGAAGGGAAACAGCTGACAATCCTTCATTCATAAGAACTTACGTATATGTATTTGTATTCCTTTTGTCACAGGGCTACTATCCATTGTTAAATAAAAGTGTCTTTTCCATATCACCTTATAAAAACGTAGAAGTCCTCTCAGAAGTAACTCAAATTGGTTAGAGTAACTTTGATTAAACTTTTGGAGAGAAGGAGATTTTACATCTTGCTGTAAAGCTTACAGGATCAAGAATTGATTAAAACAGAATGAAAAAAACGTTTTTGTAGTTTTCCACATAAATTACATTTGCATTGGATTGATGCAGTCTTTAGTCTTGTATGATACCATGCCTAATAAAATTTTGAAAAGTCATAAAGCTATAAAATTTTATAAATTTCTGCCATTAAATGTGCCAACCAGTTTTTTATTTTATAATTAGTGTCATCAAAAGGGTACTTTACAGGAAATATTTTGGTTTAGATGCATTGGATTTTCTAATGGAAAACAGATCTGCAGGAGCATTTCTGAGAAGAACTGATAACTTCTTGTTTGGGAAGAACTTCTTTACTTTGTCTTAGTTACGTTTATTTGTCCTGGGTTTGAATTTTTTTAAGTGCCCTAACTTTGCATTTCCACTGCAATTTGGAACTTGATTAGGGATATGGCTACAACTCAGTTGTTTGGAGGCTTCATTTTGTTCTGTTGCTTCACTCCTCTTTGTATTTGTTTTACCATGTAAGAGGATATATTAATGTATAGAAATTATGGGGCATCTTCCTGATTTATCTTGTGTGTTGGATATGTTTTGTCTGACTCTGGAGCCAGAAATATTGATCTTCTTTTCTTAATTTCTTACATGTACAGATACTGTGCAAGACCTTAACTGTTTTTTTTGGTATCTCCTACTGCTGATTTCCCTATTCTGTTTACCTGCTGCTAATCCTATGTAGCTTAACAGAAGGAGATTTATACAGAATCATTTTGAACCCACTTTGTTTCTGTTCACTTGGAATTGAGACTAACAGAAAACCAAAGGAGGTTTTGCATCTGAAGGGCATAGTGCTGGCTATGTCAGGTCTTTGTCCCATTAGCCAAGTGTTTTCCTTCTTCCAGCACTTCATATGTGTGAATGAGTATGTTTTCCTTGTTGTTAAATATTCCTGTCCAGTGATGCAGAAGTGCTGTGTTTCTGAAGAAGGTTATGTACTTGACAGCTACTGAAGTAATTAGCATAAAATTTTACTGTCTTATCCAATTTAGTTTATGTATACTAAGGTAGTATTTTACCACAAAATGATAAAAATAGAATAGAAAAGGGAATATAGAATGGTGGTACATCTTTCTGGAGTAATTTCTGGTGTTCCTGTTGCTTGGGTCTCACAGCAGTAGTTTTAAGTCCTGTCTTTGTATCTGGATACTCAGAATAAGGGGGGAAAAAGAGCTACATGGATATCTGAAAGTCCTTATGCTACTTAAATTAAAAAAAAAAAAAAAAAAAAAGCTTAGAAAATAAATGGAAAAAACCGACTGACTTTTGCCTGGAGAGTTTCTTTGGTGAGCTTGAACATATGACAGGCATGAATACTGTCAAATCCAGCAGGCTCATTTCAACATGGATCAGCAGGGGCTAAACCTCGAATACACAATTAAGGATGGACTCAATGTCTAACTTCAGTAGTGAGTTATCATATCGAAGTCTGACCTACTAGACATGGTAGATGATACCAAAACACTGACTTTATTTTCAAGTACTTGCTATTTATTGTTGAAGCAATTAGCCACCTTTTACATTCCATTTTAGCTGTCTGATTGCTGGCACGGTATAATTTTTTTGTTCAAGGTTTTTCATATCAAAGCAAATTACATACTACAGGGTGCATTTGTTTTGTGAACATCACTTCTACAGTCAAAACCTTATGTGCTGCTGGATAAACAAGTCATGTTTTAATTAGGTATGTCTGTGTTCACCAAAACTGTGTCAGAATGTAAACCCATCAGATTAGAGTTTGATTAAAGGGGAATGAGTACCCTTGTACAGTCTCCTCTGTACCGGTTTTGTGGCTATGCTGTGAACACTGTATTCCCTTTGTAGTGTCAAATAGTCCTGTGAAGAGCTGGCCATTACATTTTTTTTTTTGCATTTCTTGTAATTAAGAATAATTTTTGAGCAATTATTCATGATGATACCTGCCTGAGAACATAATTCCATCTGTTAACGTTAAATAAAAAAATTAAGCATTTTATTCATGTTTTCCATCTTCGTGTTAGAGAGACTGTAAAAGGTAAATGGTACAAATACAATATCCCATATAATTGAAAATTACTGATAAAATGGAGTGGAGAAATATGGATAATGCAAAACCCAAATATGCTTATGATACCTATAATTATGTTAATTATCATATAGCGAAAGTTCATGAATATTTGAAATCCACTATGAACTGTGGCAAGGACTTAAAAAAACCCCAACAAACAACCCAACATGGAGAATATATTGCAGAGGTTTCTAATAATTTTACAAAAAAAAATTACTTGCTGTTCTTTTTGCATGAGCAGCTGTTAGATTCATGCTATCTCTAAAGTTTAAGGAAGGAATAGGACTCCGTTTCCTGTCCCTTACTTAATTATACTGGCTGGTTTTCATGGTTTAACCCCAAAAAGCCCCTCGCTCACTCCCCCACCAGTGGGACTGGGGAGAGAAGCAGCAGGGTAAAAGCTGAAGAACTCGTGGCTTGCGATCAAGACAGTTTAATAGGGAAAACGAAAGCTGTCCGTACAAGCAAAGCAAAACCCGGAATGATTTCACTGGTTCCAATGGGCAGGGAGGTATTCAGCCATCTCCAGCACAGCAGGGCCCCATCACATGCCGTGGTGACTGGGGAAGACAAACACCATCACTCCAAATGTCCTCCCCTTCCCCCTTCTTCCCCCACTTTCCGTACTGAGCATGATGCCATGTGGTCTGGAATATCCCTTTGGTCAGTTTGGGTCGCCTGTCCTGGCTGTGTCTCCTCCCAGCCTCCCACACACCCTCAGTTTCCTCACCAGCGTGGCAGTATGGAAAGCAGAAAAGGCCTTGGATCTGTGTAAGCTCTGCTCAGCAGCAACAAAAGCATCTCTGTGATATCAACCCTGTGTTCAACACAAATCCACAGCACAGCCCTGTACCAGCCACTGTGAAGAAAATTAACTCTAGCCCAGCTGAAACCAGCACACTGGTCTTGACTATCATCTGTCCCCTAGAACCACCAAGATGACTTCTAGATCTTCTTGTCACTGTTGTTCAGACTATTTCTCAATCCATTTCTACAAACTTTGTGCATCTTGGCTTAGTAAGGGTTTCCTGGGTACCAAGTCTGAATTTGACTTTGTGAATATTTAAATAGCCTTCTTGAGTAGGTAATTTATGGGCTCTGTATGGGATGTAGGTTTTATGTCATCCTCCTACTGCAAGAAATTTTGCCACGATGGCAGAAAAGTGGCAAATTTTGCTACATGTTTGCCACCAGCTTTGCTCTCATTTCCTTTAAAAACTGCAGAAGTGGTCAGACATGAATTGTTAACAGGCAATGCTTATTTCATTGCGAGAGAATAGTTTGGTCCTGTGCTTTGAATTCTGCATCAAAAGAGAGAGAATATAAAACTCTCCAGTGGCCTCTTCCTGTTCCTAACTGCAGGTTAACAGTTGTCAAAAAAACAGGGAGAGTAGAAGACATGGAAATGTGATTATCAACAAATACACAGTAAAGTGTTTTCCCTGATCAGTACTTTTTATGTATTTTATTTTAATTTTTTATGAAACGTGACTTTCCTCCCTTCCCAATTCTTTCTAGCTTACCAGATGACTGAGGTTAAATTAAGTACTTCCCAAATATGATTTTCAGGAAAGCAAATTTACTGGTACTAACTCTGCAGGAGCCCTGTGCTGATATTGATGGCTGGCTGTGTTCATTGGCAAGAGAACGGTTCTCAAGTGAGATTATAACCAAGAAAACGTGTTGACTACTCTCAGTGCGGATTCTCCTTTCATACCCAAGTCTGTGTTTGTAACTGAAAGTGTGGGATATATTCAAATTTGAACTTCTGTTCATGTCTGTGAGGGGGAAAATGTCCTTATGTTTTAAGTGACTGCATATTGTGTCTGTGCAAATATAGGTCCTCTTGATGTGAGGAGAGCTATTGAACACATCATGATTTGCACTCTACAAAGCTTTAGGAACTCTCATCTCAGTACTTTAGGATTTGGGGTGTGTGTAACAAAAAAAAAAGTGCTTTAACTTAAGGTTAGTAAGAGGATACCAGCATATAGGTAATCTTTTGATTGTGGCTATTTGAAAGGGAAATGTTAGTAGTGTAATTTTAGCACTGTTTGCAGACCTTGTTGATTTTCTTAGATGTTATTCTAGATGCAAACAAGATGATTACCTTTTCTTAAGGAAAAAAATATTCTAAAACCAGGACCACAGGGATTTATCATGTGACAATATTGTTTATTGCTCAGACTTAGGAACTGGTATATTTTGAGGAATCTAAGAACCTTGTTTTATTGTTAGGTATCAAAAACAGTGCAATGTCAAATATTGAAATGATGAATTTTTGTATGATGTTTACAAAGTATTATCAAAAATATTGAAAGAAACAATGACCATTAACAACAATAAAAAAGAAAAATATATTCTGTAAGTCTTAATATAAAATGATAATTAAGAACAACAACAACCCAGGTGACTGTAACCTTCCTTATGATGTGTAGGTTTCAATCTGTGATTGGAAGTAAATATAGAAACCTAAAGGAAAAGAAATATTTCTGAATATATTATTACTGGCCCAGTTTAATGCAAAGATATGACTGTTTCAGAAATTAGAGAGGTTGCTTTTCCGTATGTATGTTTTCCATATGTTTCCATATGTTGAAAATAACCTGTGTGATAAAAAGAAAAGCATAGTGCCTATAAAAGAAAGGTCAGAAGATTTAAATCTGGCAAAGGAGTGTCTGATGCCTTCAGTGAGCTGAGGAGCTGTTCCAGCTTAGGTATGGAGGCAACAATACTCTCACATCCCGGGAAATTGTCCCTAATTTGACAAAAGTGCCTGTTGTCCAAGAGGACAGTTCGAATTTTCCAGACAGCTTCCCCACATATCCCTCAGGATGACACACTGAGGAGGTTATTTGTATATTGATGTTCTGTTCTTCCTTTCCCTCCTTGCCTTTCCCTCTCCTCTGAGTTTTCCTGACTGTGAACTATTCTGGTTCCCTGCAAACTGAGCTAAAAAGAGCTAATATTGATACTTTCAGGTATTTATTCCCAGCTGTACTTGCAACAAAATAAATGTTCTGATTAAGTACTGCAAGGATTTATGAAGCATCTCCTCAGAGGAGAAGGATTGCTTCTGAGGTTGGGGTTAGGGTACAGTTGCTTTCTCTGAAGTTAAAGCAAGTGTCTATTTAGAGAGACAAGGAGATAAAAGGCAGGGGATGACTGCGTAGGGGAGCTGTGTATGCATGGAGACATACATTATATATAAAGAAAAGAATTAGTCACATGGATCTTTAAAGTGAAGACACTAATGCTAAGCTGACTCTCTGTCCTTTGTAGTATTCTGTGCACAGTTGCCCTTGAGTATCCTTCCCTCTGTCCTTTTTCCCTGTGCTGAATGAACACTAGTTGGGTGGGAAAATGCTTTGGGAAGATGATTCTGCTCTCGTCTCAACCTATGGCTCATGTAAAGCTGAAAGTGAGTAATAAGAGGGAGCACATTACATCTACCTGCCAAGGAATTGTGTGTTGTTTTGTCTGTGTACACACAGTCACACAATGAAGAGTCCAACTCTGGGACCCTTAGGAGGATATCACATTATTTCATTATGTTGGTCTGCTGTGTCTGTTGTTGTTTTTTTTTTTTTTTCTTGCTACACAATACTTACTGTGAGGGGAAAAAAAGTATAAGAAAAATAGTTGTGCTCCTAAGGTACTTGGTTTTACAAAAACTAAACTTCCTATTGGCAGGGTTTCCCAGTGGTGACTTGCGGGCATACAGAAACCTTCTGAGTTATAGATTTTGGGTGTTGCTCATATTGCAATATGTTTATTGCTATCATGCTTACATCACATAGTCAAAAAGAAAAAGAAAAAAAAAATAGATAATCACATTCTTTCTTGATATCAGGCTTGACCTAATTTTGGGAGCACATTCCTTTCTCCCTCATATTTCTGCAGTGGAATATGATCAGTACCTAACAGATGTGTTCCTTTGACTGTCAATTCTTGGGTAACAGGAACTCCTTGCATTATGGTGTTTTTTTGGATGTCTTGTGCTGTATCCTAAGCTATCTCTGATATCCAGTTTTTCTCTATTGAAACGTGTACTTCCATCAGTTATGTTACACACATCATCCTCTGCTTCAGAGTGGCCATTGCAGTGATGCACTGCACAAAAGTCTAGCAGAGCAGCAGATCCTGTGTAGGGCAGGTTGCTCTTTGAATCCTTCTGTTTCTACTGGGTGGATCATTCAGAAATATCCAGGTCTCCTTGTGTTTGGTTGCCACTGTTCTGGTGGCAGCCTGACCTTACCCTCAGGAGTTGTTCTGATTTCCCAGCTGTAGACATGACCAATCTGGTGACCTTTTGATATTGACTGTTAGATTTTGCTGACAGTTCAAGCATTTCATAGAAGTGGAAACTGTTGTCTTGACAACTAAACTCCACCTAATAATAGATAACTAAAGAATCCAAAAGTCCGAAGTATAATAATTCTTAAAAAATTCAAACTTATTTTTGAGTTTGAGAGCTGGCCTCAAACACAAATGCTTCTTTTAGATCTGTAGCATGAGGAACTCAGACTTCACCATGGCACAACAGTTTTATAGTAGGCTTTATGTGTATCTGTTTTAGATGCTACTTTTTTTCTGTGATAAAATGTTTTTTTGTGCTAGTTTGCTGCAAAGATGACTCTTTATTTGCATTGTAATATGTGACAACAATATGAACAGTATGCAAACTTTTATTATACAGAATATTAGATATTTATCTCTTGGGTTTTTTTCCCCCAGAAGAGCCAGATAACTCCTCAGCATTTCTGCTGTGCTAATGCTTCTTACCAGAGCAGGGTTGAATAGACCTCAAAACATGGAACTGAAGTTCTAATCCTCATTCTACAGAGGAACAGCAGTTCTGGCTCAGCATTAAGTTGTTCCTCTGCATATAGGGTGCTTTAGAGGAGGTAGTATGAAGAATTTGTAGCAGAAATCACATGTAAATGTCAGGTTTAGTTAAGGCACAAAAACCCTCTTCAGTTTTCTGCAAAAAGACTCTTCATTTACCTGCAGAACTTTACTGGAGTGGAGAAAAAGAACTGTTCCACAGCATTAAAGACATCCTCTGTGGGCTGCATTTTGGAGTGGAGTGGGAGTTAGTGTAAATGAGTTTGGACAAGCTTACTTCTTGTGGTTCCATCTGTGGTTTTAAAGGAAAGATTTAACAGTGAGATCTATTTTTTTTAACTATTTGTGAAAGAATAGACATTGTATTTAAAATCACATGTGCTGCTAACATCACTACTCTGCTGGAACTGTGAAAGATGAGCTCTTAGAGTGTCCCTTTTATTGCAAAATGCCTTTGTTCAGAAAGACATTATTCATCTACCATGAAACAGTGGAGGTGATTGGGGTGTGGTCTGACACTACTGGTGTTTGTCTCAGACTGGCAGCCCCCACTTGCTGTGTGTCCCTGATTGCTGAATAGCTGATTGAAAGCTTGGATGCATAAAACCTGATAAACCCTCTTTCTGTGGTGTGTTCTTTTGAACCTGGAATCGAAGACTCTTCTGAAAAACTACTGTTGTCCAGAGAAGTAGTCCAAAAGCATATTAGTGCTGTGTTCTAGTCTACAGCAACATGAGTAATCCCTGGAAATTATTTTGCATAAATTTGCAGAGGCATGAGTTACTTTGGGGATGTGCTGCTCAGATTGAGATGTCCTCTCATTTAAATTTGTGGTAGAAAGGTAACATATTTTCTTGTATTTTCTTGAAATGTCTGTATTAAATCTAGAGATGTTACGAAGAGAAAGGCAGTAGTCAAGACTGTGAAGCTGATGGTAAGAGGTGGAGATTTTGAGTTTCCATTTTTTTATTTCTGGAGGATAACCATAACATTCTTTATTTCTTCCCTGCAAAAGATTTGAAATGAACCTGGAAAGAAGATCTGAATGGT
Source organism: Poecile atricapillus (assembly GCF_030490865.1). Taxonomy (NCBI): domain Eukaryota; kingdom Metazoa; phylum Chordata; class Aves; order Passeriformes; family Paridae; genus Poecile; species Poecile atricapillus. Next base: position 100,908,514 of record NC_081250.1, on the reverse strand, counting down.
TACCTTCTGTTTTGTTTGAGCAGATGTAAAAGTATGCACTCAACAAGAGGAACAAGTTAGTCTCTTGAATAAAATTTCTCACCTTTCATTTTTGTAGATCACTCTTTGGACTGTCATGATGCATAAGACCTTAGTGCTTTAATAAAAATAACTAAGTTGTATGGAAAAAGTACTTGAGTCTTCTGGTTGTGCTTAGTACTTTATTTTCTGTGCTCTTAGGACTGTTATCAATTAGTTTGAGAGAATACTTTCTAGATGAAAGATCTATAATATTAAACTGCACAAAACACCTTCTAGTAATCTTCAGGAGAAAAAAAAGTGCAAAAATTAATGTGCTATTGAATAAAAATTAGTATAATATGCTCAAATTATAAAAGACTGAGTATCCATAGCTGAGGTTGCCTGTTATTTTCAGTTAATTAACACTATTTCGGTTGTTTGTAGCTTTCTCAAGTACAAGCTGGAAATTGGACTGGAAATTTTCCATGCTGGTTGTCTGCTTTGGACCGGTTATTTGGTCTGGAAAGCTTCGGATGCAGTGAACTAGTTGGAAGTATTTCTGAGCAGGAATTTAGGAAAGAAGATAATCAGTGTTGTCTCAGTGGTGAGAGACATTAATGTCTTAGAGGGAAGAGTTGACATGTGGTGGTTGACCATTGCTGGGGCTGTGCCAGGACAGATGTTGCAGAGCTGCACTTCAAAGTGAGTTGCTGAAAGGGTCTGGATTTAGACTAAACATCCCAGTGGGAATAGGAAAGGACTTAGTGTTAATGCAGATTGTTCCAGCCATGCAATTTGACTACAGCCCTGCAAGCAATTGTGGCGGCATGACTGGAGTGTGGGAAGAAGAGGGATGGTCAGCAGCCTGTGGGCTGGGAATGGAGAGGCCAGCTGGGGTGGAATCTCTCAAACAAACTCTGAAGCCAGTCTTTCATCCAGCAGGGCTATCATGGTGTGTTTCACTAGAAAGTGTCTCATTTAAGAGAATAAACTTAAAGGATGGTTTCTCGATGCTTGAATTGCACTGTTGGCACTTTGGGAGCACCTATGTGTGTGTTCTGTGATCTCAATCTGCCCCAGATGTATGTGAGCACAGAGCTCTCAGTTGTGTGGGGAAAATGTCCCTCCAGGGGTCCTAGGTCCTGTCTGCATGTAAAAAATCTGCAGGAGGTAGCAGGAGGAATTTATAAGAAAAATAACAATTAAGCAAACTATTTAGAAGCAAGGAGCCTTTATAGATTACTCACTATGGGACCAGTACTATAAAAATGGTCATTTAATTGTGTCAACAACTGGAAGTACCTGGGTTTGGGAGTAAGTTGAGGGAAGAGTGATGTGAAGAATAACTATGGAAAAATATTTTTCCCTACCATATTGCATGATAGCAATGGATGGCATTTTTTTATAACTGACTTAAAGTGGATGTAAATACATCCCTTTTATTTTTTTTGAGTTGTTTTATAAAATGCTGGTCAGTGGGGCCAGGCTTCTGTGTAAGGTACTTGGGATGCTGCTGAAAAGATACATAGCTTCTAACTCTTCCTCCCATGCTATTTGTCAACTTTATGCTGCAGGGAACTGTGATTTGCCAGTGCCAGTGGTTTTTAGACTTGCTGAATTCAGAAACCCTCGGATTTCTGCTGTTTAACAGAGGAAATGACTAGGCTAGTAGAATTATTTCACTTTAAGTCATCAGGATAAATGCAGAAACATTGCCTGAGAGTTAGATCAAGAAAGAAAAATGGCACACATGTTGCTGTAAAGTTATCCAGTAACCTGTGTGATTACTCCCAGTAACAACACCTGCTGTCATATAAAAAGTGGAAATGGATCCGGAATGGCTGGTTAAAGCAGACTTCTGTGCATCTGTCACATGGGGTAATAGATAATTCGTCTTTGTTCCTGCGTTTTTTGAGGGTGGTCCCATCAAAACGTCAAAAAACATTGTTAGGAATATAAAGGATCCATGTGGTTTTGGATGGATCAGATCCAGGGGTGTGGCTCTATCTTCTGTGATTGTAACAAAGGGAGAAGGAATGCTGAAGTACAAACAGAAGGTTCCACAGTACCTTTTGGGTACTGACTTAAAGTTACAGTCTCATGCTGAGGTTTTGACTTTTTGATGTAAATGCAATGCATGGAGGAACTGACCATCCCTGAGTTTCCTTGGGAAGTTCCAACCCACCCTTGCAGCTCAGGTTTGCAGCAGCCACCACTCTGTAAAGGTGACTTGTTCGGGTTTGTGCAGCTCAACTTTTTGTCCTTAATCATACTAAGTCATGTGCTGGTTGCATCAAATTTATTTTTCCAAATGAAAAATAAAGTACACTGTGTAATGTGTAATAATGTAAAAGTACACTAATTTTTAATTATTAAAACTATATCCGCTGTAATGCAACCAGTACCATTCTCTTAGCCCTCTGATATCTAATCTGTATTTCCATTAGAAATTGTGTCTCCTGTGCATTCTGGTTTTTTATTCAGCTGCATTCCAGTAGTGGGGTAGCCTTTCTCTGGAAGTCTCTGAAGCACCAGGATTCTTGTTCACACTCTGCTTCCCACAATGAGCTGCATAAGACAACATCTGTGCAGTACAGAGAGAGCCCCCAAAAGAATACGGGTTGTATCTGCCTCCCTGCTTGTTTTACTTCTCTTCCCCTCCCGTGCTCCAGGCCTGTTGTCCTAGTGCCAGTCTGCACTTTGCTTGTAAAACTGGGATCAGTCTCTGAGATACTCTGCAGTGACTGGTCCATGACTGGGTAAGAATTACATTCATTCTGCTGTTAATAAATGTGAGCAAGGTAGTGACACTCTCTAGAGAGAGACACCGTGGAGCTGCTCTGTGTAGTGAAGAACTAAGGAGAAGCAGTAAGTGGCAGGACAATGAGCAGAGCAGTAGGGAAGATATTAACTGAGAGCATGGTAAAGGTCTGAGACGGATGTGGAGAAACAGATGGATAAACCAAAACCCGGAGACGGGAGTGGCAAATGACTGGAAAAGTGTAGATACTATTAAAAAATAATCAGAAATTAAGGAACCTTGGTTATAGGTGACTTTTAGCTGTAGTTTTTCACACTCAGTGCAGGCCTGAAAAGTCTCACCTTATGTCTGATGTCTTGCTTGGTTCTGGAGTGGATGTTGTACATTGGGGTTAATTCACCAGAGCATTTCATTCCTTCCACAATGAAAATGGGGAATTAAATATGAAATCAGTACTGTGGCTGTGGAGGAGCAAATAAAAAAAAAAAAAAAAGGAAAAAAAAGAAAGAAAAAGGAGGTGTTCTCATTTTGTCCAGTGAATGCTGGGTGTTTGCCAACATTTTGTTTGTCCATCCTTTCCTGTGCTTATGGCTCTTGTGTCACTTTAAAAAGGAAGACTGGAGAGCTCTGCTCTGAGGCTTGTCTTTACATTGTTCATTAAGGTGCTTTCCTAAAAAGTAGGATTGGACTTCAGGACTTGAATTTTACAGAACTTTAATTGCTCTTTGATTGAATGGCTCTGGTCATTAGTGCAATTGTAATGGGCTAATGTTCTTTGCTGCTAAAAATGAATGGCCATGGTGGGAGAGCAGTCTTTCCCTTGTGTCATGCTGTAGACAGACTGCTACTTCTCTTGTCAGCCTCTGATGTAACTTAATTAATTGTAGTGGAGTTACTCTTGATCTATAATTAAGTGAGAAGGAAATTGAACTGGACAGTGTGAGAAGTTCCCTGTGTTGTTGCTTGCGATTTTGAAGAGAAGTGGAAAAGTTCACATTTCATTACTGCCAGTCTGTCACCTTGAAATGAAATCCGTCTACCTAAGCACTGTCTCAGAAAAAAAAGTTACTGGGTGTGGTATGTAGGTTCAAGGTTACTCTTTCTTTAGCCAGTTACAAAGTTGAGTTCCCCTTTTTTTTTTTTTAATATTGCTACAAGATCCTCACTTGTGAGGTCATATAAAGACCTGCCTATGACGTATCTTGTGTGCCTTCTGACTTTTGGTTTGCTTTGTCATATGGGGAGACTGTGTTTCATGTGTGGCTGGAGCTGTTACAGGTAACATTCTTCTTTTTATCTGACGCTCAGCAGACTTTTCACTACTTCTATAATGTGTTACACCACAAGAGCCACCAGTGTGAGGACTTCCGTACCAGTGTAGCAAGGTGGTGGTTGTATTAACTGTAGGGAACACCACCATTTCTGCTATCCCTGGTTGCTTACGTGGCCTTTACACAGGAGTAGGCAGCTCTGACAGTGGAAGCCTCCCATTCACATTTTAAGTTAATTATAAAGAAGTGACTGGAAAGAAATTACAGAATATCTGCCATTCCTCAGGGCTTTTGTGAAGCTTGTTGTCATCAAGAATATGCCAAAAGTAGCATTTTCCTGATTGCTCATTTTTCATGGACACTCCCTTTGTTAGTTTTACTGTTCTTCTTGGACATCTGGATTAATTTTCCAAGTTGTTTTGTAAATCTTGGTTTAGGAGTTTCCTTTTTTGATAATATCAATAAGTTTTAGTACTCTTTGTCCCCAACTTGAAAACTGTAATGAAAATATTTTATCTCTGTGAGGAAAGAAAGTGTATTTGGCCAAAGATTAATAAAAAGATAACTTTGAGGATATGTAGTATGAGTTAGAGTTTGAAGAAAAAGAAATAGAAATGAGCAAGTCTATTGTGCTTATCCTAAAATACTTGATTTGTTCTGTATGAACTTAGCCTCTTCTTTTTTGTTTTTTTAAACCTTTTGGAATAATCAAGTTGCAGCCTAAACCTCTTCTAACAGAAAGGAAATTGAGCTTTAAACTGTTTCTTATCGTCTAACTTTTATTATTTAAAATAATTTTAGGTTTTTTTTATTTTTAGTATAAGAACTCTTCCTTGACTGAACTATTTGCCACATTGATCTTTCTGTACTAACTGAAGCTAATTGTACTTGATACAAACCTAGAGAGAGTAAGTAATTACCCGTTTGTTGTCTCTCCCAACACTCAGTTGTGGAAACAACGGAAATATTTTTTTGAAAATCCTTTGAAATTTAAGCTTTTTGCTCAAAGATCAGCTGCAAGGGATGCATCCAGGCTGGATGAGAGAACTAGCAGAGGGGTTAGATTGCATGATCGGTTCAGGATCTCCATCAGTTCTGGTACTCTAATTTTTGGGAAACAAAGATAATTTAAAACATCACTGAAGTGAAAATATGAATTTTTTAAAATATAATAGCAACCTTTTTGAGAGTTTCTCTTTTTGAAAACTCTGTGTGTGTGTGTTTATACACAGAGATAGATATACTCTGTTCTTGTGAGACCCCACCTGAAGTACCGGGTTCAGCTTTGGGGTTTTCATAAGAACATGGACCCATTGGAGTGAGTCCAGAGGAGGCCATGAAGATGCTCAGGGGGCTGGAGCTCCTCTCCTATGAGCACAGGCAGAGAGAGCTGGGGCTGTTCTGCCTGGAAAAGAGTCCAGGAAGACCTTAGAGCACCTTCCAGTACTTGAATAGGGCCTGCAAGAGAGCTGGAGAGGGACCTTTTACAAGGGTCTGTAGTGACAGGACAAGGGGGAATGGCTTTAAATGGAAGGAGGAACAGTTTACATCAGATATAAGAAAGAAGTTTTTTACTTCTGAGAGTGGTAAAATACTGGCAGAGATTGCTAAAAGAGATGGTGGGTGCCCCAGCCCTTGAAATATCTAAGGTAAGGTTGTATTGGATTTTGAGCATCCTGATCTGGCTGAAGATGTCACTGCCCATGGCAGGGGAGTTGGACCAGATGACCTCTTAGGGTCCCTTCCCATACAAGCTATTTTATGAGCCTGTAATATATCCCTGTCTAAAAGCTTGTCTTTATTTTGGCTTGGATAACCACATTTCTCTCAGAGTGATGGAAAAACGGTATGTTTAACTGTTCACTAGGTGCAAATTTTAAAATAAATTTTCTGATAATTAAGTGTATTTTTAATAGTGTTTATATGCTGTCACAGATGTGTATTCCCATGTTTTCTGTAGCTGTGATCAAATGTTTGAGATTGATATGCTTGGGAAGGTGGTGTTGGTGCCATAGAGAAAAATAAACTTCTGATGAGGTATCTGTGCCAGGTAGTTAGAATTTCATTTAAGCTTGGAAAAATTTGGGAAATGTGCATATCCTGTCTAGTGATGTGAGAGAACAAACAAATGAATTTCCAGTTATCTGCAAGGCAGATCATCAGCTGTCGTAAACTATCACAAAGCAAATTATGTTAATAGACATTTGATTATATTTCTCTGACTAGTTGAAAATCAGAGATGTTGCTGTGGTGTCTGTTGGATATGACCCTTTTTTTATTAAGGAATTCTTGGTGTTTAAAAACTGGTAAATGAGCTCCAGATGGGCCTATCTTCTCTCTGAAGTAGTGATTCTCACATTGCTTCTTTCTATACCCTATACAGAAATATAACTTTTCTTCCTGTTGTTTTTCCATTGGCTCCATCAGCATCCTTTCAGGTCACACTCGGTTTACTTAATCCAGAATTGCTGTTCAAGGTCCATAAAAAGAGAGGATAACTCCATTGTAGAAGAACAAAATCTCGATTTGACAAATTTAGAAAAAGGATGCATTTTATGTGTTACGTGCTAAATGTGGAACTGTTCTTTTAAGGATACTTAATGTCATTTACATTTTAATTTATTTTTCAGATTTTTACATCTAGGTAATTTGAGACAGCTTCTATATGGTTAAAATAGTCTAGACTGTAACTAAGATACCATAGTTTAGTACTAGCTAAAGATTCAGTTGTGGAAGTTCATCTAGGTGACCATGTTTTTGTCAGAGGTTTTGGACTGCAAATGGCTAATTTTGACTTCTAGTTAATATCATTTACTGTTCTCTTATTCCTAGAGTATGATGAAATTATAATTTTGAAATGTTCTTCTAAACAGTATTAAATCCAAGAGTTAAAAGAAGTAAAGAAAAGTACTGTATTAGAGTAATTCTCAATAAAAATTGATTCGGAACAAAACCATCCTTAATGATAAGTGTCGTTTGAAGATGACCTGTGATTACAACCCACAGTTTTGCTGTCATTTAAGCTGGAGGGGACATGTGTTACTGCCTTGCTCAATTGATGAGATTGGATGGATGATTGAATGATGAGACTGCAAGCCAGGTCTTTAGCTTGTCAACTCATGCCTAATTCACAATGACAGTGTGCATGGAAGGCAAGTGTCTGTATCCTGTCATATTTAAGCTTCTAGTTACAGCCTTCTTTCTGTTTAATGCTTCGGATGCTCCGAAGCAGACCAGAGAAGGAAAAGATGGCTGTCGACAGAAATTGGCAATTTTTGTATATGATGCTTGCTTCCCTCCCCCCCATTTCCTTCTTTCAGTGTTACCATGTAGAAATTACATATTAAGGAAGTGTTATCCATTAACAAAAATATTTAGCTGTCTGGAAAAACAGTCTGTGTTTTTATAAAGTACATTTTCAGTTCACTGCCTGCATTTGCAGTTTCCAAAGCTTTTTGAATCTGCTGTTTTCCCTTCTTCTTGGGATTTTCACATTTTTTCTGTTTTTGCCCCTTCTCCCTCACTTGACTCTCCATGTCATAGATGTTTCTATCACTGGGGGCTGTGTTGGTATAACAGCAACAGTTAAATTATCATAATCAGTCCTAACTACTGACTAAATTGCAAGCAGTTCTGTATACTAAAGCTGCTGAAATCTGTCTAGTAACTTCTGTTTCCTTATTGTATTGTAATGATTTTACCCCTGCTGCTTAGTAGAAGCCTAGTGACAGGAAAAGGAAAGTAGCTGTCTGGACCTTTTTGTTAAATGAACATCAAAAGAATGCAAGTTGTTAAATGAATATCAGAAAAGACAAACATAAAAATTATGTGATAAGAGAAAATAAAGTCTTACTAGTAGGTTAAAATAATTCAGATGGAACTCTGATCTTCTAGAAGTTGGTATAATTTTAAGATCTATTGTTTAGATTTTATAAGATACTGAAAAATTCAGATGCAGTTACAAGTGAATCACTTTTCATGTTTGGGTGGTTTTGCAAGTGAAGCTCTTTAATAAGGGGCCACTTAAGAGAAGATACTACACATACAGGAAACGACTTTTCACCCATGTGGTTTGATTCCTTCTATTCCTAGTGATTGTCACTCCTTCACTGCCACAGGTGACTCTGTTGTTGGTTTGTTCGTTCACTGTCTCTCCATCAAATGGAGTTACCATTCCCCCAGCAATCGGTGGCAATAGGTGGTCGGTTTTTCCTGTAAAGCATCTGCTGTGAGGCAGATACTAAGAAACAGCGTAAATGGTGTGGCATTAACTAAATCTGAGCCCTCCCAAGTTGAGCAGGTCCCGCCTGTGCAGATGCTCTGTCCGTGTCTCAGAGGAGTGATTGATCCACGAGCACACGCGATGCAGAGTGCCCTGCGCAGTTAGCGGGGGTCTCAGACCCCTCGCAGCTTTGGGCTTGCTGGAATTCCTTAGGCTGGTTCCCAGTTCTGTTTTGCGGGGCATGTTATGTAAATCATGTATATTATTGGTTCTTTAGATTATTTGTGTTTTCTCCAGCTGGATGAGTAAGTATTATGCGGAAGATTTAGGAGCTTGCATAAGCTGCATAACTTAGAAACGTGGTGAAGTGTCGTGACATAGTGTATGGGGTTGTCACAGCACACTGTGCTCCCTGCGCCTGAAACTGCCTTAATGCAGCTACAATGGGGATGATTAGGCACATAATTGGTAAATTTCTTTCATTTTCCTTTTTTGGTAGACTGTAATTTTTCTTCTCTGTCTCAAAGAGGAGCTCAGCTCTGGATGCAACTGTAAATACATGTTCCTTTCTTCCTTGGAGGGTGGAAGTTGCTACATGTGACACATGACAGTCTCCACTAAGTCATATGTGACATTCTACATGCATGTGTAGCATTACCTGTATACTGAATACCATAACCAAAATCATAGGTCTTAAAGGAAGCATGAATACACTTTTGATGTTTTGGTGTGATGCATGGAGTCAAATTAGGACACACACTGTCAAAATTGTAGAAATATGGACAGTTAAAATGATTCTGTTTGCATTCAGCTTGTTGCACCACAGATTAATAAAATGTACAAATCATGAGGTAGTGCTGTGACGTCCTTATTGGAAAAGGTCTTTGGGAGCAGAGTAGGAGGAAGTGTGCAGTATCTGTGATGTACTATGCAGAATATTGGTAATACATGCATATCAAATAATTAATATAGCATATCAAGTGTAATGGGATTATTTTTTATGTGCTAAGATACAGAGGTGTTAAAAATTTGCATAATAGGTGCATGTGGGAAAAGTTTAGAATTTCTGCAGACAATTTGACAAGTATATATGTAAATACATATATATATATATATTTTTTTTTTCCCACCATTCTCTTTAAAAATGTTTTTGGTTGAGTATTTTGCTTTCTTTGCTTTTGCATTTTATTTAGCAATATTTAGTTAGACGTGCACAATACACATGTGAAATGACTTGTTGTCAGTGTTTCTATCCCAGAGTGCATTGCATAGCTCTTAGACATATTCTGAGTTCTTTTGGAAAAGCTGGTTGCTTTTAGCAGGCGTTCAAACTACAGACTCCTACACATCTACAATGAGGACTCTTGAAAGAAAAGCATATTAAGTCATAGAATCATAGAATGGTTTGGGTTGGAAAGGACCTTGAAGATCATCCCTGCCGTGGGCAGGAATGCCTGTTGCTAGGCCAGGTTGCTCGAAACCCCATCCAGCCTGGTCAAGACACAGGAGAATGTGATTCTCATTAGGGCTGGTCTCAGTCTATAGGGCTGATACCTTTGTTTCTGAAATAATATTGGACTTTTTGGGGTGGCTTGACCCTGGCTGGATGCCAGGTGCCCACAAAGCTGCTTTACTGCAGGGAAGAGAAAATATGGTGAAAGGCTCATGGGTTGAGATAAAAGTGGAGTGAGATCATTCAACAACTACCCTCATGTGCAAAGCAGACCTGACTTGGGGGAAGTAATTCATTGCCAATCAAATCAAAGAATAAGAAGTAAAAACCGAATCTTTCACCCTTACCCCTCCTTTCTTCTAGACTCACCTTCACTCCTGTATTCTCTACCTCCTTCTCCTCAGTGGCACAGGAGAAGAGGGAATGAGGGTTGTGGTCCATCCATCACATGATGTTTCTGCTGCTTCTTCCTTCTCAGATGAAGGACTCCTCACACTCTTCTCCTGCTCCTCCAGTGTAGGTTCCTCTGTGCATCCACAGGTCCTGCCAGGAGCCTGCTTCAGAGTGGGCTTCCCACAGCTTCCCTTCTTCTTTTGGGCATCCATCTGCTCTGGGCTGAGGTTCCACCATGGGCTGCAGGCGGCTCTTGCTCCATGGTGGACCTCCATGGGCTGAGGGACACAGCTACCTCACCATGGCCTGCACCACAGGATGCTGGGTTGTCTCAGCTCCTGTGTCTGGAGGACCTCCTTCCCCTCCTTCTTCACTGACCTCAGTGTCTGCAGGGATGCTTCTCTCACATCTCCTCACTCCTCCCTCTGGCTGAGATTGCAGTTTCGCCTTTCTTTAATATGCTATTGCAAGGTCCTACACCATCACTGATAGACCCGGCCTTTGCCAGTGGTGGCTCTGTCTTGGAGCCAGCTGGCATTGGCTCTGTCAGACACAGGGGAAGCTTCTGGCAGCTTCTCAGAGAAACCACCCCTCTAGCCACTCTGCTACCAAAATCTTGCCACAGAAACCCAAAACAGACCATAGAAGAATCAGTAGCTTTAAGCCTAATTTGGAACAGGATCGTGAACTGGTTTGAGAAGAGATTCAGTGTATGTGTAAAGAGACCTTAATTTATATTCTTCATGCTTACTTTAGCAAGGATTAATTAGTTGTCTGTTTGAAAATTGGTGGTGAATTGATACATTTGTTTTCTGTGCATGTATAAGACAACATTGGAATTACTTGTTGCTTTATCACTATTCTAAGCAAGCATAATACACACAGTGTACTTGAGAGATCTAGAAAGTTTGAGAATTTTATGTAATCCATCTAGTGTACTGGTATATTTGTGAAGCAGGGGTATTTTAGGCCATCTGTGCATTTCTATCAATGTGCATTCTGTTTGTAGAGCACTGGGCCAAAAAAAGGAATCTCAGAAAATTGATATCCAGAAATGCCTATTAATTTCCATAATTTTCAGGTGTATAAACCACTCTGCTTCTGGAGGTATTTATTAGCTGTTTGAAACAATTTGATATGTAAATTTACATTTTATAAAATAAAACCTGTGCTTCTTACTTATTATGACATCAGCTAGCACTCAGAAAACCTAATCTTCCTTCCTGTAAGCTCGTCTACCTGGTTTGGTTTCTAAATGTTAATATCCAGTGCCTTGGTACCCTGTCAGAAATAACAGGCAAAACTTCAAGGTAATAGGCAGTTACAGTTGACAAATTAATGCATTTCTGCCTGTCCTGTCCACAGAAGATTGCTTTTGCCCATCAGTTTTGATCTAGTGCTGCAGCTGCATTTAGGTGGGCCAGATGGGTGGTACAAGGATTTGCATCCCATTTTCTTTGCAGTGAAAATGTAGAGCACTCGTAAGACTGGTCAAAACCTATTCAGTCAGGACAACTGTCCTGCATGTCTCTCATGTTGCCTATATGCTTATATACTTGAGTTACAGACATTTTTTCTGCAACTCAAGAGTCTAAATGTAGTGAAGCAGCTTTACAAACAAAGCCAGCAACAAAACTTGACTGCACGATTCTGCTAGTAAAGTAATTGGTCTATTTGCAGTTTGAAAAGTCCCACACAAGTTTGAGGGCAAAAGGGTATTTCCTGCTTCGTCTCACTATAGAACCTAGTAAAAAATGTGAATCTTATAGTGAGGTTTCTTTTTGTGGCACCTATTTGCCAAGATAACACAACTGTTTGACATTTATGTGAAGTATTTAATTAGCAAATGTTTTTAGTTGAAAACATTTTAAAATTGCATAGATAGATTGCAGGTGAAAACTCTGGTGAGTGAAATGCATTATCAGTTTGCTCTGCAAATGTGTTTCTAAAATTCTTAATTCTTAGATGTGTTTTAAGAATGAACCAAGAAGGAAATTCCTTTTTGGCTGCCTGGAACAGCCTCTCCCATTCTTCTGCACCTGGATTCTTCTCATCATCCTCTTCCTCATTGCCCTTTCTTTTTTAGCTCCATTGTTTGAGGATGGTTTGTTTTTCTCTCAAGTTGTGCTGTAAGCACTTTGTGGCGTACCCTTTTCTGTTTCTCCATAGCTTCCTACGTGTTCTCCATACGCTCCTCTCCTTCCTCTGCTGGGGTGTTCTGGTATCAGCTCCCACTCATCACAGCTGCTGCCATTTTCCCTAGGTACTGTAGGGAAAAGCTGGAAGATACAAGTTTCAGGACTATCCATGGAGCTTGCAAATTTTGGTCTCATTCATATTGCAAATGAGGTTTGAGTTCGAGATCAGAGGTAGGGGCTTCTTGTGCTTGAGGTGAAAGACCAAGGGTTGTTGGATGCAGAACAGTGCATCCCACCTGGACTGGCCCCTGGGGGTCAACTCTTGTGCCCAGCTGGCTGCCCTGGAGCCCGTGGTGGAGTCGTGGATGTCAGGCTCCTTTTATTCTGCTTTGGGGAATGGGCCTGGTCACTGGCAATGGAAGGCACTGGCCAACACATCTGGCACTTGGATTCTGAAAGAGCCATTGTAGGGGCATGGGTGAGGGCCCGCCTTGGTTGTACTGCATCTGTGTTGTGTCTGCATCTGTGTGTGGAATGATCCAGTGCAACTGCTGTTTTGGCATGTGTAGAGCACAGGATGGATAGTTCTGCTTCCCAGGGAGCCAGATGCCTCAGTTCTAGGTTGTGTGGAAGTATCAGTCCCTGTGGAGAGAGGAGGGCCTTGAGAGAGGTCTTGGAGCCCTAGCTCCAACTCGCAGTTCCTCTCTACGAGAAAATTTACTTTGTGAAGAAAGGTTTCTTTTGCACAGTTTGAGCTTTTCCCTAGCATATGGGTAGGTAGGAAGAGTTTGCCAAATGTGTTATAGTTACATAAAACATGCAACATCTGACGGATACGAAAAGGTTTATAATAAATGATTCCTTTGCACTCCCTCCTCGAAAGAGCTAAACAAAATGGCAATACAAAGCCCATCAGATTTTCTTTCCCATTTATGATCTTTATGTTAGTGTGGAAATTCTGGCAGTGAGCATGGGCTAACAATGGCTGAATCTGTTTGAGAACTTTCCGCTAAGCAAGTACTACACTGTTTAAAATTGCAGTGTTCATTCTGGTTTTATTCATTATTGCTATTAATACCTGTGTATATGCGAGAGATTATTTCCCAAATCTCATCTCCATTTCCAGTCCTGCATCTGCTGTGACCTAGAGATATGAGGGGCTGCTTGAAGTTCTTGGATTTTTTTTGTCTCCTTTCTCCTCTCTCTGTCATTCCCATGTTTAAAGCTGTACTAGTTTTCTGAAGGATAAAGTGAAGTTATAAAAAGAGGTAAGAGTTGTATTTAGGAGTTAGGGATTATTTTGCTTTACTGGAAATATTTAGCCAAGTTGGTGGTTTGGAAATATTTTCATGAGAACTGCTGAGCTAAAAGTTACTAAGACAAAATTCCATAAAAATAACTGAACTCTAGTTTATAACAAAGTCATTGTTGGCAGCCTTCCGTTTAAAAACTTTCCATAGCTGCGAGAGAGACAGACTTATGGATCAAAGTGATCCGAATTTTTTTTTGCAATTAAAAAAGTTAACATTTGGATTTGAATCCTACTGTGACTAGTTCATTTCCATTCATTTTTTACTCTGTATCCTTAATAAGAATGACACCAAGGAGCAGAGGATGGGAAGAAACACTTTTTTTCTATTCAAAATTGGTTCCACAGGATGGAAATTTGGCAACAGACACGGAAACTAAGCAAATCTGTTTACAGAGCTCTCTGCCTCTCTGTATGATGAAACCAACAAAAAAAGCTCAAATTGAGATTTTAATGATGAAGCCACACTTTGTTGAAATTTTCCATTGTGCTGTTTTCTTGGTCTTTTTAACTTGATGACAACATAGTTATTTGGTGTGAGGTGTAATGTAAATTGAGGGTGTCAGCACCCATGTTGTGTTTTGTGCTCTTCAAAGCTTCTGGCCACTCGTCACACTAATGAGCCAGGTACAAAGAGTCTGGAATTGGTGACACTAAAGAAGCTGAGGGTGTCACAAATAGTGCTAGGATTAATGTTAGGAGGGAATTTTTATGAGAGGAGTCATTGCAGGTTTCAGACAATAATTTAAGCGTTGGGCTGTGGCTACTGTTAATGCAGGAACACATGGGAGTAAGTGGAATTGGTTTCCCATGGCTAACTCCTGCAAATCATTATCATATCTTTTCAGAATTCAGGTGAGTGTACCCATGCCCTTTGTGGCAGGCTAGTAGAAACAGCCAGGTTAGGAGGCTGGAAAGACATTATTCCCTGCACCATTAACTTAATAGTCAGCAAAAATGGGCCACTAGGGGGATGAGTATTAGTCAATTAATCTAGTAAAGAATAGTAGCAATTTGCTTAAGATCAAGGAGAAAACTTAGGAGAAGCTGTGACTTGCTGACTCAGAAAATTTTCTGTTGCTATGTGGTTGCTGGCAGTCCTACACATCTGGCAGACAGCAGGAAAATATTTATATTTTTTAGTTGTCTTTTTTTGCTTTCTTTTTGATCCTCAGGTTAAAAATTGTTAGAAGATTGAATAAAGTCTTGTCTTCATAGAGGAGTTACAAGAAGAGAAATTGCTGTTGTGCTTGTGCCACTTCTTAGTTATAGCCATATATAAAGGAGACAGGTGTTACTTTAAATTCCCTGGACATTTGGGCTCAAAATATGCAAATGCTTATGGATTATTTTTAATCAAAAGGCAGAAAATGACATTACTTTGTTCCCCTACATCTTGTCTGCAAAGTTGTGGAACTTAGAATGTAGAATAACAAGGATACTATTTACTTCATAATGCAGTATTTACAGACATGTTACTGAGATGAATACAAGCTCTGTGGGAAGAGTCAACTTTTCTTTTGCGAAGGGGAATACCACCTTTCAAAGTACCTGAAGCCCTCTGAGGGAGTGAATATGTAGGTGAATAAGAAAGATCATGATGGCATTTGGTATTTGATCTGGTATTTGACAACGTTCCGTGCCAGACAGAAGCCAGCAGCAGAGCATAAAGGAGGGTCATGTCATGGACTAATATGCGGGTAAAAGATGGGAGGAATCAGGTAGGAATAAGTGATTTTCAGTCACCAGAGTAGTTGGACTGGCTGATGCATTCAGTTCATAAATTGTGCACTGGAAAGGAGCTTGGTGACGAAGTGAAAAAGTGTGCTGATGATAGTAACCTGCTCGTGGTTGTAAGGTAGGTAAAATTCACTGTAGATAAAGTGGTCTACTTAGGGAAAAAAAAAACGCTAATTACACTAAAAAATGGTGAGTTCTGAGCTGCTGCTGTGTGGGAGTCAGTCACCAGGTTATACAGGAGCTCACTATGCTACACTGATCAGAAAAGCAAATCAAATACTAGGAAATATTAATAAAGGAATAGAGAATTAAAAAGATGGCATCCTTTTTGCCACTTTATATGTTTATGGCTCACCAGCATCTTTTATCATGTGCAGTTCAGGTCCCTCACATCAGAAACAATATAACAGGATGAGAAAATTTTGAAAAAAGCAGCATTTTTAAGAGATGTGGAAAGGCTTATGTCCACAGGAAACAGGGATTCTTTATCCTGAGAAGAAGAAACATTGGAAGATATTCTTGAGGTCTTCATTGTTGTGAGTGGTGGGGAGAGGGTACACAGGTTTGATTGTTCACTGTGTCTTCTAACACAAGTCTTAGAGGAGGCATCAAGTAAAGCGTAAGCAAACAGAAGAGGAATGGGTCTTCTAAAATCACCGTGCAAAAAGAATATTTGTATTTGCTGAAATTTTACATGGGTCCATTTTCTGACTGTAAAGGCTCAAAAAATAGTCATTTTTTTCCCCTGTAACTATATGTGTGATGTAATGGATAGGTGCACTTTGAAATATTAGTGTCTTCTATGCTCTTTTGCATTTTTGTGTATCCTTGTATCTCCCAGAGTATCTAACTATCACCAGCCTATGAGGAAAAATGAGATACAGTCATTTAGCGTAATTGAATGGCCTTCTTATATGCATAAAATTATTGAAACCCTTTTTTAATGTGTGGGGAAGTGTATTTGGGTTTTCTTATTCAAGTCTCTGAGCTTTCTCAGTTACTTAATAGGATATAGTACCTTTACTTGGATTTCAGAAAGGAGACTTAGGTTTAGTTTGTTATAAATGTCTCCACCATTCCCTTTGGCCTTAGAAAATAATACTCAACATGTTTGAGAACTTCAGTTGTTCATACAGGAGAAATACTTCAATTATAGAGGTGTGGGTTAGTTGGCAATCCTGGATTCTCAGTAAGACATTGTGCCTCTTTAAGCAAACATGTTATCACTAAAGAAGGCAAAATTGTCTTTTATACCTAAAATATGGTGGTTCTTTCCCATAGCCAGCTTCTGAAATGGTTCTTCTTTAAGGTTTGGTTCAATAAAGCAGTTCTTCATGCAAAGAAACCAGAGGAATAATGACAATAGCAAGAACTTTTATCTGTACCTTCCTGGGTCAGGTAAGCTCAATTTCCTTCTTCCCAAAGTCTCTCACCTCAGTAGCTCCAAACATTATATTCACGTTCTAAGTGCACACACTCGCACATCTTCTGTGCAAGTTCCATGTGCTTTATGCTGTCACCCCCCTCCATGCCCAGTGCCTGCACTGTATCCTGAACCTTCACTTGAGATGCTCACAGACTCCCTTGGCAGAGAACCACGGGCTGGCCTCTGCTGCTTGGGCTGTCACATCCTTGCTCCTTGTACTGTATCTGCTCTGGGGATTTCTGTTTCCAGGACCAGCTGGAGAGCTTGGGTGTGCATGCATGAGCCTCCACTGCTCACTGAACCTTGACGAGGGACGTGTAGTTTTACCCATCCATTCTCCTCACAGCACTAGGAGACCTTAATTTGTTTCTACTGTGATAGATGCCTTCTCTTTTAGGAAAACTATGTGTTATTAGTCTGTGAAAAGGGCCAGTACCCCTTTTGGTTATGCAGTGGCTGGTGTGGTAGTTGTGTGTGATGGACTGGTGTGTAACATTTTGCTTCTGAAATGAGAGACAAATCTGTGGATGGTCTTGAACACAGTTGCAGAGAAAGCACAAATATCAAAGTTTAATGGGAACCCAGGTTTCCTGATGGTAACTTGTTGTGCTAACAGCAGATTCATTTGTTTCCTAATTAATCAGAAGGAGTGTTCTTTTTATTTCAGCCATCTGGTGGAGAGCATGTTGTTTAGCTTCTTGCTACTGCAAATTGGAGCTACACAGGAAAAAGGATGTTTCAACTTCTGTTTTTGGCTTGTTTTTCAAGGTTGAGTCAGTATAGAGCACGTTAAAACATACTGTAATCAGTTACAAAGTTCATCTCTCAAGGACTGCAAAAATTTAACTTAAATTGTTCTTCCTGAAAAAGACAGGGTGATGATATTGATAATTAATTGCTTGTTACTACTTGTTTTATTCCATGTAATCAATTGTTAAGACAAAAGCAAAATTTCCTTAGTGAACTGCACAACTATTCTAGGATACCGAATTTGTTACCACTTTGTAGAGAACATTCAATGTCGCTTTTACATTTCTTCTTTGGATTAATGTCAAAAGCATATTGCCTGTCAAACAATTTGTCGTTGAGTGTGCCATTAGCTTGCTAACTCCTCACAAGGATTTTAAAACATTGCATTTTTTTTCCCTCCAGAAGTCCCCTTAGCGCAGCCTTTCTTTGGAAGCTATATTGTTCTTGTGGAATATTTTCTGAGGAGCAGTCTGTCCCTATGTGATGTTTACTGTATTTTTGCCTTGCAGCCAGCAGATTTTAGTACAAACTTGCCTGGGGGTGGCCTTGTCCTATTTTCCTCTTAGATGGTTCTGGCATTTATAGAGCTTGGGAGATCGTGCTTCTGAATTTTCCAGTCTGAAGAGCTCGAGCCAAAACAGCAGGGGAGATAGCAAACCTGTACGTTGTTTGGCTTATGGCAGCTGGGCCTGTTTTTCCTTTGACCTAAAGCAATGGCAGCTTTTCTTGGGTTTTGTGTGGAGGAGGGGGGAAGTGAGGAAGAGGAAAGGTACATGAAGAAAACTGCTTTATCTCTGTGATTGGAAAAAGCAATCCTTCTCCCTGCCTTAACAATCCCTCCTTTTGCACTCCTAGCAAAGGTAACTCCAAGCTACTTTCACATGGCATGTAGAGATTGTCTTTGTTTGAGTTACTTCATGAGTACTGATTATTCCTAAGAAAAGAGGCTGTGTATTGTTTTAGTATTGCATTAACATTTTTGAAAAACAAGATTTTTTATATTTATATTTTATATTAAGGGACTGGTTGCTTGGCAGTTTTTAGTGACATCTCATAGCTTCCCATCAACCTGTATTTTCTCCCTTACATCATGGTCACTGAAATAAAATAGTTTTGCCAAGCAGTGCCCAGAGTCTCCACTGGGGAATGAATTGAGATGAATGATTGTGGGAATTTATGAAATATCCTGCAGATGGGTGGCTCAGAGGACATAACTCTTTAGGTTTGGCTTTATGCTTGAAGAGCCCTTCTTGATTTTTAAACACCATCTCTGTAGTTATACCCTCTAAATGAGTTTTCCTGTGGAAATAAATTTCACTGTTTCTGCCTTTGAGGTGTCGCAGTCTTGTATTTATCAGCAGATGTTTCAGTTAAGTTTTGCATTTATGTAACGGAAACATTTAGTTGTGCCACAGATTGAATTTATTCCTAGAGGAATGGGTTTGCATGTGATTATTGGAATCCTGAGCTTTTGAATTCCAGGAGACTTGAGTGTTCCCTAAAAAGTTTGTGAGAACAACAGAAAGTGTTGAGTCTTAGTTCATCCTTGAAGTGGAACACAAAAGAAAACAGCCTGTGTGTGCCAAGAATTTCCAAGGAACTCCTAGTGATTAAACCAAATTAAAGAGCATCATGTTTCCAAGTAGTGATAAGATTCCTGTTCGGATGTCTGCACTGGTGTGGAACAAATGGCTGACAGATCCTGAGCCTCCCTAGGCTGAAAATAAAGGGAAAGAAAAATTTTAATCTTTGTCCGTGTTTCAATGTTTTCTCCCTTTATGTTGCTCCATAGTTTTTCCTTACCGACAATATGTGTGGATCTCCACAATGCTTGTTGTAAGAGAAACTCTTGTTTCTGCTGTAGTTCTGGCAAGAGATGACAGTGCAGAAGCTGCATGGCTGCTCCTTCTGTGTAGAAGCTGTTGATCAGCTTCATTGTGCAAATTCTTATCCAGAATAAGAATTTTCTTAATTGGCAGCTTTGAAGAATTTCCCTCCTTCCCTCTTGTCCCCATTTGCAACCCCCTGAGTTGGTCAGTCTTATGGGCAAATCATATTTCATCCTGAAGGGAAGGTTATTTGGGCCTGTAGGTGGATGCAAGAAGCGAGGAGGACATTAGAGCAGGTGCACGTTTACCCTAAAGGTTTCTTGTTGGAATAAGAAGTTAGCAGAAAGTTGGTGCTGTAGAACCAGCCTCTCCAGTCTCTCTTGGCTCAACAGTGTGAATGCCTCAGGCTGTTGGAGTGGGCCAGAAAGGAGCTGAGCCTTTCAAAAAATATGCTGGCTTCAATATCATTAGGTGTGTTATGTAGGCAAGTAGTCCAGATTTGCCTAGCTGATCTATATTTATTTTCCTCTCTTCTTTCCATTCAGCAAGTCCATGTTGCAGTAGGTGGTTTTCTTTCCTTGGTAGTCTAATTCATTACCAACATCCTCACCTTTGCAAGTTGCACTCTTTGTGCCTGAGGAGACAGTTTAAATGAGATACATTAAAAAAAAAGACTCATAATCCATTCTGAGGTGATAATTTTCCTCATTTTCCTTTAATAATAACCCTTTTTCAGTAGTGGTTTTCTTTGTCTAACATGAACTTTTTCTGCTTTTTGTTGCATTTTGTTCTGCAAATCTCAGTGGGCTGTAGTGAATCCTTGTTTCACGTCTTCCCTCTTTTTCAATAATTGTCCAAATTCTGAAGGCCAGACACAAAGGTCGATGTTCTCTCTTGGACTTTAGTACTGCTCCTCATCTCACTTTTGTCACTAAATGTAATAATTCCTGTAATTTGTCTTCTCATATTTAATATTTCTCCTGTTGCCCTTAGGAGTATATTTCCTTTCAATGTTAATCTTACTCAGGGAGACTGTAATCACGATTTACTAATTTCTCTCTTCTTTTAATGTTCTCAAGAATGTCTTCCTTACCATTAGGTAGCAGATCTGGTAGATTTTTTTGCTGATATTAATTGCTGTGTAACGAAGTGCCCTTGAAAGTCAGTTATGTAAATGAGCAGCCTTGAGCTGGCCATAAGAATGATGCTAGCTTGAGTTTTAATTTAATAATTGAGGAATTGGAACATAAAATGGTTCTTTAAATCTAAAATAGGATAGAATATGACTCTATCCTATTTTAGATTTAAAGAACCGTTTTATTAGACAAATTCTAATTGCATGAACTGTATCAGCAGTTTAACAGTTTAGGTGATCACTTTGCATGCAGGTGAGCACTTTAGATGGTCATTGTTAGATGGTTACTATTAGGAAAAAGCCTTGCATTCAGTTGCCTTAGGTATTTTTAGTTGAGTATTCTGAAAGAAATTACTGGTTTGTTGTGGCTTTAAAATAACAAGCCCAGTCTTTCTTGAAATATATTCTTATCATCTGGGTTTGGGTTTTTTTTCTTTATTTTAGCAATCATAAAAGTCGCTGTAAAAGTTTCGTGTATTTTTCCTGGAGATGCGTCATACTTGAATCCCTCAGCTTATTAAAAAGTCCCTGAGTTATGGACAGTGGAGGGCAGGCACCTCATGTCTGTTTGGGTAAAAGTTATTATTTATTGTTACACACAATATATGCAAAAACCAGTGGATGCAAAGTTATTTGCAAATACAGGCTTGGCACACCTCCTCTGGAATTCGGAAAGGGTTTTCCAGCTCGACTTAGTCATTTTTTCCCAAATGTCTTGGCATAACTGATCACTCAGGAGTGACATATGGTAGAAACATGCTCTAAGGGACAAGTCTCCCGGATGGCGCACAGCACCACACAAGATAGACAGATGGTGGCTTATTCAACCTTGGAAAAAGTTTAATCCTACATATTGGCACGTCGGCCTGGGTACTGAGAGAGAGGCACACACATGCCTGTGAAATCTGAGGCAAAGCTTTTGTGAGTTTGCTTCCTGTTACTGAAAGAACTAGAAGGACTGAGCTGATACTATACCCAAAGAGTATCTGCAAAATTATGGGCTCCACATGCTGTCCAGAAAAAGTGATGTTCCCTAGAAAACTGGAAACTCCAGACATAGCAGGACAGTGCAAAGAATAAAATTTTGTGAACTTCTCACAGCTGTTTCCAGAATAAACCATGCTTATTCAACAAAACTGCTGAGTTTAACTTACTCACTAGTTGAATTAATAGCTGTTGATTAATTGAAGTGTCTAGTAGGAGAAAAGGGTATTTTATGTTTTTCATGGTTTTAGTTCCGTTTCAGGAGTTGCTTCTGGCTTTGTGAAGTGTATTAGCACTTCACATCAGAGAAACTGTAGCCTTTCTCTTCCGTAGGTTCTAACATAAAGTTATAAATTCCCTGGTATTAAATTTAAGTTTATAGCAGAAAATGCAAACTGTACATTGCAAGTTTTTTTTTTTTTTTTTTTAGTTTTTGTCTTTCTTTTTTAATAAGGAGTGGAAATCACATCTTTCACTCTAGTATCTTCTTTTAAGACAGTGAAGAGAGAGAGAATATTTGAATGGAAAAATAAATCTTTGAATTCTTTCTGGAAACCAAGTAGCAATTGTTTGACTGATTGATTGGTTGATTGAACATCTGGAGTCAGGGACATTTTCTGTAAGGATTTTGAAAATACTGACCCATTGAAAAGATAAAGGATTGCTTGCCAAACATTTTTTCCCCCCACTTTCTTTCTCTTATAGATCACACTCAATATTCACAACTAGAAGGAAAAGCAAGACTCTCCTGACTCTCTGGACTTCAAGGATATCCTTATGTTGTATTGGATGAGTTTGAACTAAACAAGACTTCTTTCTAAAACACTTCAAGAAAGGTAAATGTAATTCAAACAAACTAATCTTTTTCCAGTAGAAGAATACTTTGGTCAAATGAATCCCGTTCTAGTAACATTTCAATCACATTACACCACAGGATCATTGTCTTTTGGATACTTTGTATAGATACATATCCATGTATATATTTCTATAACTAAACCTTCCTAGTAATTTTTATATGTCAAAAGATTTTGATTTGTCAGCCCTTGTATATTTCGTGGAAATGTACTGGTTTCAAGAAATTCTCTTATCCAAAAGAGATGGGGAAGGAAGAGGAAAGAGAAGAGAGATGCCCACAGTAGCCAGCATTTGGATGGGGAAGACCCAGTTAATGTTTCTGTTCTGCCTAATGAGTAAAATTACTTGAAAATGAGATCCTAGCTAGTGAACTACAGAGTCAAATGACTCAAGCAGTACTGCTTGGTGCATGCATTTAAAATATGATGTGGTCTGGGAGACCCACAGAGAGCTGCAAAGAGAGAGACTAATTCAATAACCTGTTTGGGATATGCATTGAAGAAGTAAGAGATGTCAAATCCTTACATTCAGCTGAGAGTGCTCTTGTGTAATATAAATATCTGCTTACTTTTGGCCTAGTATAAACAAAGATTTGCTCTTCCTGTGGATAAGAGTACCCTTCAGGTATTTTTTTTTTTGTCACCCTTTTCTTTCTTTTGCTGTGTGTCATTGTGAGAAATGCCGACCATAGGTAACCAAGCCTGAGGGCCCACACAAATTGTTGCAGAAGTACTGTGCCCTTTCCATTTTATCTTTTTATATCTGCTACTAATTACTATAGGACTTAGTAAATAAAAATTTTAGTAAGTCTATTTTGTGATCAAGTGCAGTCAGAAAAATGTGGCAGACATCAATTTACTCTCTGTCTAGACCCTACAAGAGTTTCTCACACGCTTCACAGAAGCAGTGAGTATTTTTGTGGCCCATCCAGCCCTCTGTGACCATCCTGCCTCAGTGTCAGGAAGCATGCCCGTGGGCCTTGCAAACATCATGTGTTGTGGGAGGGAGAGCTACAGTCTGATGAGATGATTAAAATTCTGCAGATCCACAGCTGACACCTTTTTGACCCAGATCTGAAGTTCAGACTTGGAAATACTTCAGTCCCTTGAAATTTTAGGTCATGCTTCATAGAATTGCTGTTTTCATAATTTATAGGCTAAGCGTGATCATATCATTGTTGAGTCGCGGAGCGTCAGTGTGTGTGAATCAGCCATCTGCTGTCAGGGCTGAGTCTTGGATCTCCCTGGCCAGTGACAGGGGAGGTCATTAATACCGTGACAAGACTCTGTCAGATGGGAATGGTTCAAGGTAACAACATGGCTGTGTCCAAAAAAAGCCACTTCTGCTTACTGGTAGAAATGACATTTAGAGGACTGAGACAGAGGACGAGGGGTTTTAATAGAGGAATGGAGACTTTGTGAAGACAGACATGTGGAGGGTTTGCATGTTTGAGAGGAACAAAGGCTGGCTTTTGTTGCAGGGTTTTGAGTTTTATTTATGGAACCAGATGAGGAATTGAGAAACTGTCTACACAGGAGAAAAGCAGACTTCAAGATCTGGAAGAGAAACTGCATAAAGTCCTTAGGTCACTGACCTAAGTGTGGTAAGGAAGCAGATACAAAATGCATGTGGTCTGATTTTATTTTGTCTAGACTTGCATACCTTGTACACTTCCCAAGTGGAGAGTGATTCTGTATTTTGGAACTCGTACAAAGCTTCTGCATATTTTGCTTCAACCAGCGAATGTCCTGGAAACCCAGCATACCCTCAAGGTTAGATCCTTGTGTTAAACTTGCTGTAAAATTTGGGCAGGATGTGGGTTAGCACTAATGATGGGATCCTGTGCCATCTTGCTCTGCCAGGTCCTGTTTCTTTGGAGATGAAGTAATCAATACCAAAGAAAAGTAATGCAGAAACTAAGAAAATTATCTTACAGGATTCAAGCCATCGGAGACCAAAGATGGTTGAGAAAACCCAGACGCAGCTGTTTGTGCAGCAGTGGGGATTTTATCATACTAGATCCTACAAATTGCTGCTGAGCTGTTGAGAGCTGGTAACTTAAGGTTGAGCTGAAATACTAAAAATTAGGACTATGACATCTTGCTGCACACCTCATGGAATACATTTAGGCTTTATTAGGTGCAGCTGATTCAAAAATGTACTCTCAACAGGTGTAGCCAAACAGGAGCAGAGATCAATTTAAAAAGCCTCATTTATGCATTAATCCAGTGGTAGGAAAACGTGAAGTTGTAACTGTCTTCTATACTTCCCTCCTCCTTGTTGGGAGAATTTTTTTTTAGATATTAACTTCTAATTTAGTACTTAGTCTCTTTTCTTTCTCCTCCCCCCCAAAAAAATCTCCTCAGGCCCTGATGGTTTGAAAATGATACTATGCAGAATTAATGTAACCATGTGTAGGTTGTGATGTGCATTGGAGGTGTGATGTACCTCTCTTTAAAATCTTAAAAGCAGGTAAAGCTGAAAATGGCTGCGTTCACTTTTATGCTCTCTATCCCCCTTTGTTCTCTCTCCCTCCCCCTTCTGCTTGTGCTCACTTGCTCTCTCTTTAGTATAACACAGTTGAACAGCAGTGAAGTGTAAAATGTGCTTTTGCCAAGGTCAGTTTCTTGTGATTACTCGCCTGTGGCAACTTATGCCAGTTGCAACAGACTGAGTCTCAGCAGTCCACAAAGTCACACTGGTGCTTATGCAGAGGACACCCAGTGTAGGTTACAGTAACTGTAGTCTGGAATAGCTTGCTATGCTGCTGAATTTTAGCTGCTTTATTTAACTCTTCCCATCTAGCTTGTGCTTGCTTCAGTGGTTTGGAGTCTGTGCCATGAAATGCTGGGTTGTCCTGGTTCTCTGGAGACCCTTGAAGAGGATTTTGGGTAGATTAAATTCTTGTTGTTAGAGGTTGCTTCTTTTCTTGTAGTGGATGGTTCAAATTTCAGAATTTCTCATACATGAAGAGAAAATAAAGCATCACGAACACATGCATCTTCTAAATATGATATTTTTTTTGTGATTGGCTTGCTTTTGGGGGAAGTAATATCAAATACTTTTTATTGGCATTGACGCAAGAGAAATTGTTAAACTACATGGCAAGAAGTATTATGGAAAAGTTCAAGAGGTAGTTTTTAATCAAGAATTTAAAAGATGAGGAGACACAGTCTTAAATATTATGCACACTCATAAGTATAGAATAATTTTTTGTTTAGAAGATAAAAATAATCTTGGCTCCTGAGATATGAGAATGAATGTGAGGTTCCAGAACATTCACTTTAGTAGATAAGATTTGTTGGATCCCATTTTGTTGTGTACGCTGGATTGGCTACCACCATGTGGTACCCAGTGGAAATAAAGGTAAGGGACCTCTACTTTAATTCTCCTTTCTCACATACGAGCAAACATGTCCCTTTACAGAAAAATGTTGTATTTAGAACAGAAAACCATGGATTTCCTGTATTGTTTGCTTATTTGTACTATTAGCAATATGCAGGATTTTGTTTTCATTCTGGAAATATTTACTTTTGGAAGAAGTATTTAGCTTTTGAGCTGTGTGATAGTGACTTTGAAGTTACTTGTCTGTCAGTACTGACTAGTAGCGAGGCAGTAATTAATCTTGATGATTGACTGAAGGGCTAGAGCTGAACTTTTGAATTTTTGAAATTCAGAATTTCATTGCTTAAAATTTATTATGCATTTGATTTATTTTAAAAATATATGTTGCTGTATTCTCTCTCATGCTTGCTTTGGAATGATTCATGAGCCATAAGTAAAAGAATGGCTCAGCAATTCAGTCTTGTCCTGTAAACACCCTTGCATAAGGCACACAGGAATATTCCTGTTGTGCTCACTGAAACTCCCAACAAAACAAGGTGAAGTGCTTAATTCTGTATTTTCAGTTTAAGCTTGCTTTCAGCCTTGCAAGGAGTGTTTTTCATCAAGGAATATGTTACTTGTTGCTTTTTTGCCTACACAGAGGACAGTTAGTATTTTGTTTCGAAACTGACATTTGCTTGTGTGGCTTTCATAACTTACATGATTCCATTGCTAATCCAGCCCCTTCCCTTTGCTTTTAATAACATTTGTATTGGCCCAGCTCTTATGGAAGAATATGCTATGAGAGCTGTGTTCAAGACTTTGTGAAGACTGATCTGTCTACTCCCCTTAAAACTGGAAATTCATGGTAGAAATGCGCAGTGTTTTGTGTGTGTGTGTTGATGGGGTATATAGGCCTATAGTACTTGCAGTGATTAGTGTTGTCTTCTAATTGTTAGAGCAGCCGTGGAAATGAGTGTTCCTGTAGGAGGAAACAGCTGTACTAGAAGAAGCTAGTCTTCAGTCAGCTGAAAAATGGGAAAATGGGTGTTTTTGGGTGAGGTAATACAGAAGAATGACATTGTCTCTGCTTACCAGAACCTGTCACATTAATTTCCTTTTATGTTAAGGAACTTGTGGAAAGGTAAGAACTCTTCAGGCACCAAAGTTTTTTTTGGAACATTCCCAATGACGTATGTCCCTGCAGTGGGCTGCTGCTTCATGCTCTGAGGATTTCCTCATCAGTACGTTCAGCACGAGCAAGCAGTTGACAATTGAGATGGAAGAAATCTTCACAAACCTCTGAACCCATTCAAATTTCCATGCTCAGCTGCTAACCGATTTTTAAAAATTCCTTAGAACGTGCCTATTTCTCACATTCTCGCCTCCTGGATTCTGGGTGATAACCGAAATGCATTGCTGCACACATTAAAGGTATATGTAAAGTGACATTCCAGATTCCTTGAAATCTTGCAAGATTTGCAACCTAATTTTTCTTTTAACTCATGGGTAGAGATCTGAAAGCTAAGTTGAGGGATTTGTTCATACAATTCCTACTAGTTTTAAAGGGAGTTCTCCAAGTCAGTGTCCTGGTAAGTTTAAAAACATTTACTGAGCTAAGACAGATGTGGTAGAAATAAACATTTAGCGTATGGATAGAATCTTACTTTTATTTTACATACATTATATACATACATACATTATACTTTTTACAAGTTGCTCTTGCAACTTGTGAGTACCACAAGAGTTTTCCTCCTTTCTGAAGGCAATCACTACACTCTTGTAGAAGCAGAGGAGTGCCTACCTACACATTACTTTATTAATCTTATTAGAAACAAACTAGGGAAATGAGCAGTGAATTTGCACTGTGCAATAAAACATTTCTCTTTTTTTTTTTTAAACTCAATATTTCTCCTGCTTTTCTTGGCAACAGTAGCATTATCTCATAAGAGTTCTGTTCACATTCCAGGGAGTATTTGAGAACTAGGAGCCAGGTAAAGAGAAGTCAGTAAATTTAGACAGAGAAAATATTCTCAAGTTCCTTTTAAAATATGTTTATTCCAAAAAAAGGTCTGTGTTAATCTGAGGGAGCAGTAACTCTGTAGCAGTTACCGCAGGTATGTCCTTGGAAGATGAAGGAGAGACCAGTTTATAAATCATGGGATTTAATTGTTTCCCCTTTTAGTGGCAAGTTTATCTTTAAGCTTCTAACAGCTTTTAATAAATGGCAATTTTACATTTCAGTTATGATAAGACAATGTGATTTTTTTAGTTTCCTTTATCAGATGGGTAAAATTCAGTGATTAGAATGTAGGATTGGGAGGCAGGGTCTCTGACAGTTTGTTACTTATGGCTTTGACACCTGCATCACATGCACTAGGACAAGTCTATAACATGACTTTAGCGTCCCCAGTGGAAACACTCACTATAATTTCCTGCCTCATGGGTGCATATGAAGATTAACCTCATGGAATGACTAAAGTATTTATTAATAGATGATAGTTATTGATATGTCACCTACTTGTTCATAGCAGTGACATTGCTAATGTATTATTCCTGAGGGGAATGTAAATGAGCACATAAACCAAAAGACACTCATTCAAGTAATTTTCATCATCCTATTCAAAAGCATGTGTATTCAGTGGTGTCCATGTTAGTTCTTACTGTTTGGATAATTTAAAAATACGTAAGAAAATATGCCATGAAATACGAAGGGAGAACTCAAGGTCGTGCTCACTTATTTTGTCTTCACATCGTGGTGACAGGAGTGCCTTTGATAATCTTCCTTTAAAGGCCTGCTAGCTGACAGTACAGGGAAAGCAGCATGCATTTAAATCCAAATACATTTTAGAAGTTTAGTCTTGTTGCATGTTTTCTGCAGTACAGATACGATGTATGATTAAATTGTGAAACATCCAACAGCAGCCTGGCTTTTTAAATTTTTTTTTTTTTATTTCTCCCATTTTTCATAGCTGAGGTTAAAGATAAATAAAATATTTTGCCAGTCTGTTTCCAGTGTCAGAGCTGTCATTTGGACTGCCATGAACATGTGGAAAAATGTATATTACTTTATATTTCTTTCAGTGGTCAGCTTGAAGGATGTGAGTGAACAGCAAGGTCATTCAGGCTTTTGAAAGAGGGTTTTTATAGATCCTTTTACTGTATTATTACCTCCTTAATGAAAAATGCTCCCTGGTCTTTATTTTTTGTTTCTTTATTGATTTAGACTTCTGTATATGTTCTATTATACTTTAAATATTAAAAATATTCTTGTCATAAATGTCCTTTGGGCCGAAAATAGAATTACTGCACAAAGCCTCTGTTTTTGGATGTGGGCTAAAAGAAAGGCATGTGATAAATATGCAGTGCAGAGGAGGGGGAATGCCCTTGAAAACCCAGCTTGCTACAAAAGCTGTGGCCCAGAGGTAATTTTGACATAGTGCTTAGTATCTGATCTGTTTTCTGAAAGTAGTGGTGGTGCTTCTTGTTCCTCTTGGTTCCTCTGCCATCATCAGATTGGACTCATCTTTTTTTAGTGTTGTAGTCCGGTTTACCTACATACTACATTTGGGGAAAAAAAAAAAAAAAAGGGAAATTAAGCAGATTTAGTGGATCTCATCTGCTTGGATAAATTTGATTCTGGCAATGACCGAGTTGAGCCATAATTAGTCTTTTGTTGTGGTTTCAGTCAGAAAGGTCTCATTCCCTTTGTCCCAGTGGTGGACACAGAGCTTATGCCCTGCAGCTGTGTAAAATGCAACCCAGGAATGTGGCCCAACACTCTCAGTGTCCTCTGCAAGATTTCACTGCTGCAGGAGCTGCTGAAGGTTACTGGTCATGGCTTCAAACCCTTGTGGTGAACACACATAGCAGAAATATTCAGAATGAAAAGACACAGTGAATTTAATGTTATGTTTCTGCAATGAGAGTTTGAGTATCTGTCTTATTTTATTGATGAAGCTTTTTCTTTCTCAAGAATTAAACCCGAAGCAATGACTTATGAATCATACTTTGTGTCCCACTTACAGACCAGCTTGACTCATCAGTGATTTTTCTTCTGATATGATTTGGGGGGAATGCCAGTTGTTTTTTTCTTATGTGGTTTTTAATTGTTATTAACTGTGGGATAAAGATAGAGATGAAGGCAGTCCAGTTAAATACCTGATTTTATTTAGGTCTGTGCTTCTAAAGAGTCATGTCATACGATAAAGTATTGTACAATTGCTTAAGAGAGACAGGGATACATGGCTTTCTGATTCTTCATGGCTAATGTCAAACAAGGACGGTAACAAGTGAGTACTAAGAGCTCATTATTATGTTCATAATTTCTTTCACCTAATATTTTCCAGATGCATAAGATATATTTAAAAACAAACAAAAAAAAGTAATCTCATTTCTGGAAAGTATCTTGTGCAAATAAAGCCCAAAACACTGAGCTTTTGATTTCTAGATTTCTTTTAGCTGCTGATGATCTCATGATAATATGCATTTATACACAAATTACACTTGTCACATAACTTCTGCCATTCTTAATAATCCTTCTTTTATTGGGTAATGTTATTTTTAGTGTTATTTTCATCTTGTAATACAATCTGATGCACAATACTTTTAGTGTTAGTTTTGTGGGAACTTGAAAAGCAAAACTCAACTTCTGTAGTGCTTTCTAAATTTACAAATTTATAATAATATAGAAATAACACAAGAATATCCTCTATTATTAAGAGCAACCATATAGTTTTTTTTATATTAAACTGTTTTGTAGTTACTTTTTTTCTATAACCAGTATCTAAATACTCTTAATGTCTTTTGT
Organism: Poecile atricapillus; assembly: GCF_030490865.1. Lineage (NCBI taxonomy): Eukaryota > Metazoa > Chordata > Aves > Passeriformes > Paridae > Poecile > Poecile atricapillus. The sequence goes on along the minus strand of NC_081250.1, from coordinate 100,878,114 downwards.
AGAAGCTATAAAAGCTTTTAGTTAGGATTCTTAAAGCCTTTTTGTTTTATTTGCATGCATTTGTAAGCCTCAGTGACTGAATTCTTACATACAAACAGTAAATTGCTTAATCTGTTTTATATTCTCTAATCTTTCCTCCTCACTATTCGTTGTCAGAACTTGACTCGGGGGATTTGTTTCAAGCAGTGTAGCACTCCTTCCCCAAATTATCTGTAAGATGAAGCTATACATGGCATTTCCTTAAGAAATTAATGTATGTATTTTTCTGTTGTTATATAAAGACTCAAAATCCCTATCTTCACTCCACACCCAATCAGTAGGTACTTTATCCTTTAATTGAAGTGGAATTCAGAACAGCAATCTCTTTAATTGACGATTTAAAATTTGTTGGAGCAACTAGAGAAGACAGTAGTGTGACAGATGTGTGGGATATCCACATGCACAGGCTGTGGGCAAATGAATATATCATAGATAAGAAGCACAGATTCTCCCTGCAGGTATATGAGAATCCAGACTTTTCTCCTGCATCCTGTTGGCACATGGTCATCCATCTATGGGGAATGAAATCCATGTGGCTAAATCAGACTTCTTAAATTACTGGCATTAGTTTGAGCCAAATATTTCTTTTGCATTGCACAATGAATGGGAGAACTTTCGTGCCAAGGAAGGCACAGAACTGAGTAATAAATGTGACAGAAATATTTATTATGGAGCTTTTCACTGAGGTGTAATCTTCTCTGATATGACCAGCCCTTTATTGCAGGTAACCATTTCCTCCTTTCAAACTGACCAAGCGGCCACCCTTAATACAAAAAGTAAAGAAAAACTCCCTCTCAAATTCCCCATTTCTGTTCTCTGCTGGAGGCATCCAGTTTTGTTGATAATGATCTAATCTGTTGCATAACCAGAGAATACTGAGCCTGCTGCCATAGCCTGCTTCTTTCTTGGCACTGTTGGAAGGCTTCAAAGAGAGACTGTGTGTGTGAGGCGACTGCTCTACCAGCAAGACCAAGGGGATCAAAGCCTACGTTTAGAAATGGAAAACAACAGAAAGAGAAGCAGTTACCACACAGTTGCAGTCCTGAAACTGAAACCAGCCTCACAGGAATGAACTGTTTTGAAGCTGGGGATAATTTATTACAAATTGTACAGAGCATGAAAAGATAATGGATTTTTAAGGAAAATTCATCAAGATTTTATTTTGTAGCCTGTTGATATGAGGGATATTATTGTTCAAAAAATGGATGTATTGACACTTATATCAATTTAATTGATTTTGCATGATTTTGTGGTGTATCACATTTTCTTCTTGGCTCTACTAATGTTTTCAATTAGGAGGTTTTCAAGTGAGATCGGTTGCAAAAATTGCTTAAAAAAAATAGGAAAGTTTCTATCCTGGTTTCAGCTAGAGTAGAGAAATCCTTTGAAGGTTGGATAGTTATTTCAAGATTGTATTTAATGATCTTGGGAAAAATACAGAGGGCTGTGGTGTGGAGGTTTGTTTTTGGTTTGTTTTCAATTTCATAATAAATGGTACATTTCTTCAGGGGTCCTTCCTTGTGGGGTGGGAAAGAAGGAATGGTCGGTCAGATCAGACCCTTTTAGGACCTCAGCTGTATTTTAAAGAATATGAGCAATCTGGATCTTTTGAAAGACGTGTGGGATGTATTTAGAAATTACCCTGAGGGTCACAGAATGGATTTTCTTTATCCAAAACTACACCAGACCCTTTCTTGGAAACACCAGTCTTTGAAACTTTTCTTATAAAATCTGTCTTTTATACAAGGACTAAACAAGATATTTTTCTCTCTTCCTTTGTGAAACAATGGTGTTGTTCTGACTGAAATGAAAATCCTTTTAAAATTAAGACAAGGCAGAGACTCAGCATGAAAAACTACAGACCAGTTTTTAAAGGTTAGCAATTTTAATGGATGAACAGTTATCTGATCCCTAATTGTAATGTTGTCTAATGTAATGAGAGTCAGCTGCATTGATCCTACCTCTTGCTGGAGAAGCACTACCACCAATTTATTAATTGCCATAATAATGTTACCTGGTACATGTTAAATAGCTGTCTAATCTTTCGTTATATTTTTTTATGTCATTCCTTATTAGTAAAATAGATCAGCAGCAGAGAAGTTGTATAGGCTTAGAGGATCCTCCTCTTGTCCTCTTTTTTGGGTCATTGAAATCTCTCGCTTTTGAGAGGCTTTTGTACTTTGTTTTTATGTTGAGGGTATTTTTGACAGGGAGTCAATGCTCAGATTGCAGTTTTAGTTACTATGGAGAAGCTTTCCCACAGAAAGGCTTATGCTCTATTTTCTGAACACTGAATTTGACCAACTTCCTCTTAACTTGCAGTTCTGAAGTTCATTTTGTACCAGTTTTCTTTAGACTGAAAATTCTTTTGGCTCAGGCATGCTTCCTCTTAGCCTTTGCAATCTGTAGTGTCCTAATGGAAAAAGGAAAAGATGAAGACCAGGACAAAAGAGGAATATATCTTGAAAGCCTGCATATGAGAAGGGAGATGAATGCAGCTGTAGTCTGATTGTTGGGTTTTGTTGAAAAATAGCTATGGCATGGCTGTCTTGGAAGTGAGTTTATTGGAGATTTCTAGTATATTCTGATATATTATGCATGTTAGTTCCTCCACTTGAGAACACGGTTTCCTTACACAAGGTGCTAGATTGCTGGGGTTTCCTTTTTATGTTGTACAGCAGTTAAGAGTTGTTTAAGTTAAAGTTTGTTTCCCTGGGAAAAAAATTCCTGGGTCTGGGCTGAATGGCAACAACACATGTACTTGGGTTCATATGTAGTTGTGGGGTTTTTTTTTGGTACTTTGTGCAGTTTTTCTTTGTGTCTGCTATATTGAATACTGTATGAAGAGGTAGTTACATTAAGGTGTAGCTCAAAATGGCAGAAAACCATATGAAGCTGAGAACTTGATCCAGAAATAGATTGTGAAAGGTTCTGAAAGCATTTTATTTTCACCTGCTCTGTCAGCGTCTTTGCTGAATGAACACTTACTCTTAAGCCCACTGTTCTCAGGCTGGTTAGATTGTCTGATTCTTATTTTTTTTTCCACCTCCTCCAGCAATAGGAAGGCATTAATGCAGCCTTTGAAAGGCCCAAAGGTTTGATAGAATTGTGCTGCAATGCAGGCTTTCCTCCTGATCCTGTGCAGTCTCTGTGATGTGAAGGGTAGGAACCTTTTTCTCCTCATCCTTTTATTTCTTTCAAATCACCCATTAAATACCTGAAAGAAAGCAGGCTGTTGGGGAAAAAAGTTTTCTACATAATAAGAAAAGTTGGAGAAGAAGAGATTCAGAGAGGGAGCAGTTTTCCAGGTTATGTCTGGAGGCTTATTCAGATTCAGGAGGGACTTCAGAACATAGGGCTCAATCTCAACATCTTTTCAAATTCCTAATTAAACTAAAGACAGATCAATTTCTCACCAATCTCATTCAGTTATCTATAAATGCAGAAGTATTTTAAGGAAATTTTCTCTGGCTGTTGTCAGAATTTGAAGATATAATTAATGCTTTCTGATCCTATTTTTTTCAAGGTGCTATATGGTATGAAGAAAGAGTGGTCCCCTACAGAGGGTCTTAAGGTTTCAAGAACTGGAAGGATAACAATGTTATCAGATAACCCATGAGAAAAGAGAGCTATAAGAACTGCGGATCACACTGAAGGTGACTTGGATTAGAACCAAGGTGTTTTTTTCTGCCTCCTCTTTTTCTTATCTGTGTAGATATAGACATATTTTTATTCTGGAATTTCAATACTGAAATCCTTAAGTTAAATCTGAAGTACTTAAACTACAAAGAAATTGTTTCCTGAACAGATGACAGAGTAATCATGAGGAGTGCTGGGTTTTGCTTCCTCTTCCTCTCTCTTGTGGCTCTGTCTCACTGAAGTTTGCAAGAGGAAGCTCATGAACTCTTCCAGTGGATAAAGGCTGAAGCTTCTTGTGTGTAATCACAAGCAGCCTGACAGAGACACTTTGTCAAAGTGTCAGTTATTGTGTGTAGAAGATTAGTGATAGACAGGAAAGATTTTGTTATGAAGTCTTTCCCAAATCATGAACATTTTCACTGGTGTGACCTTTTCTAGTTTAATTAGTGTAAATCTTAAAAGTGCAGGGCATCATGATTGCTGAAGACAAATGTTGTTCAGCTGTATTGCAGCGGTTATCCCCTGAATTTGGTATGAGATATGATGTTCCCTGCTGGATTGCACAACTGAAATTGGCTCTTAACAAAGGATCATCCTGAAAAATCAAATTCACATCCGTGTTTCTAATACCAGCCAAACCTCTTGTGTTTTTGCCACTGCTCTCAGCTTGTATCCTTTTGTGTGAAGATCTTAGATGCATCAACACTTCCATTAATGTTCATAAAGAAAGCAGTGGTTTGAATATGTCTGGCTGAAAATCACATTTCCTGCAGTTGTCCCAGCAAATTGCAGGCTCTCTTGAATATTTGATCCTGAGGTAATACATATGAAAACGTGAACTATCTGTTCATATCCACACATTTCTCAGTTTGGTTCTGGGGAGAAGAAGAGCAGCGGGGAAAAAATACTGAAGATCCATGATGTCATGAAGCTTAACTAGCTCACTGTATTGTGCTGTTGTTTAATAACTTCTGACAGAGTTTGTGTAGTTTTTGTTCTGCCTTTGGAAATGCAGTTTATTGGCTCAAAAAGCAATGGCTCTATAGTATTTTTAGATGGACTGTGATAACTTGGGATGTTCCAGTCTCCTCCTCTCCAGTCTTTATTGAAGGTGTGTGTTGGAGTGTTGCAGCCAGGTTGTCTCTCCTACACAGTGATAATTTCTGTTTTCTTTCCATAATTCTGGACATGATGCAGTTTTTGTTGTTTATAGTAAGCATTTGAACATCTACTGTCTTAATGGATGTAAGTTTTAGGTCAAATCTTAATATAAAAGCTTAGGAAATATAGATAAGCACAGTTTCTGCATGTATTATTATTGCTTCTTAAATGTTGTCTTTATAGTTTATCACAATTATGGAGCTATTCTGACAGAAAAAGTGTTTAGGACTTTATAACTGATTTAGAATTATGTGCATGTATTTGTATAATGTTCATCAAGTCAGCAGAAGAGGCGTCACAAACCATTTTAGAAGAAGCTATTGCTATTTAATACTGATTTTATATTTATTATGCAAATGACCTTGTATAAACTTGCCTTAATATACTTGCCTTAAGTACTAAGAAAATAGCATTTTTAGGTAGCATTTTAATTTAGTTTAATTTCTCCATTCTGTACTTACAGAAGGGTTAGCTGTGGGAATGTGTCTCATAGAGGTTGGTTTTTTTTAAATGACTTGGCATTGTGTAGTTGAATAAATAATTTGCATTTGAAATGTGAAAAAGTCAGCACCACTTAGACTCCTTCACTCTTGCAAGCTGGTCTGCCTTTTTGTCTAAGCTAATTCAGAAGAACATGTGTTTGCACACAAATATCCTTCAAAGCAAATATCCTAAACACGACAAAAGGAAGGATTTCTTACATAAATACCCAGTGATCCCCAGTGGGCCAGCCAGTATCATAGAAGAGTGAGATTTTTGAGGTTTAGCAGGAAAATCTTACCAAGACTTCAGTTTAAAAAAATAAATATGAAAGAATAGTAAATCTTTCCTGTGTACTTTTAATTTTGACCTCATTTTACAGGTCCTCAACCATACAGTCAGTACAGTGATTAGACTTGTCCAAGGCCATCCATACAGCCTGAATATTAGGCATGATGGCATTGCCTCTAGGAATGCTGAGAGGTCTCCCAGATGCAGGTGGTAGAGGCATTGACATGACTGGACCCTCACACCCTACACATGAAAAACTACTTTGTTGTGGCATCTGTGATGTTTTGGCTGTATACTTTTAGTTATATTTTTATTTATTTAGTTATATTTTTATTTATTTAGTTATATTTTTAGTTATGGCACATGTATATCAGAGGTAACCAAAACTTTCTGGTTTTCCTATACAACTTGGCACACAGATCAGGGAAGTTCTGTTCTGAACTTCAGTACAAAATGGAAATCCTGTAGCTGGCAACCATTTCCAGACACAGATCTGCACTTAGTTTGCTTTTAATAATTTATTTTTGTCTCATGAGCTAGTTGTTACTTTTATCTGCTTTAGTTTTTATTATATTTGGTGATATGGCTTTAGTAAGACCTCAGGAATTTGATCTCCTTCCTAAGGAAAATTCACAGGACCTGGTATTTTGGCTTCATTTTTTTTTTTAAACACAGTACTCTTTGTAGCAGAGCACAGCTTGACTGATGACAGCCTAATGACAGAAAAGTTTGCTTTGAAATGAGGTTTGTTTTATAGCAGGAAGGACTGATGTGGTCTTGTAAGGGAAAAGTGATGAAGGAGCAGGGAATATTTCTCCTGTGTTAGGAGACCTTATGCTTTCCCTAATTTTTCTTGGGTTTATCTATGTGGTTTTTTTTCTGTATTACTGAAGATGTGTTTCACTTCCTAAGTTCAGAGCAGTGGTTTTGTGTTAAATTCAGTTCAGTGCGTATTCATTAGCATTTTTTGTTATTTGGGACAAATTGCAGTCTTGCAGAACTGAAAAATGTAATTTGAGATTTTTCTGAACTTGGAGCTTTTCCTCTTTGTTAATAGTTGTTTTAATTTCTGGGCAGCTCATCGGTTGAATGCATTTGTGTGAACACAGTGTATCTTCCATTCCTCATACGTGCTGCTGTGTGGATCATGTTCTCCTCACTAACAAACAAGACACGTCATTGGAATAGGAAATACTAACATTAATGCAAGTTACTGCAAAAAAGACGAGAGTTTTTATTGGAAGAGACACAAAATTTTGTGCTTCAAGGCTTAACAAACGCCTAAAACACAGATCACTGAAGTGGGGAAAGTTTTTATACATGTGCAGACTGATGTGCCTTGATTTGTTTCTGAAACACACAGTTATGGGTGGTGTTTGAAGTTCCTTGATTAAATAAAACGTAAGTGTGTAGTACAGCAGGATCTCAAGAATCCCAAAGGACTGAATGTGGCAGTTGCTCTGTTTTTATGATAATATTACCCTTTGCCCCCTTGTTTATCACCTATGGAATTGATTACATTTTCAGTGATATTAAATTATTATTGCAGGCTTAGAATCTAGATGCAAATTAAACTTTTGATTAAATCTTCATTGATTTCAGGTGATGTATGAATTTCAGTCAAAGTATATGAAAGTAATATTTAAAAATGCCATTTCTGTAATGTAGTAGTGACTACAGGGGACATTTTGCTGCCCTTTTGGTGATTGAAGAAGCAAGGTTTTCTTTCCTTAGCATGCAATAAACCTTGTGAGATGCATTCTGCCTGGAGAGCATTACAGCTTAAGTAAGGAATAACTGTGGAACTGTAATTAAATACAAATTGCAGTGCTAAAGCACGCTCAACAAATTATCACTTGATAGAGTTTTCATGGTTCTGAGGAGGCTCTTTTAGATGTAGGTAAATTTGAATGCTCTTGCTTTAATTCTGCACTTCTGCTATAAAAACTTACTCTGTTGCCAGCTTTCTAGATTTTATTTGTGCTTTATTCGCTTTTCAAAATAAAGGGGTTTTTTTTGTTATTTTTTTTTCCCCCTTAACCCAAAACTCAGAGAAACTCTTGCTCCTCTGTTTTACTGTTTCTTGAGTGAGGCTTTGGTTATCAGGACATGACTTTACTTTATTAAACTGTAGCTGCTGGGCAGTTCTAGGGGGCTCACTGGGCTTACATTCCCTGGTGAAGTGTTCCAGGCTGTAATAGCAGCCTTTGCCATGTACTGACAGTGTGTGGCATTAACAGTATTTATAAAAAAAGCTACTCCAAGGAACAACCTTAGAAGATGAAGAACTTGTGTTTCAGCATAAGGTCTTTGTTCTGAAATTTCTGATTATAATGTTGAGGATTAAGTTAAAAAGAGAGAGAGAGATACACTTAAATACAGGACTTAAAAAATTGTAATACATTTTTTTGGTTTAGTTTCATTCAACTTTTCAGTTGCTGGCTTATAACCAGTCTTCTTAAACTGAAATAAGCACATTTAGTGCAAAATGTACTTCAAATTTCAAAGCACTTACAAAAAGAATTCTGAATAATCAGTGTTTGAAGGTACATTAATATTTTATATTGAACTGTTTATTAATTGCCAGAGAGATGTTTTAGTTTTCTTTTGGAAAATTAAGGTATTTGTATGAGCTGTGACAGACTGCTGCCAAAGATCTTGTCCTCTGAAAATTCCTAATAAATATCCTGGCTGACATTTTGTGGTGGAGGTGTAGCTTTTTGGCAGTAATGTGGCCAAAGGAGATGGGTAGTGGTGGTGGGGTGGCTTTCATGCATGCAGAGGATTGTTTCTAGTGGTCCTTCTTCCTTTCCATTTTCTTGATGGAATGTAAAGTACTAGGTTTGGATTTCATCATTATACAGCTGAAGTTTGGTCTCATTAATCATGAAGTCTGAAGTTTGTATTTGTTGGATTTCTCTGGAAAACTGATGCATCTTTCAAAGCTTTTTTTTTTTTTTGTTTTTTAATACTACTCTAATTTAAAGAGTTCACGTCAAATTTGTAGATCAAAGATAGAGTATATAGAAGCACATTACTATATTACTATGTACTAGGGGAAATATATCACAAGGAATTTATATTTAAAAAGGAATTATTAGAGAAAGTACAGATCTGATTATTTTGTAGGGCAGGCAATGAGAATTGCTTGTCTCCAGCCTGAACTTCAGTGCATTAGATACTGAAATACTAATTAGGAAAATAGACTGGATGATGAATTTTATTTAATTTCAAATGTTGAATCTTCTGCTTTCTCTTTTCCTATGTCGTGCCCAGGATTTATCCTTCTAGTGATTAAGAATATTCCAGTGTGGGTAGCAGAACTGTAAGTTTGACAGCATATCTTACAGTATTGCCTAGCAGAATTTTATTTCATTTATTATAAGTGTTTAAATGATGCTGAGTGTATGTATGTTTTCTTTCATCATTCCTTGATTATTGTTCTTGGGTCTTCTTCAGTGCATTACTTGAAAATAATTTTAATGTATAATAAATATTCTCATTAATGCATCCTTTTAATGACTCCAGGCCTAGATACACTTTTTTAGAACATGTATCTTAGTTACAAGCATTTGTGCCCATTTTTCCCTCTTACTTCTCTGCAGCTACCTTAAATATCATATGATGTCTTTGGGCACTTTCCTATTCAGTGACTACAGGACACTTGTGGTTTTGTGCTTAGAGCCATTCCAACTATCAATTTTTGAGACAGCAAATATCCTGAATCCACTTCAAACTATGATGAAGTTGCTCACAGCTTTGTCCAATTCAATATGAAGGAATTCTTTTAAATTCTCTTAAATCCCTACTGGGCTTAGGAAAGGATGAACTGTATGGTGGCTGTGTTTGATCTTTCTGTTTTCATTTTAGTTAGTAAGTGTTATTTTTTTCCCAACATTTCTTCAAAATGTTTTCCAGTTTTGTTTTCCTATGAGGTTGGTGATGTCCTGTTCTTAGCTTTCTGCCTTGAGCTTTGACTTGAGTTGCTGGATGAATAACTGCTGAACTGAGAACACTGCAGAGACAGCTTTTACAAAACGCATATTTTTAAAATTCAGTCTCTGTTGCCCTGAAAATTAAGCCTTCTGATAATATTTTCATAGTTTTAGTTACTTTCCCATGCAAGTCCTGTAAACATAAGTTGTTTATCACATTCCTTCTAAGATTCCTTCTTTTGATGGACGTTTCACATGACCAGTGTGCTTGGGAAGGTGGTAATTTAATTATCCAATCCCTGGTCATTGTTGAGAATCTATAAATACTGGAGTCAGAGAATAAAGTCACAGAATTTTGTTCTGACACTGAGAGTGGTCATGTGAATCATTTTGTGTCCTTTAGCGACAAGTCTCTTTCCCTTTGATAGAATCACAATGAATTTGATTGGGAGAACAATTTATTTTTATATTATTTGATTAGGCTTTCACCTCTGTGTCCCAGTCTGCCTCTGCCCCTTAAGGAGAGGGCCCATAAAGCAAAATAGTAGTAGGGGTTAACACAGTACAAGTACAGTACAAGTAATTTTGTATTTTTCTTTCGACTGCAGCACTTTGTCGTATACTTGGTGCTTGAAGCTCATCAGGTGCAAACCTACAGCTCAAATATGGACTGGAATTTGAGTGGAAAACAGCGTACCTGTCACTGAAATGAAAGCCTGTTTATAGTGGGGGCTAACCTTAATTTTAGTACTGCTTTGGCCAGTCTGTTTTCTGTGGGCAAAATTGACTGCCCTGTTAGCAGTAGAAGGGAATGTGTATTGAAAACCTGAAGGAAAAAAGCTAATAATTTTCTGCGTCTGACCTCACAGAGGAGCCTCTTCCTTCCCCCAAGCCAACCATGATAAAATGCTATAAATTTTCCATACATGTTCTATCTGTGCTTAAGCAGACGATATGGAGGATTTGAAGCTGTAACGAGACACCTTTCGTCCTGAAGAGTGGGACTGATTCAGCTTGTTCTTTTCTGAATGTTTCCTTTTGGCTAGACATTTGAATTGCATTTGTTGGACTTCTTTTCTCTACAGGATATCTGCTAGTGAAGGGTAACGTTGTTGGATGTACATTTCAGCATTTAATTTTTTGGCTCAATGACCCATAGCTCCTTTTGTTGATGTTTTGGGGAGGGAGTAGATTAGTGTTAGTGGCATGTCTTATGTATGAGATAAACTTTTTCATCACTTAGTGCTCAAGCCTAAAGACAAAAATGCAAAACAAAGAAAATGGAACATTAGCTTGCAATATTTATTTTGAAATTGATTTATGCAGATTAAAGTTGGTTTCTCTATGTAACATTAGGCAAAATTTTCCCATATAAACATGATTCTTTTTGACTGCAGGATTGAGTGAAATATATCATAATATATTTCGTAATATGGTGATATAAATGCCTTTTGAGAAAAGTTAGATTTTATAATAGGAGGGTTGATTATAAAAATGTTAAACTAAGTAGGTATGTTCTTGGTGCAAATCCTTTGGGAAGCAAAGTTACACTTGGGATACAGTCAGTTTGCCTCTGTTTGTAAGATGAAATTCTTCTGCCTTGTTTAGCATCTATTATTTAAGTAGAACCTCTTGGGTTTCTACTCATGTGTATTCCTGAAAAAGTCACATCCAGATCCACAAGGATGTGTCTCAGTATTATAACCATTAAACCAAGTTTCTTATCCTAATACTTTAAAGGCCTCTTGTCCTGCCTTTTCAAGCAGTGAGCTATGTTGTGTCTCGAAGTTAACCAAAGTGTGACAGTGAAGTCAAAACTAGTCTTCCCTCAGGAATGCCTTCAGTGTGTTTCAGAAAGTGGTGAAGGCAGTCAGACATTGGCAAAAGTGCTCAGATCCAAGGGCTTGTAGCCCAAGTTTCTGCTCATTTACTATGTTTAATGAAACAGGGAAGAGAAAGGACAAATTTTCATTACTAAAATTGGAAAGTTATATTTTGAAGCAGCTTGAAATGTTTTTAATAATAATGAGCTAGGTCTGAGTCTAGTTTTACACCCAAAGCTGTGGTGCTGCAAAATGGTTTAGAGTACCTGTAGATTGCTATTTGCAATTTGAGCAATGCAGGGAATTTTTGCATTGCGGGAATCCCCTGCTCAGGTGACCAGGATTCAGTGGCCACCAGAGACAGAGTGCAAAACTGGTTGTTGATTAAGGAGGGGGAAACTCTTACAGACTGCTCTGCCATCTTTCTGTGTGACCTCAGATCAGTTCATCAGCTCTTTCTTTTGCTGAGTTGCGTCTGTGTGCAAAGGGTTATATTACTCTTTGGACCAGATTCCCTCTCTTTGTATACCTGTGCTGACTGATTTCACCGGGGTTACTTCTGGTCACTACAGATGCAAGGTGAGAAGCAAGGTTTCTGTTTACATTGTCAAAGACGTTTGATTTCTTTTTAAATTTCAGCATTCAGCTTGTATGTAGAATATAGACCAGTATTTTCTTAACATGCAGGGTAAGAAGGAAAAAGTTAAGATGATGAACTCTTCAGGATATATGACTATGAGCAGGTCAAAGATTAACGTACTAGCAAGTGAGGTGCTCTGGAAATGAGTCTGTTCCCTATACAGTGCTAAGTTTTACATGCCTATGAATTTTGGATATGCAAAGGAGCTCCTGGATGTCAGTGAGAATGTCAGTGATGTTGTTTCACACTTCACCTCTGTCCTACAAGGAAAGGCCATTGCAGTCCACAGTGTTCCTCCTCTGGATATGCTAATGCACTGTGAAGGTGCACATCATGCCTGGATGGGCCCTGCTGATAAAATACTGCCTGGAGATCTCGCAAAGTGCTAATGTGTCAAAGCGCCCGCTAGCAGAGGGTGAATAATACTGCTTTGTAAAGGTCACGTCTGCTGAAGTTAGCTATGCGTCCTTCTCGCGTGGGGCTGGACTCCACTCTGAAAAGCTCTGTTGTTCTTTGCAATCTCAAAATTCACAGTTTAATGGGTAGAATCAATAGGGCTGATAAAGTGTCTTAAATTAGACAGTGGGAAAGAAAAGCAAACACTGAAAGCTTTAAAGCCTTACTTAGCTGGCTCTTTGAGTTAGGATGGTTGTCTGATTTCAAGTCTTGCCTACTGCAGTGTTCCCCAAAGTGTGCTACCTGTTCTGGAATTGCTTTATTCTCATTTCCAGGTTTCCTATGTTTCTTTATTTTCTAGTGAGAAAAACTCTTCCACTTCTTACAAAGATTCCTGGTAGTTACCTAGGACCATTTGCCAACCAAAGTTATTAGTTACAAAGTTATTAGTTACTCTCACCAGTAGATGAACACATTAAAAATAAAACAAAACAAAAACCAACTACCTTATAATTTTTTTTTTTAATGCTACATTTTACAGCAGCATTTGACTCTCCCCTCTTATTTAAAGCCTTATGCCTTTTTTTCCTCTATGGCTTTTAATATTTAATATAATTCATAAAATATTGTGAGCATGGTGTATAATTTGTGTACGTAATGTTAAATAACAAAATAGATGCAACTCAAGTATAATTTCAATTATGCTTTTGCAATTTTATTTGGGACCTGGTTATTCTTAAACACTTTCCTTAAAACGTGTTTATGTAAAACTTGTATGTGTTAATATCACTAAAGAACAAGAAAATCTTCTGATAACTTTTAGCCGTAATGCAACATATCAGACATGTCAACTATTTCTAGTGTCTTGTGGGACATTTGTATTCATAGATAACCTCTCATCCTGGACTTAATTATTTACAAAAATATGTGTCTGTCATGCAGACTGTGTCATTTCAGATTTAAATCTCTGAGTTCTATATACTCTGGCATTTTTTCTACTGTGAGGAAGAGACATTTTCTAATTAGTGAGGAAAAGGTTTATCTCTTCACTGTAGTTGTGGGACTACAGTCTGAAACAAAACTCTACATAGAGGAAATTCTCTTCCTCCTTTTTTTTCCTATTTTGTTTCTCCATGAATGCCTGTTCCTTCACCCCACTTGGTTAGCTTAGAAGTTTTGATTCATCAGCATGGTCTGTTCTCTAAATGTTTGCTTAAAAAGGAAAAGCATTCTGAGTCCGCTTTTAGGAGTACGTTTAAGTAGTGTTCGTTCTGTTCAACCAGTGTTTTCATTGCTAGGCATTTAAGGGATAGATGAGAGTTCATCTTTCAAGCAAATACGTCACAGATTGTTTCTATGCACCATGGTTGATGCTTATTTAAGTTAGGCAAGCCATTGCCCAGCATCACAGTGTTTTGTTTGGCTTTGATTTTTCCATTCCCGATATCTGTTGTAGACTGGTTGGTTGAGTAATTCCAAGTTTGGTATCTTACCTTTATATTTTCTTGTCTGTTTCTCTTTGAGGCTCTGGTTGTGGTCACTGCTGCTGTTTCACTGATAAAAGTTTATTCTCAAACGCTCACAAAGTAGGTACTGGATGATTTATGTACTGTGCAAACTGCAAGGTGCCTGAAGGATGGTCCTTCTTTGTGTATGTAAATAAAGTGTAGGGATCTCCCTCCACAGAAGAGAATTGTTTAAGGTTGTGAAAGACCATCTAATCCAACCATTAACACACCACTGTTTTGTGGTGCTTAAGTCCACCACTAAACCATGTCCTTGAGCACCACATCTACACATTTTTTGAATACTTCCTGGGATGGTGATTCAACCACTTCCCTGGGAAGCCTGGTCCAGCACCTGACTGCCCTTTCAGTGAAGAAATTTTTCCTAATATCCAATCAAAACCTCTTCTGGTACAACTGCTTAAACTTGCAGCACCTTGCAGTTCTGTTAGCTCTGTGCTACACAAGGTCATTCTTACGATACTTGTCTAGCTTCAGCTGCCAAATGCTGTTTGCAATGCACTTGGGTGCTTGTTTAGCATTTGTGCTCTGTCTTTGAAGTCTTCTGTTGTTAGGAAACCCAGTGGAAGAGCCACCGTCACCTCCAGCGTTCTTATTTTCCACTGCTCTGAAACATCTGTTCTCTGCCATTTGTGGGGAGCTGGGTCATGGATGGCATGGGCATCACTCAGCCTCAACCAGTCTGAAGGGTTGAGGCTTTGAGGGCAAGGGAAAGGCTTGATTTTGTCAGCTTTTAAAATTTTCTTTTTGTCTAAGAATACAACTTAAAAATCAAATCAAACCAAACCCCCTCTCACTCCTAGGACTTGATGTCTTATTGAGTGCATTGGGGCATAAAGACAGATAATTCACATTACTCATTGCTTGGTATAGTAAGAATGGTGTATCACACATGACTGTGTTTGACCATAGCTTTTAATCACATGACAATTTGTTAAATATGGCATTTAAAAATGTTTACAAATTTAGAACAGCAGCACAATAAAACCTGACATTGGTTTATAGTAAAAGTAAATAAAGTATCTTCCTTACAGTATCCCATGTGGCTAGATATAATTTCCCCCCCCCCCCAAAACTCTTGTTATATGCTTTATTGGAAAACTCAGTAAACCGTGCCACTTTGTTTCACTTGCTCAGTGTTTGAAGAATGCTGTCTAATGGCAATAAATTTGATTTTAAACCCAAAACTTACAAAAGTAGTACAGACTAGATAACAGTCAGGATGAAGATCCTGAAAATAAATTGAATTTACAGAAGTAAGTTGTCAATAAAACCTAATGTAGTGTGGGTACATATGAGGTGGAAGTTATCATGATGGGTGTACACTTGATGGCAAGTCCAAAAAAGAATATTTGGGTGTACTGAAAGTAAGACACTTGTCCTTAGCGTAGGCCATTTGGTCAGCTTGAGTGTAGTCCAGGAGAACTTTACTCCCTGCAGTAATTGACTGATCCAGGCTCTTAATTGGTCTCCCATACAACCAAGCTAAGCTATTTGATTCTTTACCTACATGTGGATTGGGATTTTCCCCTTGCATTTCAGTAGCTTCCTCTTTTCATTCCGGTGTTTTTGTAATTCAGCAAAGATTATGTGTACACCTGGTAGTTTATCGTCCTTCTTCTCTAAGCATTAGGATAGGGAGTTACCAGGGAAATGCAGTACATGTCTATTTGCTTTTGTTAAACAAAAGCCAACCTTAATATTAACTTTCCCAGACATTTTCCTGAGTTAGCCACAGAAAACATCTTAAGTAATTTTCTTCTAGCAGTGGGCTAGGCAGTTGGGTTGGAAGGAGGTCAGACAATAATGTGCCACTTTATATGCAGGTTCATAGTCATGCACAAGTAACACAGGAATGATTTTTTAATGAATGGGCAAGCAATTGACAGTTGCAATTGAGACCTTGTATTGATATCTTATTAATTATCAGCTATATAACTTTCAGAGAAAACACCATGCTAATTGATAGCCACCTTTTGTTTATAATGATTAATAATACAAAATTAATTGTCTGCAGTGGGTATAGAAAGAGATGATCCATGTTAATAAATGATAGATGGAACCTTAATATTTGGTAAGTCTGACAGTGATCTCTGGAAATAATTTCTTAAAAGGAACATATTTTATAGTAATATTTTTTTCCTAAACATTACTGTTGGGAATTGACTGATGATAAAGGTATTGAGCATTTTTACCCTCTCTTTACTGGTGTTTGCACTGCCAAATGTTTTTTTTTTCCACTTTTCCTCACTTAGCTAAATGGTAGAGTTCTCCAGTGTGTTTTTGGGTGGAAAGTAGGGTTGAGTTTGGGGGTGGTGGCGGAAAGAAAAATAGGATTAAAACATAATTTTGAGGAAGTATTTTATTTCTAGACTGAACATTATTTTGTCTCATACATTAAGCTGCCTCACCTACTTTTCCCATCCTTTTTCTTGCTGGAGGGCTCTGCTTGAGGCCCAGAAGACTTTCCTGACCGCCCTTCATCACTGACCTCTGATCTACCACTCAAACCTTGAGGTTTAAATGTGTTCTGCCTATGGAAGGTTGTATTTGTCCCTTCACAGTTTTTTCCAAGCTTTCTTGCTTTCTTAAGTCTGGGGAGAATTCTGGTAACATGTAGACAGCAGCAGTTGAGGATTTACAAAGTGTGTCACTCAAAAGTAGCAGGAGGAGTTTGATGACGCTGCATAAGCCAGAAAGGAAATGTCCTGGGTTATGGAGGAGCAGATCTTTTCACTTGAAAAGAGTGTGCACCTCAACAGCAAGCATTAAGGACTAGATTTTTCTAATGAAAGAATTTTTTTTTAAAAAAAGCACTTTTTTTGACATATGTCCCTTGTGTCTCTGGCACAATGTGTCTCCATGCCTTCCCTTCTGTGCCTGTGATGGAGAAGTGAGTTGATGTACATCTGCCTGCTGTTTACAAGATCCACACTGTGAGTAAGGAAGGGCAAGGAGAAAAATGCGCCCCTTTTTGCCAATTTTTGTTGCTGTTTTGGTGCTGCTTGACTTGGGGATCCCTTTAATGATGATACACTAATATGTTAAAGAGGAATGTCCTCATATCTCCTTTGAATGGAAGGGTTATTGTACTTGATTTGTTTGCTGTAGTTGTAAGCTCTGCGGAGTAATGACCTTTCTTATGTGGTTTGTAAAGTGCTGTGTTTACTCTTGATGTCCTGCAAATTGCTGTAAAAAATAATACAGGGAGTAATGTAGCAGTGCTTACCTCTTATTCTTTTTCTATATCCAATGTAATAAAATGACACAGTTATGATTGAAGAAGATACGGAGGTAATGTAGTCTAAATGCTGTTGTTTCCAAGGAATTAGAAGCCATTTGCCAATCTTTAAAGTAAAATATCTTTTTTTTATTTAATTCAGTAAAGTTGGGTTTGAAAAAATCTGCTTTTATGTAGCTATTAACCTGATTTTGAGGATATTTTAAAATATTTAGTTAACATGTCTATAACAAAGTCCAGTAATGTTTCAGCATGTGCTCGTTAAAAGCTCTGTGATAGTTAGTTTGCTGCAGGTATTTATGAACATAGGAACCAAAATCAGATTGATTGGAATTACATAACAAATTAAATATCTTAAAATTTGATCCAAGTTTTGTCCTTTTTTTTTCTTTTTTATTTTTAATGACGAAAATAATGGTAATTTTTCCCATTTTGAAACTTAGGTATTGGGTTTTGCAGTGCTTTTGGTAGTATTTAGTGTTTTTTTAAGACTTTTAATTGCAGACTCAGTGTGTTCTATTATAAATTTAATCAAAAGAAAAACTGGAAAATTGTTCTCTGAGACAACCTGATTGTTTTATTATTTTTTTAAGTGCAATTCCCAAAATTGTAACCTATGCCTTTTAAAAGAGGGAATTTTGTGATACACAGGGTACCCTGTATTGAACAGAGACTGATACTGAATGTCTGCTGCTGTTCTGCAGTAACAAATCCCCTTATGATGGCTGTGGAAAGTTTAAAGGTTATTATCTCGTGTTTGTTTACTTTGTAAAGATAAGATTTCAGAGAAAATCGAAGGGTACTGTCTGAAATTCCCAGTCACTGCAGTTCCATGGACAGCATTGATCCCTTCCTAGAGGTTGTTGGGGACTCATTGTCTCCCTGTTCATTATAGGCTGCTGCTGAAATCTCCAATATTTCAGGTTTGCAATTCTTTTATTGTTGTTTTGGCAGTTTGTCAAAATTAAATGGCTTAACCAAATCAATAAGCTGTCTTGCTCTGTAACATCTGCATTTCACATGTCAAGATACTTTGCATTTTGAATGCAGTCACAATGGAATGAGCCACAATGATTGCAAAAAGAGCCTTTTGGCCCTCCAAAGCCCTCTGACTGTAAGGAAACTTTCTGGAAAATAAACTTTGTTCAGTTATGCAATCACAGTTTCCACTGAGATCAGTGGTAATTGCACACATGTGCCCATGGGTAGGAGTGAGTCGGTAAAGAGATGCAGCAAGGTCAGAGACAGAATATAAGCTACAATGGTAATGAATTTTACTTAATTTAGAACAAGTATTTGTTTATTTGTGTTTATTGGTGAGACAATTAATTGCATAGTGAGGAATAAATAAACAACTTCCTCTGTGTGTTGACCTCTCTTTCCATGGGGTGACTAAGCTTTTCTCACCAATTTAAGTTGTGGTGATATGTGGCTTTAGATACATGTTTATCATTAGCTAAAATAACACAGCTGTTAAGACAAGGTTTATTGCCATACTTGTTCTGCATGCTAAGCACATTCTGTGTACATGTCAAACAAAATGCCAATTTAATCGGCCCCCTCAGAGTTTCTGCAGGAGTGATGATGAAAGTTTGGCAAGTTTATTTGCACCGTTCTGTACAAAATCTGCACGGCCATTATCTCCAGACACTTTCAATATGAAAAATGCCAATGGTGTTTTTACATGCTTAAGAGACTAATAAGCTACAGATGTCAAAACTGTAAAGTTGAATTATCTTGAGCATGTATGAATATAGCAATACAGGTTTTTTTTTAATTTGTGTGGAATTATTCTTAAGCTATGTTTTGGTACCCAGAGCTGTTTGTACCATTTCTGAATGACCACTGATTTAATGAAATTATTGTATGAATTGAGAACCCATACAATAAGGATAAATGAATATTCTTTATTAAAAGTAGGAGTCATTAATTTGTTTTTAATTTGTTTGGAGCAAGAATGTAGAGGGAAGTAAACAAAAGAAAAATGTCTTGGTTTAGACAATTGCCTTTACATGGTTGCCTGACGCCCCAATAATAAACACAGCAGGTTGGCATGTTCAAGTTGCCAGACATATCATGAAGTGGTGAAAAGCTGTCTGTCACAGAATAGATGGAGTCCAGTGCAAATGGCCAGGATGTTCCCCTACTTGTGTTTCTGCAGTCAGTTTGCTTTTTGCTTTATTTAGCTGTCCACCCTCTGCAGCCACACTGGTACAGGAGCTACAGCTTTTCACAAAATAAAACTTTATTCTTTCCAGGCAACATCTAAAGTATTTAATAATATACTTTACAATTCTCGTTTTTACTTCACATCAGATGACAGTTTGAAGAGCTCAGGCTGAGGGAAAGGGAAATTCAGGCTAACATTTTTCACAGAGTCTATTTTGGGCATCAGCTCTGGGTGCCAAGCTTCAGAGGGAGGCTTTGACTTAAAGAGAAATCCTGTACTCTTACCTTGTGCTCACTCAGGTTTGAACTACAGGATTCAGCACCTCTGTCAGGCTTTAAATCTTTCAGACTGAGTACCCCAATTTAGTTACTCCTTTTGATAAACTGACATATGTGGGCTGCCAGAGGTCAAATGAACCCAACCCAGAATCAGGCAAGAAAAAGACTTGTCTGAATGCCCAGTTTTGTGCTTAACTTTCAAGACTGTCTTCTCGGGCCTCTCAGAAAAATCTCTTCTTTAATGACAAGCCAGGAAATCTTTTAACCAGACCTGAACTAAACATTTATGTCCCCCTTTTTAATGCTTTCCAGACTAACAGTAATCTTTAAATACTGTTTTTCATGCATGGGTTCTTAAATTTACTGCCTTTCTTTTTTTTTTTTTTTTTTTTTTTTTTGGTCTCATTTATCCAACCCAATTTAGTATTTGAAAAATAAGGAGGTAAAATACAGATTACTTACAAAACATGGATAATTTTGTAGCCATGATTACATATTAATGCCAGTGTGTCTCTAATCAATTGTTTCCATCACAAGTGAGGACTAACTCAGGATTACTGAGTTCACAGGACAGCTGATGGACTTCCATGATACACCCACAAAGTGGGCAATACTGTCGTGAAGCTGAATGCAAATGTTTCCATTTACCATTACAAGGTAGTGGCAGCAGTGGCTGATCAGCATGCTTATTTTTTACATTTTTTTCTTTGTTAATCCCTGATCAGATAATTGCTCAAGGAATTTGCAATGCCAGCAAAACTCTGCTATGTTGTTCTCAAGGGAAAAGTAGCTTATTGATATTTCAAATGTCAGTCCTCCAAGTGTATGAAACTAGTTTTCTCTGCATACAACATTTGTGCTTGCTGTTAAGAATTAACTACCTCCTCATCCATCCTGGAAATTATTGATGTCAACCTACCTAAGCACAGCAGCCAAATGATGCAAAACTTTTACCCAGTTTTGTTCTCCCATTCCTGTCCTAAATGTTACCGGGATTTCTGTGCTTATTGTAAAGATTCTCTATGAAAATGAAGTAATACAACATAGTTGGAAACAGGTTAATTTGTTTTCATTTGCTAGATGCTTTTCCATTCACATGTGACTAAATTCTTTGCATCCAGCAAGTTAAAACTGAAAATTAGTTGGAGTGAGAGTGGATATTAAATCAAACAAACAGACCATAAAAAAATCCAAACCAAAAACAAATGAACAAAAGATTAATTTCGAATTACTGGATTTAGCAGAGTTGAGGTGACAGTGTCCTGCTGTCCTATTAAGATGACAGTATGGAACAAAACCTTTAATCAGCTGCAAGAAGCTTGCACTTCCCTGTAGTCAGTTTTAGTACTAAAATCTTTGTACTTGTTTGCTGACAGCTTTTTTTGTTGTTGTAGTAATGATAAGGAGACATGACCTGGGAACTGGGACATTACTGGCAAAAAAATAGCAAGATTAGAAGAAAAAAAGCATGTTTCATACTTTAATGGGTATGTGACTGCGGGCTGTGTTGTAAGCTTGAATTCTGACAGCAGGTAACAGTCAAGTACATTTTTTATTATTGTAGACTGAAAATGTGAAATGGCATCGTTGTGTTTTGATGAAGAAGCCAGTTGTTTGCTCTTGCTGTTTGCTGCAGAAATAGAGAACTGATGTTTTAGCAGGGAGAAAAGTAACAGGAAAGAATGAGGAAAATTATTTTAGACATTGCTGTATGTGATAGCAGGAGTGCTTGAGGTCAGTATTATTCAAGCAGTTGGCTGGTTAGATGCTGGCTGTGATGATTTGCTCACAGACAACTTCTCTAGAAAGATTTTAATCACATCACCCATAGGTATCCACAAGTTTTTTATGAAGAAATATTTATAGAGATGAATGCTTTATGACTGCCTTTAAGAATACATTTCACAGCCAGAAATATCGTGCTTTCAGGCTCATGGTGTGATTTTTGGGGTTGTCCTGGGCAGGTCCAGGAGCTGGACTGGATGATCCTTTTGGGTCTTGTCCAGCTCAGGGTATTCTTTGATACTGTGATTCTGTAGGCGTATTTGCTAATGGGTATCATCATATGCACATGTTTCTATGCCACTTGTACATTGATACAAGTGATTTTCCTTTTTTGCCAATGGTAGTTTTGTAAAGTTACAGTCAGCCAGCTCTATATTGCCACACAACACATTCCTCTAAAAAAGACTTAGAGAAAGGTCTTAATCTTATTTGGGGAGGGGATAAAGATCTCTTCTGCAGAACGTGGTGATTCATCTTGCTGTACTCAGTGAGGCCAGCCAGATAGTAGGAAGTTGCTGAGCTGCTGAAACTTCTCTACATAAGCTTTCAGCTCCAAAAAATACTTCTCTGCTCCTTGACTTGGGGGTATTGTTGTTCTTAGTCATCAGAGCCCAGGATCTCACCACGCACCTCTGCCATGTGTGTAAGAACACAACTTTGTGCTGGGGAAAATCTAGATGAAGCACAGGTTTTGTTTAAGTGTTGGGAAGCTATTAGTCATTCTTACCACCACTGACTGAGAATTATTGTAAAATAGTATCCATTTATTTTGAAAACATTCTCCCTTGCTTATGAATTTGCCCTGTTGACTTACAGTGAAAAGCAGCTGTTGAAAACTCCTAAGATTTTTGTCCTCTGGTAGCTTGGTGTCAGTTCAAGGAGGAGATGATCTTCTCAGCAAATGAAAGAGGCTGCTAAAAGCTTATGGGGATTCTCTGCTTGGCAATTTCTGCCAGGGGCACTGGAGGTTTCCTTCATGCATATCAGCTGAAGAAAGTTGAAGTATAAGTGGATTTGTGCATGTGCATTTAGAGATGACCTATCAGAAACAGAAGGTTAAGAAAAGAAAAAGGTTTCTGGGAGGGCCGTGTGATCTTTCTGTGGGTCAGTGTACAATGACTGTGTATGCCCCAGGACTTTCATTTCAGCACCAGGCAGCATCTAGTAACACACTGCAGCATCTCATGGCCCTGGGCTATGGGGCAAGCATTTACAGCCACAGCTGTGATGTTTTGTGTCCTGCATTGTGTAACTAATCAAGAGGTACATCAATTGCAGCATTAAGTGATAGTGAAAGGTGCAGTGTGCAGGTAGGTGGTCTCTGTTTCTTCAGGAGATATAACTCCACTGGCTTCCTTGGGCAGACCAGAGATAGAGTCATTAGCATAATGTCTAAGTGAAATCCTCAGTCCTTGGAACAGGCACTTTCATGACACAAACTTCATCTGAAGGGAATGTCTCTGCAGAATTGATGGAAACAAGGGCCATCCTGCTTCTTCATGTGTCCTCTTATGCAGCTTAAAGCACCTTACGTGATTTAGAGAAACTCAAATATGATGCAAATCATGTTGAACCTTGATTATGTGATAAAGATTTGTCAGGTGGCTCAATCCTCGTTAGTTTCTAGTAAGTGCAGTCGTTACTGAGAACATCTGAGTCAGGACAGCCTGTGGCTCAAAGCTTGGTGCTGGTCTTTCATGAGCCTACCAGGAAGGGAGGAAATGGGATTATGGTGCCTAGTAGGAGTTTTAGGGAATTGTCATGTCAGACACTCCTCAGTGAGAGAAAAAGCAAAAACCCTTCTTGGGATTTGTGATCTCCATAGGTCAGCTCTGACAAGAATGCCAACAAGCTGTCTTCTATTTTTGGTCATTCCCTGAATTAGTAAGAAAATCATTGGCCCTTGGGCTTTACCTAGTAACAGTGAATGCTTGAAATCTTAATTTGATGTCTGAAAGCTCAAGAGGGGAACCTTCTCAGGATTTGCATTCTGCTTTGGGTTCCTGTTATTTCAGTAGTGACCCCGAAAAGCCATCATTTTATAAGCAGAGAGCAGGCACCTGCTCTACATCTGTTCCTTCTTTTCATCTGTCTTCCAAAGCTCTTCTCATGTTGTTACAGTTATCTGTATTTTGTGTTGCTTGCCAGAAAGTTTGTGGTTCTCAGTTGTCATTTCAGGGGACAAAAGAATAGCAAAAAATCTTCTGTGGCTAGCAAGGTAATGTTAGTTGTGGCTTTTGATGGTACTGCTTCTACTGCAGAGCATCTTACAGCCTCAGGCACTTGGATCATTTTGACTTTTCTCCTGAGTTCTCCGACCATTTTTATATTCTTCTGGAGCATCAGAGAGGCAGATGGGCCAAGACCATATCCTCCTCAGGTCTGTTTTAGCTGCAGTTTATGAAACAGAAATGTGTTTTTTGTTTTCTTCCTTGCCCCAACTCTTTCAATAGCTTTAATATTAGAAAGAAAAAAAGTAGTAACATGTTCAGGGGATTCAGTGCTTACAGCTTTCTTTGCAAAATGTTTATTGAAAGTTTATTCAAAGATGCTAACAGTTATCTTTGGTATTGTAGGTGTATATTCAAAGTTTAACTTCAAGTGTCAAGATTCATTGCTTTGTAATCCATAATCCAGTTGAAAATCTAGTAGCACTTGTTTGTGTAGAAAACAGACTCTTCTGACTTTATGGTGGCTAGTAAAAAGTGATGCAAACCACTGTGATGTTCTCTAAAAGTCCTGAGACTTCAGTTCATCTGTAGTTCTCTCTGATTTACCTTAGCCCTGGGAATTTAGTGAGTATTAGATGGGGGTTTAATGTTATCTGAATATCCCGTTCTGGGATAGGGCCCAGACTGTTCCATGTTTGACAGAGCAGATGCTCTGCAAGTAACTGCTCTGTTTTCTGACAGTAGTTTTTTTAGCAGATATAAATTGAGTGAATGCAGTGCAAGACAGAATCCCACTGAACTGATTCTGAACTTCTGAAAAATACTGTTTGATAAAGCAAAGATGGTGTTGTAGATAAATTGTCTCAATAAAATGGTAAGATAAAATAAGTATTGTATCACTTTTAATGAGATAAATTGCAGCAGTGTCTTCAGTTAAGTATGTCTGTGAGCCTGCATTTCAGATTGAAGAAGTAATGAAGCTGAAGGTAGTGTAGGCTTGTCCACTGGGTTTTGGATGGCAAATATGTCTGAAAAGTGTGAAGTTCTGCAATGCCAGGATTATTTTAAAGAAAAAAAATAAAGTGTCCTGCGACTGACCTCCTGTGCAATCATCAGCTTGTCACTGATCAAGAGTGCCAGCCAGCCATGTGGGAAGTGTTTCTGAAGGGTTTTGGGATTTGAAAACTTAGAGTTATGGGTGTTATCTTTCAGAGGTCTTTTAGTTTAAAACTAGAAAAATGGGACCATATACAATGGCAGAGTGAGAGCAGTGATGTGGTATTATTTTTATGTTAGCGTATGAAAATGAATATGTGACTGGAAATCTCATTACTCCAGTAGTTTCTGAATGTTGGAAGTTCAGTGTCTCTGAGGGAGAGAAGAAAGAAGATAATGTGGGTGCTATAGCTCTCCATTTTCATCTCATTTAAGAAAAGCATCCATGAAAAAAATCCAAATTTCTGGAAAAGGAGGAATGTTTATTACAGAGAACCTCTAGAAGCTGAACAAAGCAAACACCTATATATAGGATGATTAATTAAACCAGTGTATTTGTGTTTATCTAAAATGATCAGGGTGAGGTCAGACCTAACTGAACTTTCTAGAGCTCCTTCCCTTGTATCCCCTGTAGAGAATTTGTCCTGTTCCAGACCTGGGTTTAGTTGCGTGCATCTTTACTTTGGTAGTTGTGACTACAGTGACGTAAGCAACTTCTTCCAAGACAGGATATTGTCCAGTTGAAAAAACAGGAGCCAGCTGAACAGGATTTTACATGCCTGTCCTGCCAAAACCCATGTTAGCACAGGCATCCTGGGGCTGCAGGGTGTGAGTCCTTCATGAACTGTCCTGGATCTTCAAGAAAGTCCCTTTATCCATCCGCAGAATTATTTGTTGCAGTGATTGGGTATTTTTGCTGGTTGTAAGCAAAGCAGTGGAGCCTGTCATAGGCACCAGAGACTACCCTGCCTTCCCCACAAGTGCTAACTACTGCTCCTATATGTCTGTTCCCTGCATCCTACATTCTAACACCTGGATGAATTAACTCTTTGTAATTATTTGGCAAGTAACACTAGTTTTCTTTTGTAGGAAACAGTAGTTATTACAGAAATGAGTCGCAGTACCACAAATGGCAGTGCTCAAAAGCTTCTCAAACATTAAACCTTATATAGTGAAAAGGAAAAAACCTAGTTCCTAGTTCAGAACCTAAAGAGGGAGAGCAGTACCAAAACAGTGATAAGCAAAACAAAAAAATTAGGAAAGACAGGTTGGAAGGTAAGTGTAGGAAAGGCAGATGAATCACTGAGTTGATGAGAATGACAGACTCTGTGTCATAGCAAATGTTTGCTCCATGAACAAAAGAATTAACAAGGTAGTAAATGTTGTAAACACATCTTATATAAGATTAAGTGCTTCATGTTAAAGAAAGGATTATTATGATTGTAATGACGTTTTCATGAAGAAGAAAGGGATTTTTGAATAAAAACTTTGTCCAGTGCTTTAGTGCCACAAGAAGAGACTTGATTGAAAAAATGCATATAATTTAGGAGTAAGAATTTGAGTCATCCTTTGAAAAAATTACTATGGTGATAGCAAATTAAGTGTACAGAGTATTTGGGTTATTTATAAAGTTGAAGAGGCAGGTCACTCCAAACTGTAGAGAATAATAAAGATTAAAATGCTATAATATTAATTTTCCAAGTGTAAGTACTGTAGTGTATGATATGAAGCTGGATGATGAGATTAAGCCATATAAAGCTTTAACATAACGACTGCAACCAGTAGGAAAGGCTACTGTTTATTTTTAGAGTGTTTTTGTTTATATATCTATATATCTATCTATATATATATCTTAAAATACTGGTTATTTCCAGGTAGATGAATCTGTCTTGCATTAGCTGAGACACTTGTCACAGTTTACTACATTCTGTGTAAGCATAAATAAACAAACCCAATCAGTCAAGATCACTGCATCACAAAATATGCTTTATTTTGGCAAGTCTACTTCGTTTTCATTGCATATGGTCTCAAACTTGAACCCTAGGTCTAAAAACCTCAGGAGAAATTTGAATTGGAGTTTAGACTTCACAGATTTTATTTTCTTAGTTAGAAAATGCTTCCAGACTTCAGGCTGCACCACATATTTATTCATGAGAAACAAGCCTTTTATATTAGGTGTTATATAAACATGTGTCAAAGACCCAGCATTATTTTTTATTGAACTGCAAATAACATGTGCAGTTGGGAGTCAGTTTTTTTTAATTTACTGATTGGTGCTGGCATGCTGGTCCTCAGGCTGAACAGGCAAGAGGAGGTTTGCACTGAGGCGAGCACACAAGCTTCCAGCAAAGGGAAATATGGCTGAAAAATACTTGTCTGCCTTCTTCCTCTTTTCTTCTCAGCCTTCCTGATTGAAAAAGATTGTCTAAGGTGCTTTCTTTAACAAGTATTTCCTTTAGGGTAAGTATCCTTGTTTGGTGGTATGGCAAGGGAGCTCAGAATCTAAAGGAACCTGTGGCCCTTGACAGTGCCAGGAGAAGATGAGTTCACCATCTGCCTGCAAGGACATTTGACAGCAAGGACATCCTTCCTGAGGTACTTGCAGGTATAAAGCCCATCCAGTCTTTGGTTCCTGGTGGGAATGCAGGGCTCAATGACCTTTCCTTTCAGTGGAGTTCCTGTTTTATACTCTAACCATCTGGAACTCTGCCATAGTCTTGAATATAAATGATTGCCCTCATCAGCAGATTTTGCAAATATAGGTCCTAGCCTAGACATTGTAGACATTTTTCCTCAAAGAGCAAGTAAAAAGTGCTAAAGCTGCACCTGGAATTAGAAAAAGAGACTTTGAATTGGATGTAGAATTTTCTGGTGGAATATGGCTTGAAAATCCTCAGTATTTGGGCCCAGTTTGTAGAAAATCCAGAAATTTCTCGGGAGAGAGAGTTGTTGATATTTAGTCCAGCTCTCAAAGTGCTTACCATTTGCCATTTTTACCTATTTATTTCAGATTTTGTTTTTTCTTAATCTGAAGTAGGCCAGTGGAATTTTTGCTACTATAGTGCTTTCTGTACTAATTCCGCAAACCTTGTCAAACTTTTCTGTCTTAGCATAATGTTGATGGCATTAATAATAAGCATAAATGAGGAAGCAGATGAGAGTTTTGCAATATCACATTATAGAAATCGCAGTGTAAACATATAATAAATTAGATTAATCAAATGGTTTTCCAGTGTGATGGATTATTTGTGCTGATTACATTAGCCTGTCTTCCAAATGTAGATGGGATACCCTGGTCCCTGTCTTGGTAGTTTTATGGTATTATATGATCTGTTACTTCTTAACTTTTTACTCAGGAGGTGGTAATTTGTTAATGTTACTCCTTTAAGGGCTGTCTCTGTTCACTTCTTCAGACAGCATTTGGCACTATTTTTCACACTGTCTTTACAGGTAATGTGCTTTTGTAAAGACAGTTGGTAAATTTTGCTGGTTTCCCATTTATCACTTGTGCTGTCGTTACCAGGAAATTAGATGGATACTATGGACTTGTATAATGCTTGTTTTTTTTTTTCCCTTGGCTTTCTGTTGTATGATGATAATATTCAAGTACTAAAGAGAGGAAAATAATTCCAGGCTATTTAAGGTCACCCTCCTGTTCACTGGAAAGAGAAAGGGAAAAGCTTCTGCATGCACAGAAGTGAATAGAGAATTTTCAGCACACCAAGTTCATATTTTCTAATGTTTGCTTTTTAATCCTCAGTGAATTCCTAATTCAGAGTTTAGTGAGGGGAAGAAACTTCCGTGTGTGTTATTAAAGTATATTTCTATTCTTGAAAGGAGGTATTCAGTGGCCTGTTAAAAACTGACATTTCCTCTGCCATGTAGATTTGGTTCTTTTGTTTAATAGAGTACTTAAGTGACTTTTTATGCATTGGGATTTTCTCCAACCTTGAAGATGATTTTGTTCAATTGGATTTTTAAACATTTGAAAATTGGAATAAGAAAGGCAGCATTGTTTAGGGCCCTGGCTGGGGTTTTAAAAACAGGAACAACTCATAGCATTCCTTATTAAATTTAATTAATTGCTGCTTGTGGGCAATATGGCTGAGTTATTGTTACAGTGAGACCAATAACTAACATAATTTGGAGTTCTGTATGTTCAGACCTTAGTTAGAGCTTGGCCTAAGAGTAGTTTGATTATTTAATTAAAAAAAAAAGTTTTATTTCAAAAGGGTATTAAAGAGCATCTCACTTGTGCATTTTTAAAGCTTTTGGTGTTTCTATTGACTAAATTTTCAGTAAGAATTTAGGTTTCTTAGCAATTTAAAAAATCTTTACTATTTGGTACCTGCTTAATAGTGAGATATATGCTATTAATTTGATCTCAGTCTATTTTCTGTTGCACAGATGTTTGCATTACAAAAATCATTGTTGTCTACCGGTGATCAGTGCTCCTGTTGGAAAAGCCAATATAGGAGTGAGGAACTAAATGGGTGTCTGAAGTCTCATCTTATTCTACAGATAGTCTTTCCAGCTGAGCAATAAAGGGGGCTGTGTGAGGAAAGGCACCTTTGGTGCATCGGAGATGTCTGTTCCACTGCTGAAGGGAATTCTCCAGCCTGACCATTCACTCGCTCAGCACCAAGCCTTTATGCAGTGAATAATTATTTTTAATGAATAGCACAGGGAGTTAAATCCTTATGTCTTAGTTATTTCTCAAGTGAACTCAAAGTCTGTTTCCATAGTGAATATGAAGTTGTAATTTGTGATAGGAGTTTGAAGTAATGTAGTTGCGCAAACCTTTTTATGCTCAGATGAAACATGCCAAATATTTTAGAAAGGTTTGCATTTGATTATGAGAAAATAAAGCTTAGGAGGTCATTGTGATCCTTTGTTGAAAACTGAAGTAAATATACACAATGCTACCTTAAGTCTTAGTGTGTTTAAGTATCTGTGCTTGGAAAATGCACAAAATGGAAGATCTCTTGATTTATTCAAGCTCTGTCCTCATTGTATAAGGTATAATACTCTTGGGTTTACCTAAGAAACTATGAAATGAATGTGGGTCCCCTTGGTAAAATTCTGCTCAGAGTGAAGTTACTAGTAAAATTCCCATTGAATGAAGTGAGGGCAGAATTTGACTGACACGTGGGACACTTAAAATCCAGTGCAAGGTTAAAAAAGAAACCAAAACCCTAATTAATATTTGAAAAGTGTATAGTATGTCTGTTTCATAAACTTTTCATCCTTCTTAAAATAAAGTGTATATACTCTTCTTCAAACTAATTCACATCTCTCTCCAGACAATACTGCCAAATTAAATCAGAGTGAGTTTTATAGAAATGAATGTTCACTGTGTTCAGTTATCAATTGCTTTTATTGATGATGCACTAATAAACACCCTCCCAGTTTGACAACCTTTTTATGTCCATTTACATTTCCTTTAAGAGGAATCAGTCTCTTGGCACAAATTATTAGAAGTGTTAATCCTAAATAGATGAGCTCTCCATATTATCCCTATTCAAGTAACAACATTTTGTAAAACAAAGGCCTTTCTTGTGTTTAGTCTTTAAGTAACTTGGCAACATAGATTCTTGGTTTTAGTTCATGTGATATGATGACTCATAAAAAAAGCTGTAATACCAAAGTGGAGGTGCTGCCTTCATTGTTTTCTTGTTTTGATGGAGGCAGAGCTATCAGCTCTCACACTTTGCATAGAGGGATTATTGAGGAGTGTAACCCAACCCATCATGAAGACTGCAGCACTGAAAGAAATCCCTTACAGCTTGTTCCTAAGCTCTGGACTTAAACACGCCCTGGGACAAAACACAAGCCATGCCACTAGTTAGGCCTGGCAAGGCAGGGAGGAGTAGTCTGCTTGTGGGACCTTCACCTTCACAGTCACCACTACCTCAGAGAAACACGCTTTGAGTGTGAAAATCATTACTCCTTATCGCTCTTAAGTAGGACAGAGCTGTGGGGAGTGCTGTGTGCAGCTAGGACTGAGTTACTAGCACAGCTGGAACACTATGGGGAAAGGGGAAAGGAGCAACTGTCCCAGAAGTGGTCCCATTTGTATCTGGACCAAATGTGCATAGAGACCTGTGTGAGTCCATGAAGGGGAGTGAAGGACACAAATGCACTCTGTGGATGGTGGGGGTGGAAGGAGGCCCTGACTCCCTGTCCCCTCTGCCGAGTGCACAGCTGCTGCGAGGGCAGGGCGAGAAAGCCCTCATGGATTTTCCCTCTGTTTTCTTAGCGAAAGGCTTACAACCATTTCTCATCCCATAAGGACAAACTAGAGAGGCTGAAGTTTTCTGAGGAAAATGCAGCAGCTTGATCAGCTAACAAGGTTAGAAAGCAATGCTCATTATGATAATTTCTGCTGTTCATCGCTGCTTGGGGAAATAGCTCTTACTGGGGATTGTCCTGTAGTTTTTGATAAAAGGCATTTTCCTTAGCTGTTACAAACCATTTTGACTTGTTTCTTTTTCTCCGTTCTTGCCTTACCTTCATCTCTGCTACTCATTTCTTTCATAATTTATCTAAAACAGCTTTCCACAAACCCTGAGAGATCATACCCTTCAAAGCTGAATTGTATTTCTTAACTCTCCTACTCCGCCTGGAGAGCTGTCAGGAGGTGGTTTTACATTTGGAGCAAAGATGGCTTGTTTCACCTCAGCAAGTATTTTTAGTTAAGCATTTTTCCTCTAGGCAATTTCAGATGGTCTCTACTGGATCTTTAGTAATATACTCACTAGTATATTTTATTTTAAGTTGTTATTTGTAGTTTTTCTATAATTTGGAGATAGCCAGAGGCTGTACCTTCTATAAGAAAAATATTTTCATCCTCCTTAGCATGAAGAAACTTGTTCCATTAACTGCATTTTACTTAATGTTGTGAGCTTAAACACTAACCTGAAAGCTGTTACTCAGACCTCTGGTTTAAAACAAGGGCACAATTAACAAGTCAAATTTAGGTGGTAGCATTAAGTAGTTAGCAACTGACTTTAGTAGAGTCTGCTATTGAACATTTGGGTATGACTTGGGTATGGCTTGAGATTCTTTAGTTTTTATCCCTCACATTTGCCAACAATTGCTTGGCTATGAACTCTAAAAGCCTGATCAATCAGTTTGTTAAATATATGCCTAATGTGTTTTGGGTTTTTTTCTGTGCGCAAAGGTTTATTTTTGGCCTTAAAGAGTGCTAGCAAGGCAACTTACACATTTTAGTGTCCTCCTATTTTCTGTTTCTGTCAGACCTTAGGAGGTTTAAGAAATACTTTTGCTCCAGCTCATGTCCTACCCACACTCCCTTCTCCCAGTCTGGCTGGAGTGGACAGTACAAGGCAGAGTCACTGTGGGTGACTGGCTTTGGATGGGTTTTCACCTGTTTAAGGTGAAACTCTGTCTGCTATAGTAGGGCTCTGTTATGACTAACCTCATGAGAAGACAGCTTGAGGAGACAGAAAAGTGTTTGCCCTTTCTTTTCACAAGCTGTGGAGGATCCTGT
Organism: Poecile atricapillus; assembly: GCF_030490865.1. Taxonomy (NCBI): domain Eukaryota; kingdom Metazoa; phylum Chordata; class Aves; order Passeriformes; family Paridae; genus Poecile; species Poecile atricapillus. The sequence goes on along the minus strand of NC_081250.1, from coordinate 100,846,030 downwards.
TTCCCCCACTTTTTTAAAGTAGAACAAATTCACATGTTGAAATTTTAAAATTTGTTGTCTTTGGTTAGTGGACTCTGCATTAATTTTGTTGTCATGCCGACACCATGGAATCATGACAGCATCTATGTCTGCCTTCACCCTTCAAGCAGGCAGAAGCTGTCAAGCCTGCATTATCTCCTACTCTTGTTCTGGGAGATTGGAATATACAGTGCCTGCAAGGTGGTTGGTAACCATGGTGGTCTTGGTGATAGCTCCTCAAAGTGCTCTGACAGTACTCTCGAGATTGTTTTACATCCACATCCATTGGGAGCAAAGAACTACCCTCTTACCACATTAAATTAGTTTCTAGAATTCTTTTGCATAGCCTTGTAATAGTTTACATTAGTGTTACAATACATCAGTGTTGTTCCTTGTATGTTTTTTTCTTCTAGGAAATATCTTTGGGGAAGCCTCCTCCTTTGAGATTAGAAGATCTCCTTGAATGTCCCAACTAGACAGGAACAGGCTTTTAAACTCAGAGATTTCAAATCTCTCACATACATATTTTACACAGACAAGGAAATGCATCAGATTTAATTGTAAACAGATCATGGACTCTTGGTGCGTGTTTGGATGGGTTGTGTGTGTTCATATAAGAGTAATGTCTTGGTAACTACTTTGCTTACTGCCTCAGGATTTACACTCATATTCTTGCCATTTCTTTTTCTGTATAATTAATGAAAGTTTTTGCTGTTAGGGGAAATACTTCTTGTAGACGTTTTCCAGGGAAGCTTTGGTAATCTTCAGGCTTCCAAAGCGAGAAGGGAATGTGTGTGAACTATACACATGCACATACTGTAAAACAACTGTATGTAATCTAACGACTGCTGTTTATTAAATATTTGCTATTGTATGATTGTTTTCAGCTGCATATTATTTCACATGTCTTTAACTTTTGGGCTGAAGTTTTCCATGCTGGCTGCCTGCATTCCGGTGTGTTTTATTTTAGTCAGAAAGACTCCATGGTTTACAATAATGGGATTAATATAAAGCATGTTTTGCATTTGTGAAAAGGAAATACTCCGGCAAACTATTTTGAGAGCCTTATGGTCCTTGCTTATTTAGAAATTGTGCAGAAATTTGGTTTTTGCTTCTTAACTTTCCAGTGCTACCAATAAATACTAGTAAAGCATTCCTTGTCTCACCTAAATGTGCCCACATCTAACTGAAGCAATAAAGAACTCTGTTAAAAGCCCCTCAGGGGGTACATGGTTCTCCTGTCAAAGCAGGGTTTGAACAGAGTTGCTAACTAAGATTGAGGCAGTATTCTGAGAACAAGGAAAAAAAGCAGTATCAGACATTCATATTTAATTTTAAAGCATTTTTATCCTGGACTCTGAGAAAAGCACAAATTGTTTAAAACAAATGCTGTGCTGGGGAGTACTGGGAAGACATGGTCGATATGAAAATATCTGAGCTTCTGGACTGCTGCTTCAGGAACAGCAGGACTGGGGTTGTCTTGAATTCTGCTGCAACACCTGTCAGTTTGATTAGCTTAGTGTGTATTCCCCAACAGACTGGGGACAACACGATCATTTTTAGGAACATGATTTGAACATCTTAATAATATTCTCTGTACTGTGTCTTCAAGGGTTTGATCAGAAACAGAAATGTTTCATGATGCTCTCATCAACATGAGACTGATGTGACTCCACTGTCTGAGAGTATTGGAGCCCATGGAGAAATTTTGCAAGCCTTATCAGACTCAAACTAGAAATAGGCCACTTTTTAAGTTTTTGTTTATATTTCTTGATCATAAAAAGATTAAGATTTTTTTCATCAATTAAATGCACTCTCTTGAATATACGAAGATCTGTGTAGAAATAGAGGAAAATTTCTTTGCATTTACCTGTCTCTAAAATGATTTAGTGAGATTTCATAGTTAAAAATGAGTTAGTATTCTGGCAACTAAGTGGAGAATATTAATTACACATCATCATACTTAAGCAATCATTTATTTGCTTTGGGAGTTGAGTTTTAGAACTAATTGAGTAAATAAATTCTGTTCAAAAAAGTTCTATGAAGGAATGGAAGTTTAAATAATGCTTTTTAATGTTTAAGAAAAATGAAAAATGTTATATGCCTTTGATGGTCCAGCAAACCTACGTGTGCTTTCTGTCTCTTCTTGTACCCTTTTTGGGAGAAGTCCAGTGTGGTTTAGGTGTTGGGATGCAGCATTAAGGGAAAAAAACCCGACGTGGAAGAGTGTTGACAGCCAGTCTTTGTTAAAAAAGTGAAGCATGATTTTGAAAGCACTTTGCGTGGTTGATTTACTTGAAATAGTTTGCAGATTCAGGCCAAGATCTGGCTGTTGGGCATCCTACAAGAATACACCAGCCATGCACAGCATCAGACATTAGAAAAGTTCTCCCAAAAGCATTGCAGTGGTGCTTCTGATGTGCTGTAGTCATCACAGGAGGGCTTGACTGAGTGCCTTGTGCTATGTTACAGGTTGTGCTCCACATCTAGGGGGACATTTCTGGGGAGGGCACCCAAAATATCAGGTCCCCACTGATGATGCCCCCATGGATCCTTCCTGGTGGGAGCTGGGTGGAGTTGGGTGACCCAGCCCTGGGTCTCGCTGGTGTTTCCCAGCTGGGCACTGTGACACAGGAAGGGCTCACTAGTACAGCTGAGCTGTGCTAGCCTCAGGAAAGCCAAACACAGAACTGGCTCCAGGGAAAGCGCTTGTTTAGTCCTGAGGGGCTAAACCAAGCCATCCCAGTTGTGGACCTTTATACTGTCACTGCTGTGTTAGGGCATCCACCTGCACAGAGATTTTGTCAGAAGAAGAGGAAAGGACCTGAGGGATTGTTGTGGTGCTGGTGAATGCTGCTGGTATTGGTCTGGTCTCTGCTGCCTGAGTGTTCCTCCATGTCTGTCTTCAAATCCCTCAAATGACTGAATCCAGATCAGGTTCAGCTTTACTTATGGGATAAAGATGGATGTACGCTCCAAAGTATTTAAGTAGCCATAGTATTGTATGAAACACTGGAGTTTGTTTAAAAACTGAAATATTCCCTTGGTTGCCAGCTGCCACTTCCACTATTGTTCTCTTTATTTCCAGGAGTACTTCTAGTAGCCCCTGATTTTAGTGAGGGAAATAGCACTGCAGTCAAGGTCTGGTGGCTCATGACTTCAGAGAAGATTCTTTCAGCAGTTTTATTAATAATGGGCTCTTAGAGCACTATGGAAAATGAACTAGCAGCAGTTCCATGAAAGAGATCTCAGGAACCACCACTGCCTTTATCATTCACTGAAAAAGTCAAGTCTTGGGCTGAGGAAAATTTTTTAAAGTAAAACCCCCAACTTTGAGTGTAATGAGCTGACATAAACCGTACAGTAATAATGATAAACTTTATAAAGCAAGTGTCTCTTATTAATGTGCTGCAAAGCACTCTAGTGATTCTCAGTGCTCAAATTAAGCTATAAAAGATAATAGAAGAGCTTATAAAGTTTCTGCACAGTGAATGATTTCATGACAGTGGCGTTGTTTGTTTTAATGATGTGAGCAGAGGGCATTTGCCCAGTATCTTCAGCATTCCCAAGGGCAATAGGTGCAACAGTTACATTTTATGGTTTCACTGTCATTATAGAAATGCTTTCATGTGCAGCTGTATTATGATGTGCTGCATAGATTGTTTGTGAGATTTGAAGTTAAAAAATTCAGTCAGGAAACAAAGCTGGAAGTTTACTTCTGCTATGATTCAGCTGGTTGCAGAAATAAATACATTTACTTACATCTGCATAATACATCTGAAAAATAATTTAGGGCTGTGACTTTTTAGTGGCATCCATAATTGTAGTTCTTTGTGGACTGCATGACTATTATAAGCAGTGATGTTTTACTGATGAACTCATCCAAGGAGTCAAGAACCAGTTGGAAATAGAGACAGATTTACCCTCCTCCATCTCAGATGATCTTTTTTGCTTTTCCAAAACCAAGTATAAGCAAATGGTTTTTGACAGTGCTATGGCTGAGAGCCACCTTGTGCTGTCCCCACCCAGCCTTAACATCCATGGGCATGCTTTCCTAAGGATAAGGTGTAGCAGTGAAGTAGAGAATTTTTTATCCATCTAACTGGAATAACAGAGAAGAGTCTGGATTTTATAATTTAGATTTGAGGTATTGCTAATAGATGTCAATTTGAATGCTGTGTGTTTAATTCCTGATATTTTTGTAGGTCTCCTTTGCCTCTATTCCATTCACTTTCATGACAAAATTGCTTTAGTAATTGCAGCAAAACCACCTGGAGGAGGACTGGCTCATATTCTTGTGAGGTGATTTTTTCTTTTAGTGTAAATTAGTCTTCTCTTTAAGCAGAAAAACATCTGCAGTGATGCCGTGAAGTGCTCTAAAAGAGCATTTACTGCAGGCACGGTTTGCATCCAGAGCTTTGTACAAAGACTATTAAACACACTGTAAGTGTGTACACAAATACACCAACAATTTTCAGAGAAATTTTACGTAGCACGTACAATGACGAGGTTGTTGCAAGTTGCTGACATATAAAAAGGCTGCAAGAAAGCTCTTCTGTATGGGGAGAAGGAATGTATTTTCATTCACTGAGAGGGAGAAAATAACTTTTTTTCCTGATGTCACCACTTGTCAGACTGTTCATTTGCAGTGATTTATGCTTTTTTAATTTAGCAGATTTATCTTTTTTTTTTTTTTTAAGGAAGGATTAAAACGAAAGGAGGAAACTAGATCCCTTTCTCACTTGTAGGGGTGGAGGTTTATCCCAGCTGTGACTGCTGCTAACTTCCCTATAAAATGCTTATGTGTTGCCCAGCTTCTCTCATTTGTTTCAATTAGAATTTGGCATTGTCAGTTCAGACTTGTTATAAGTGCAGCTTGGTGGTTTATCTTATGCAGCTGAGTATGGAAGGCAAAGCATATGTGTGCAAAAAAGGTATTGAGCTAGAAACTGGAATTGAACTACATTCAGTTTTTGCTAATGCTGCTTTTAAGTTTGTGCTATTTTAATAGTTTCCTCAAGTGATTGTGTTACTAAAAAACTACCCCTCTGAACTGGAGTTTTTGATGTTTGCTTCTGGCTGCAATGTAAATTTGGTTTGGTTATTTGTTAAAAATCCACATAGCTCTCTTTGCAAATGCATATTTGATTTTTTTTTTCCTTGTGGGTTCTGCATGATTTTCATAAAAAAGCCCAGAGCCTTTTCTGAACTCTAAGATAAATGTGGAGCTTCAGTCATGTCATGAAGTCTCAACAGATAGAAAATAGGGTTTACATCAACGTATTTTGATGTATAACATGATACAAACAGTAACAACACCTTTGACTTTTAAAATTGTGAAGATATGTGTGACTAAAAATGGCCCATTGCTAATCCATAATGTGTACTGAATTAACATACTGGGGTTGCTCGGTTTGGTCTCAATTCTGTCATCATGGTAGGGAACAGATATTGCACATCGTTTTGGTTGCTTTTTCTTGCATTTTGTTTAAGAACAAAGAACACCAACAAACACAAGAAAAAGAGTCTTAAGATTAAAGAGATGAGACAGAAAAATGTCTAGATAAATCGGGATCAGTCTTGCTAGCTTATGAATGTACTGGGTAGCAACCTACTCCTTCCAAGAAATGGGACTCAGAAAAGTAATTCTTCCATTTGCCATAGGAAGACAGACCTGATGCAGTTCCCCTGGGGTTGTCCCCTCAGTGACAGTAGCCTTTAATGTTTTTCTGCTCTCTCAGAAGGTAGGAGGGCAGGCAGTGGTTCCCAGGGCATGGGGTGTGTCCCTTTCAGCTGGAGGTGGGGCAATGCAGTCAAGTCTGTGCATCATTGCCAAATGGAAGATTCCAGTTTACCTGTGTGTTCTGGGATGACCATCCTCTTTCAGAAAGGTTTTTTGACACCTTCATGTTCCCTTAGCTCAGGGGTGTGAAGAAATACTGTATAGCCTTACAGAAAGCGAGTGCCATTTGCAGGATCTGCTTACAGCCCCACAGATTTTGCATTTAAAAAGAATGCGAGGCACAGATATTTAGTTTGATGGTAATTAACTTTGAACAGTGTACTGAAGTATCTGGCACATTTAGAAGTGTTTTAAAATCAAGGTTTCAATTTGTTTCTGAGAAATTTTGTAGTTAACCCAGTTTCTGCTCTTGATGCATGAGTGACTAGGTACCATATGATGAACTGTGTTATATAAGATGCTCAAATTGTTGATCCAAAATTCTAGCTATTTAACTCTTCTGGGATCTTAGTGTTTCTTGTTTTATTTTTGTCCTGTTTTCTCTTTTCAGTATTTCAAGTGTTGATACGAAGCCCTTTTCTGCCAGCGCTGTTAGCAGGAAGAACTTATGTATACCCATCTGCCTGTTCCTTGGGCATGGGAATGGGTTGCACTATCAGGAGCTTTTAACTATGTGGTACATTATTACAGGAGGGATTTTCCTGCTTTCCCCTCTGTTTCCTCTAAATAGGTTTGTTTCTTACAGCAGGATATAGTGCAATAAGAATAATCAGCATCATTGATTCCAGCTGCTTCCTCAACAGAAAACTACATTTTATTTGGATGAGCTTTGCTGTCTCCTGAATATTTTGAGAGGAAAACAAGCTTCTCCCTTTCTGTGAATCTTTTCCACCCAGATGTTCAGTTCTTTATTGTATTTTATTAATATGTCCAATGCTTTCTTAGCTGTAGGGCTGCAATGCAGCAAGCAGATGCTTCTGTTAGAACAAATTCCATGATATTGGAAGCTTAATTATCAAAGGCACAAAGTCAGACTCTCATTATATTTTCCACGTGTTTTAAAGGGGGGTTGGTGGGGTGGAAAGGCAAAAAGCATTCTTTGTTTTTATGGTAAGACTGATGATAGGTTAACAGCTGGGAAATACAAAGCTGCAGCTCCATGACTGAGCAAGGAAGATAATGATTGTTCATCTGCAGAGATCATTATTTTCTTCTAATATGAGATTGCAGTGTTTCTGTTTGTGGCTGTGAAGCTTTAATTACAGTTCGTAATTATTTATAAATTACGATTGTGCAGGCCCTTCCTATAGGAATCTGTCTTTATTGCAGAGGGTTGTGGTGGTGGGGGAGAGGACTGACAGGTAGGCTTGAACACATCTAATCTCATGGACATTTGAAAATAAAAGTTGAGGGGTTGTCCTTTAAGGGCTATTGTAAAACACAAAGAAAGCTAAGGTATGGTATGCATGAATAGTATGAGAAGAGAACAGTTGAATGAGATATTTGCTTGAGAAAAACAAACCAACCCAATTTTCCTGCATAAGAATACCATTTTTTGAGTTGTTTGGTCAACCTCCCCTCCCTGTTACTAAAGAAAGTGCTGCCAGTGTTGTGTTAGTAACACACTTTTTCAGTTCCATGCAGTTACAGGCCTCAGTTGCATCCAGACACTGTATGTGAGCATAGCAAGAATGATATTCAAATACAACAAGGGCATGTCAAAATATATCTATTATTAAAAAAACATTGGTAGAAAATAGATAAGGCACTAGATTATAGAAACACAAATGTGGTGTTCTTAATGTTTGCCAGTTAGGATTAGGAATGCTTCGTGAATTAAAGCTGAAGTGAGTAATTTGAGATTCTCTTATATTTGTGCTAAGCAAGAACTTCTTGGGAATTTCACAGATTTAACTGGTAACAGCATTTCTTCCCTTGCCTTTATGCAGTTTGTTTATGTAAAAAGCTGTCCATCAAGCACAGGAGAAAAACCTCTTTGCTTTTGTATGTAGAGTAATGGGAAATTGGAGTGAATGAACTGTGTGGTTTCCTAGGACATGAAATTTAGCTGATCACCTCAGGATACTGCTTCCCAGATGTGCTTTTCATGTGAGTTTTTGTGAGCTTTGTGAGTAGTTTTCCAATAGATTTTTTGAAGAAGGCCAGACTTAAAGCAGAGTATGTATGGTTGGTATTACCTGGAAATAAAGAATCATTGACTCTAACTTAGTTAAAAATGTTTCTTTGGCTTGATTTTACAGTGCTAATAGAGTTGGTTTGGATTTTGGCAGAATGATATACTCTCTCGAGAACAAAATCAAATTAGTCAAAGCTGTGCTTTAGCATTTTCTGTCTGTTTTACCAGTAACACTTCTGTTCCATAAGCTTTTTATAGCTCCTTAATCCACAGGTAGAAGTTATATGTACTTTAGTGGCTGGATCTGAAGCCCAGAGAGATCAGATAGCATCCCCAGAAATGGGAAGTCCAACATACCAAGTCCAAGACAAATACAAGAAATGCTAACCCATTATTTTGTTCCCTTTCTCATTTATGTGTTGAAAGGTGGAGTAAAATGGTGTTGTTAGGTGTAGCTAAGACTTGCTGAGGCAATTACTTATGCCCCATTGACTATGGGGCTCAAAAGTACAGACCTTTAAAATGCTGAAAGAGCCCTTTCTTCAGTGTTATCTGGATTATTGAGTAATTAGGCAGAGTTTGTTTTCCTTAGTCTGGCATGGGCAAAACCACCGTGGTCACAGGAGAAAGTTTTGTTCAGATATGGCTTCTGATACACATTAATCTCGTTGTTATCTAGTGTCATTCAGAGGATGACATTCTGGTGGATGCTCTGGAAAGCAGAGCAGCAGAAAACCCATGTTGATGCAATGGTTTGGATCTCTGGATTGTTCCATTAAGTTCAGAGCTCAGCCATAATATAATGATGGAGATGCGATTTAAACCTAACAGTTTTGTTAGATACTGGTCAAAATGGAGACTTGGTCTTAATGGAGGCAAACAGGAATTTAAAACTCTTATTCATGTAGATGGTTGTAGTTTAGTGTGAAAAAGCTGGTAGAGAATGCATCAGGAAACCTCAGGGTTTTTTAGTCATCTAAAATCTGGTGCTGTTCTATAGGGGAAGTTTTAGGGTCCCTTCTTGATACAGTCATACATCTTTTTAAGTTTTCTACAGTACTGGAAGTAAAGTGGATCTGTGCAGTCAGAAATAATTGCACGCCTTCTTTAGGCTGGGAGAGGCATACACATGAGACTGCACTGCACAGACTGCAGTTACATTGCAGAATCCCTGTGTCTCCTGCGCTGCTCCAAGTATTGCTGGGAACACCCTGTAGCTGATGTGCTCAGTGCTGTCAACATTTTCTTCAAACTGGGTTTTTCTCATCTGGATAATGTTCCATTTGCATTTCTTCGTGCAGCATGCAGATGATGTTGGCTCCTGAGACAATAAACCAAATGAAGTTTTGTGGCATGGCTTGATTCAGAGGAAGTTAGAACTAGCTTTGTGTAGTAATGTGCATAAAATACTAGTGGACTTTCCTCTTACTTTCCTTGCCCTGTTGCTCACAGCAGATGGATGCTAATTGCAGTGTTACAGCATTCCAGAAAGTCAGGGCATTCTTATCAGAATATGTTTATTATCTTACCTTCAAATAATATGGTGTCAGTTTATGCTAATTCAATTGTATAACTCATGTTTGACTGCTGAGCAGAAGGGTATTTTCTTTGGTCATGGCCCAGGTGCACAGAATGCAATGTCCTTCTTGAGACTGGCTGAACACACTCGCTTTCCAGAGTCATGTGTAGCAAACCCCAGTGCTGTGCAGGTAGTAGTTTCATACTCCCAGACAGTAGTTTCATTCTCCAGCAGCTTCCTCACCCCTGAGTGTCTCTTCAGGATCAGATCTTCTTTGATTACAGTTAGACCAGTTCTCTTCTGCATTTGTCAAAATGAGCATAGTGGTGTGCTTTTTCAGTTGTACTCTGTGTTTTGACAGAAATTGGAATTACTTTGGATAACTCTTACTAACCCCTGAAGTTTTAGATTCCCATATATTTTTACTTCCATTGTTCCCCATACTGTGGGAGGACCCTGCCATTCTGTGTCCATAAGATGTATGAGATTTTCACATGAGAGATACTGTCTTCTACATTTCCTTTGCAGAACAACGTGCAGGTATTTCTGCCTTTGGAAAGTGCAGCTTAGCTAGATCCACACAAGTCTGACTATTTTGAGCCAAATAGGTATGTGTGTCTGTATCTTTATTGTGTGTAATAGGAGTTTTGACTGCTCTAATCAATGCAGTGGGAGAAGCTGTTATCATCTGTGCACCTTTTTTTTTTGGTGGATGTGATGCCCTTGCCCAGGAAATGCTGTCAGTGGAGAGGGGAAGCCTGACACTGGATCTTCTGGGGATGATGGGCATGTCTGACATAATTGTAATTTGTTTCAGAAAAGAAGCACTGCCCATTTGCTTTTATTATGCAACAGAAGTGCATGGAGATGGCAAATAACCATGTGCTCCTGTTACACCTAAAAGCCTAAATGAAGAGTGTGGGGAACTTGTGTTGGCTGATAAAAAAACAGGAACTTGGCAAATGGAGAGCTTGTAAACAACATACAGTGAGTGTGTCTGTGTGGTGGGTTCTGAGGATGAGGTGAAAGGGAGCCAGAAGAAAGATTTTGTTGAAGCAGCAATGGGTTTCTGTGGGAGTGGAGAAGGAGAGAAATGTGTCTCGTCTTATGCTCAGCTCCACATTGACGATGGTCTGACAGCAGATCAGCAGTGGCCCTGTTGTGTTCTCCTAAGGTGTCCCCTCCCTGCTCAGACATCCATTGTGGCATGCCAGGGTTAAATGAGTAACTTCCCTACCCTACTGCTGCTTGTCAGGGTAGTCTGCAGCTGTGAATAGGAAAAACACAGTTTTTCCAGTGGTATGCAGGGTTGCTAAATGCCCTTTGGATTGTAGCTGGATGTTGGATACTCAAAGTCTTGAGATATGCAGAATTCCCATGGTTTCTGTCTACTGCTCATTTCTCAAAAAGTCACAAAAACACCAGTCAAAAATTTATCATCTTTTTCTCATTCTGCTCAGTGTAATTTTTGCTTTTACCAGCCTTTTGCAAATTCAAATAGTGACCTTTTATTCCTCTGGAAAAATATTGGGATTGGATTCTGCTCCTTTTTGTTATTTTGGCAAATGAAATTCAGAGGTCAGGTTTTTTCTTTGACTGGTCAGGTTCATAGAGAAGCATGATTAATGATTTCTTGTGACAGAGTCTGGTAATTATAGTTTTATTAGGTTCCAAAAATAAACAATGCAATCTTCTTACTTGCATCACTTAACACAGCTTGTACAATTTCTCCCAATAACTATCTCATCCAAATCCAGTAGCTTGCCATGGAGATCTTAGTAAAGTTTTCCACTGACTGCATTCTGTCAGCACAGCTATGGAAAAAATGTGTGGCTCCTTAGTTTGCAGAGATAAAAAATAGAGGATTCAATTATTTCACTTAACAAGATGAATGGAAGGGAATATGGCATGTTTACATTATCAGTTGTTTATAGGATTTCTTCCTATGTGAAAGGGTTTCCCAAGGAAGTGGTCACCAAGGCTGACTGAGTTCAAGAACTGTTTGGACAATGCTCTCAGACACATGCTGTGACTCTTGGGAATGGTGCTGTGCATGGCCTGGAATTGGACTCAATAACTCTTCTTCCAACTTGAGATATTCTGTCATTCTGGGAAATCCTACTTTCTGTATGGTTACCAGAGGCTATTTAGTTCAGCATGAATCTACCAGACAAATTTTTTACCATTGCTTCAGTTTGTTGCTTCACTCCAGAAAGAAATAAACAGGAGGAGGAAGAGGAGGAGAAGTGTCTGTACTGAAACAGTCATCCTTTTCCTTTATAATTGGATCTCATCTGCAATGTTTTTTGCAATGTGTGCTGGTGCTTGGGATATATTTTGCTTTATTTTCTAAACAGGCTAGAAAAAGCACTGCTGGGGTTTGGCCATACGCCCTCTTCTAAAGACCTGTTTCCTGCCTCAGCTGATTAAGAAAGACCACCTTGCTTTGCTTGTCCTCCATTTGCCCCAATTTACAGAGTGCTGTAACAAAAATGAAGTAAGAAGAAGCTTGGACGCAATTCCTTGACAAATTTAAGAGAATCTGATAACATCTGTAGGAATATAAATGCGGATAATGTAACTTAACCTGCAAACTCATTTTGTGTCACTGAAATGCAGCAAGAAAGTAAAATACAGCAGCTGTTTAAAAAGTTGCAACTGACCTATGCAAATATTGAAGATTGAAAGTAAAAGCAAATTATATGTGTGTACACATGTGAGAGAAAGATGTGCTTAGATAAATATATTTTGAACATCCGCTTTTCTGCTTGATTTGTGTATGGTCTCCTGTGAAAGTTGCCTTGAATTTTTTAAGTGGTCTTTGAGTTATGGAGCACACTGTTTCTCAAGAAGCAGTATTACTTAGCACTGGTGCAATGCTGTCTTGGAAGGACAAATTATAGATAGAAGTAAATAAAATAAAATAAATGAGGATCACACAGTAAAATGCAGATTAGGTATAATTGGTCAACATTAATTTGTTTAGTTTAGAATCTCTATGAGAGGCAAAACCACAGCGTGGAAATCTTTGTAAATCCAAAAGGAGGTGGAGAGGTGAACTATATGTGTGCACAAGAGCTTCATTTTCAGTGGCTTTAGCAAACCGTAAAAGATATTTTGACAAATCCAGTTCAATAAAAACAAAATATTGGAAGTGTTTTTCTAGCCAGAAACTTCTTAGAGAAATATCCAAGTCTATGCTGCCTTAACCTATGGGAAGTATAGGCCTTACTTCAGCAAAGTGTTTAAGTGTGTGGATAGTTCAGTACTTGTGTGGGTTTCAGTCAGAAGATTTCTTTCCTTGGAGATGTGCTCAAATCTCCCGTTGAGCTGGAGTCATGCTGCCAGCTCAGCCCGCCGTGCTTCTGTCCTCCTTTCATCCATGGAGCATCCGCGCTCCTGCTGGGCTCTGCCGCTCTTCACACCCGCCTTCTGCAGGGACCACAGTGGGAGCAGGGCAGGGGAGCTCCAGCTCTCTGCCCTTCTACACTCGTTCACCTGAAAGCAAGAAATCCAAGCATGAGTCCTCCCTTGATTAATTTAATTTAAAGCACAGCTCACAAGCTGTTCAGTAACTTTCTTTAAAATGTGAATGCGTGGGCTTCCTGTACAGATATTCCTGTTAGGAAATGTGTTATACACCTTAGTGAAATGCTGTTCTTTAGCATTCCAAAGGATGCCGAGGGCTATCACAGGAAATGCTTCCCATGGCCGTAGCTCTTCTGGCAACACATTGAGTGAGTTCCTAAAGCCTGTGTGGGATCCAAAGCATGGGCCAGAGAAGTAGATTTTATATAGTGAAAGGAAATGGAAAAAATCCCCTCTCCAAACAAAAAAAAGCAATTTGCAGCATTTTCATGTCAGCCAGTGCTTTTGAGTTTTTCAAGATGTTATAGAAATATCAGTCTTGGAAAAAGTAGTATTTCACTTCTTCTTTCAGAGCAAGTTCCTTCAGTCTTGTCCTGGTTGATGGTTGCATAATACTTCAAAAATGTAGATTCTAATGCAGATTTAATTATTTTCTTTGCTTACTTTTCTCCCTCAGTTTCCTTTTTTACCTTTGACCCTTTTTCATCTTTAATTGTTTAGAAAAGGAAATAACAGGTTTACTAGCTAAACATATCGTGAGAACGTGTAAGTCACATAAGGTGTTAAATAGTTAAAATACTTTCTGTTTGCAATTCATCTGAGGTTCAGATGGTGGTGTCTTTCTCAGGACCAAATCTGAAAAAAGTGAAGAGGATGAAAACAAATGGATTTGTTTTTTCTTCTAGATACTCCATTGTGTAAGTGCATAGCAGCCAAAAATCCTTATAGCACAGCTACATATTTATACTGCACAATGGCTTGCTGTGGTTTGCTTCTGAGACTCATAACACTGCACTGGATGAATGAAAGCAGTAGTGGAAGTGGAGTTCTTGTTGCTATTGGAAAGGAGGCAACAGATGGAGCAAAGAGAAAATCTTTAGTCTTTCTAGTCCATATTTTCTCTTGCCATCTAATCAGTTCCCACTGGGATCTCTGCAGGCTGTGAAAAAAATTACATCAAAGATCACACCCTTTTATAATTCTATCAGTATTGCTTATTCTCTCTTTGTTTTGATATGTATTTTCACTTTTTGGGCCCTTAAGCAGGTTGGTTCAGCATTTCTGCACCATGCTGGTACAAAAGGATAAACACATGGCTTTACTGGAATTGGCTGAGCCATACTGCAGTGTGTCAGCAGAGGTCCTGACCCTTTCCATGCATGCAAACATGCCAGTGTGTTGGGAAACAAACACAAACCTTCTCCCTTTAAACATAAGCTCAGCTTTAGTGGAAAATTTCTGGATAATGTGAAATACAATAGAAAGATTATAGCTCTACATGCTGTTTTAAGTGGAATTTTCAGTGTTCCTTATTTGCTGTGATATTATTTGGGCTGCTTTATCATCTTCACCTGGATGCATTTATAATCTGAGAAACCTGAAATCATACAAATGTGACTGATTAAAGTCTGCTAATGAAAAGGGTCATCAAATAGCCTAGGCAGCTGTAAGGGAGAAGCATTTTATAAGTACTGAACTTGGGTTTGAATTGCGACAAGGCCCAGTAAGTGCTGAGCACTGCACAGGCTTGCCCCAAGAGCCTGCTCCAGTTCCTTCCCTCCTGCCAGCCACCTCTGAGTCGATTATCTGGCACAGGAGAAGAGCATTTTTGCAGTGACAGAAAACGCTCACTTAGGGTAATCAAGAGATACCAGCATCTACTTTTGTATGAGTCCTTAAGGAAGAACTTTAACCTGATGCAGTGCACTACCCTTTAAATATTAAGGTCTGAATTAACTCTCTGAATGTTTCAGTGTCTTGTAATGTTGTTAAAATGACATCTTTCTATCTGAAGAAGCAGTGGTTACTGAAAGTGCCTGTGTTGTCGCATTTCTTCAGCACTACTGGGTTCTTAACTAGTTCAGCAGAACTGTTGAAGATGTGGAGAATAATTATTCTTTTAATAAAATATTAATTTTCAGTAAAGTGAAAATACTTCATTCTTTTAAGAATTAGGAGTTTGTTATATGTAATATATAGAAATAAAAATAGGAGAATTTCCCTGGATGCTAACATATTACTGCACATCTCTTGAGCATCTCTAAGATGTGAAATGAAAATGTCGAAAATAGAAGCATCAAAATTTTGGATTTATAAACCAAAATCAAAAGTTATAAGACTGAAAATGTAAATGCAAATGTGGACCTCCTCTTATAAATACAGAGGAAACTCAGGCCTCTAGAGAAAAATATTGGGAAATAAGTGCAGCATCCACCTATAGTCATTATAGAATAATTAGCACAATGTTAAGACCCAAAAGAACTGTATGCTGCTGTGTATGTATATTATACTTGCTTAGCTGTATATATTTTAGAATAAAATAGCCTCATATGAAATTGTTATTAGTTGCATAGAACACTTCAAAGGGTTGAAAAAGTATCTCAAGGACCTATATAATATTCAGGAATAATGGCTTTTTAAACACTATTCTAAATTTTTTTATGCAGTGTTTTCTGATAAAAGATACTACACATAATTTTTTTTTTCTTTCTCCCTTTTAATTTCCACTTTCTTCTCTATTAGGTTGAGATGTTTGGGTAAGAAATGGGGAAAACATTTTAAATTTGTTCTGTAACCTTATTTGATCTGAATGCAAATGACTAGATTTGAATACAAGTAACTAATCAGTCATTCCTGTGCTGTGTGTTGAGACAAAAACATGTGTTCTTCAGTAATAGAGGCATAACAAAATCAGGGGAAAAAAGCAATACCATTAAGATTCATCTTTGCTAGCAGCTAGCTTTCATTCACTGTGTTGCAAGGAAGATGACATTCATCAGGTGTCAGGCTCACTTGGTTTCAGTGGCACACTTGAGCAGAGATCCTTTTTGTCCCTCACCCAACGTGGGTCCCAAATGAAGCCCTCAAGGCCTGGCTGACTGTACCTGAAGGGGCATGAAAATCTTTGCAGTTTTGCACTCCTGGGGTATTCAGACTTGTGCTTCAGATATGAGCTCATCTCTAAACCATGCAGGTCAGGGTGAAGGGTGAAGTGGGGCTGGGGAGAGAGCAGTGTGTTATTTCCATCTGCTCTCTTAGCTGGCTCTTGCACTGTTCTGCAAAGCAGCAGCTGCTGGGATTGCCCATACTTTGACATGGGCTGCTCCAGCCCCATTGAACCTTGGGTCCAATCTAGTACTGCAAACCCTGGCTAGACTCATCACCTAAAATCCATTAGTAAGTCATAAGATCATCACAGACATATTTTCAACCTGCCTGTGCCACTGAGCTGGGAGATAGTGAGCCAAGCATCATTGCATGAGGAACAGGATGGCTGGGGAATGAGTGAGTTCTCCTCTAAGTCCTCTTTTCTTTCTTCCTTGTTTTCTAAAATAATCTTCTCCTTAAACACGTGCCTGTCTGCTGTTCGCCTTCACCCCATTAAAGTAATTGTATTCTAGTTTTTAAAAGCTGGACATGGAACAAACTGTAGTTTTCAGTGAGATGCAAATATCCATGCTGTATAGAAGTAGCAGTATCAAGAAAAATGTAACCATCTTTCTGCTGTGTAGCCTGTGGGTGTTCTTAACCTCTCAGAATGTCTGAAGGTATCTGAATTGCATAATCTGTGTTACAATTGAGACTTGTAAAAGATAATCAACAGCAAGACATATAAAGTTTGGTAATCAACAGGAAGAAATGCACAGGTTTTTAACCACAGAAGACTGTAAGAATGGCATATATAATGTTGGCACACAGCTTGCTCTTTTCCTGCTCCAGAAAAGGAGGGAAGCAGCTATATGAAATGCTAATAATTTCACTGTGGTTTTGAATAGACCAGACTTGAGAGCCTTGAGTATTTTTCCTTTTCTCTTTTAACTGCAATTTTGTTATTGTATTGCTGCCCCCATCTCTGCTAAATATGGCTTTTGAAATGTAAATCATATCATGTTCTCAGAGATGCATATGACACCCTCAGCACTGTTCCTCTTTGCACTTCAAAGAGCTGTGTGGTCACACTTTGCATCTCAGCAAAATCGCAAGATTTGCCTTCTGAAGATCTCCTTTAATGTGTACAATCAATCCCTGATAATGTATTTTGGGTTTTTGTTCCCTGGAGTCTGTTAATTTTAGTGTTGCTACAGGTCATCAGGAAACATAATCTCTTCTTTTTTAATTTCTCAGTGAGCGTGCCTGAGGGGAGAGGAACACAAGAGAGGAGAGACAATTGAGCATCACCACTGGCCGAGACCTGAAAAAAATGGTGCTGGATGAACACAGGATTAGAACTTAATTGTAAAAGGGAAGGGAAGTCTGGGACAGGCAATTTGCTTCATTTTCACATTCATCATGGCACAGATCCTCTGGCTGGCTGGTTGACGGGACTGTCCAACACTTCTGCCTAGGTTCAGTGCAGATCCCTTCTGCTTACACATCGAAAGACTTGGGAACAGGTGGGAACTGGATGGTGCCAAATACAGGAATGGAAAGAGAAATGGACTCTGATGAGCTAAGATGGAAGTGACTTGACAGCAGCAAGCTCAGCAGTTGTCTCCAGTAAGGACAGGTTGAGACGGGAATCTCAAGCTTCTCTGGAAGAGCAGTATGCAGGAAGCTGGTTTTCAGGCCACAAATGCTTTCACAGGTAAGGATTTCTGTTCTAGTTCTGCTCATATTCTTGGGACAGTTTACTGGAGTTTAGAAAATGAGTAGGTCCTGACTGTCGTTAGCATCTTGCAGTACTTTCAGTTGAAATAGTATTTTAAAACAATTCCCTTGAATAACTTGCATTAGCAGTGAGGAACACAGTTATCCATGTTTCAGCCTTCAGAAATGGATGGCCACGAGCCTTGGGGAAGGTTTATCTCAGCTTTCCTTGTTAAAATACTCATTAACAACTTAACCATGAGTGGTCTCTTGGGTCAGTATAAAATGTAGTCTGTAAAGTTGCTCTTGTGCTCAACACAGGAGTTTGGTGAGGCTGCAGGATGGATATGGTTCATGTCAGGAGGCTTCTCAGCAACATGTCAAGTGTTGAGCCTTATCTTACCTGTTAGAGCGCATCTCTGGGCAGAACTTGCCAGGTGCCCTCTCTTTGTACTCCCCCCTCCACATCACTGACCTGCTGCAATGCTTGAACTGGCTAAACTGGAGAGTTTAAATGGTAACTGTTTCACCTCAGTCTGGTGTATTTCTCTGTAGATGGAGTGAAATTAATGTACTGAGAAAAAGGATGCCACGGTGGTGTGACTTTCTGAGAAAAGCTCCCTCTAGTGTAAAGTCTGCTGGAGTTCATATAGTGCTTTCCCTGTATGGGATGGTTTCAGATTTGCGAGGCGGGAGGAGGAAAAGAGGATGAGCAGATCCTGCTGCTTTGTTTCCATGTCTGCCAGCCAGCTGAGATGCAGCAAAAAAAAAGCATAGAAAATCAGCTAGATATTGCTCTTGTTTTAGTAGGTCTAGATAATGGATTAGTACCACAGGGTAAACTAGTGATGTGCAAGACATTTATTTTTCTAATATAAAATATTTGCCTTTAGAAGGAATTCTGGCTGCAGCAGGGTGTGATTCTGTGTCCAGCTGCACCAGCACAGCAGTTTGGAGTGGTGGAGCAGCTCTGAACTGCCTCTGCTGCCTTGCTTTGATTTACAGCCTGGCTTCTGTGTGTGTCGGTGAGATGTGTCCTGGACAAGAGGAAACAGGAAGCTCTCCTCCACATGTGCTCCAGTGCTGAGGAGAGATGTGAAGTCTGGGACAACCACAGGGCTCTCCTGCCTCTGTCTAGCCAGTAGCACACTCCTAAAACTCCCCACTGCTCTTCTTGTCCTGTTTGTCCTTGCTGTTCTCTGCCAGTCCTCAGCTCTTTCCTAGGAGTTTTTGTCACTCTTCTGCTTTCCACCAAAATTCCCAACTGAGAGGATATCTGCTCGCTTCCTTAACCTGGCTCTCTCCTTTGCTAGAAACCCTATTACTTTTAACACCCTTGCATTGCTGTATTATTTTGTATCCAGTTTTGCACTTTTCTGCCACTCTTGCTATCCCCTAGCTCCCAGAAGTTGGCACTGTGACCAGGGTGCTTGGGCAGGGCTGTGTTGGAAAGCTGGTAACCTCATGACTGTTCCTGGATGTAAAAGACCTGGCAAGCAGAGCTGCATAAAATTCAGAGAGATGAAACAGAGGTCCCTGGAACCCCAGGACAGCAGTCAGACTGTGATGGCAGCCCAGCAGATTCAGACTTATTCTGGAGACTTACTTAATGGCATGAAGGTTGCTTGGTCTCCTGTAAAAAAATCTTATATTCATTTGGAATTGCCCTTAAGTAAAGATGTTAATAAACATATTCAAAACTTGGCAGCTGTACTAAAGAATTATTAAACATTAACATGCACCATACGTTCAGGAGACTTGTTAAAGAAACAGGTTGAATTATATTTTCTTTGTATGAGGAGAAAACTTCCAACTTGTATCAACTGATATCTGTATTTGCTTTTTGGAGATCTTTCTTTTTTCTTGTTAGATTTATATGATGTACTCAGCAATAATAAACAGCAGGTAGGTACGTATTTCTCAGAGAAATCCACTGGACTGTGTTAGGCTAATTTAAGAGTTGCAATAAAAATGTAATGGCAGGTGCATATGGCCGCTCCTCTGATCCTTGCTGTAGTGCTCCTTTTGTTTTGTTGGAGAGCCAATGTAGCTGTAGGAGAGAACAATATCTACGAGCAGCAGAGGGGGCATGGCCACATGAGAAGGGAGTTAATTTGTACAAAAAAGCTTTGATATCTGAAGCCTCTGTGGTGTCAACACTGAATCTAGACATGCTAAGTGATTGCAGCTATTGCAACTACTGGAGTAATCATTTCAACTTACAGCTGACCAGGGTGCTGGCAAAAGAAGCCTGAGAGGACAGTGCCTCTGTGTAGCCACGGTTGGAGTATTTCCTAAATCTCTTTTCCACTTTGCTAATTGCTGTGACCTGGGAAGGTTTACAGGTATGGCTAGAAGATATTTTGGTCCTGTCTGTATGCTCATTGTACTGGCACTGATGCCTAAGATTCCCTTTTTTGCAGATGGCTCTTGTCCCAAGAGATGGGCTCACCCAGTCATTTTATCATGTATTACCAAACATTAGCAAACGTTTAGAATATTTTCACTTTTCAGGCTAAATACTGTGTTCAGTAGATCACATGAGTATAATAGGTTCAGGATCATAGAGTGTAGAAAGAGCAGTAGAGGGGAAGTGCTCCTAGGCTTGATTAGGAAAGTGATGGTTGAGCCTATGATGGTAAAATGCAATTTGAGCAATCAGGAAAGAGTGAGCCTGTCATTCTTCAGAAGGTGAGAAGAGAGAATTTGAGAATAAAAACAATAGTATGCAAGAAAGTAGATTGCGCTGAGCTCATAAAACTGATAGGTAACATTTCTTGGGATACAAATCTGAGAAATTCTGGCAATTTTCAAAGGAAATAACTTTTTCTTTCCCAGTCATAATAAAGGGTATAAAAACCCCAAATGAAAGGCATTCCAGTAAAAAGGGCAAGAAGAGACAAAATTGTATGATCTGATAATTGAGGACTCATACAGAAGGTGGAAACTCGATCTATTACTGGAGATGAGTGTAAAAGAAGATGAGAAAAATGTGATGGTCAAATCAGGTAGGCCAGTTCACAGAACAAGGTACAACTAATAAAGGGCATGGTAATAGAGAAACATACTACATTCTCTGTAGTAATAAGAGGAAGACAGAGTTTCTGGGCTACTAGTTGACAGGGAATTACAAAATGTCAGTTAAAAAGCCCATGATCTGATGGTGCGGAGATGATTGAATAGTTAATGTAATTTTTTGTATCATTCTTTGTCTAAAATGGTTATCTGTAGTCAAGTGGCAGGAAAAGAACTGTGACCTTGAGAAAGTTAAGAATTCCAGCTAGAGCAGGAAAAGAACAGATTATAAGCTAATGCGATAGGATAATGGGTGTTTTAGAATAAGATGGAGTTTATTAAATTATCTCTTCAACATTGGGTGAAATAGCTGAAGCAGTCTCTGAACAATTAGTGGCTACACTGGAGAACATTTGGAGGACAGTTTAGCTTCACAAAATCTATGAAAGAGCAAATACACCTACATATTTCTGTGTTCTTCCCTGTCCCCTTTGGAGTAGCTAGTTTATCTTATATTCTTGGGGGAAAAAAGTTTGAATCAAACAGTCAACTGAATTTTTTAATAATTAGCCTGTAGATAATAATATGATAAATGAATTTGCAGGGATTTTTTTTTACCCCCAGAAAGTACCTTGTCAGTGGAGCCTCATTTTCCTGTAAGTAGAGAAATAATATATTTGGATTTTTAGAAGTCTTTTCAGCTTCTCATAAACAAAGTGACACAATGGGCTACAAGGTAGGTACACAGTTGGCTGAAAAACTCTTCTCAGAACAATTACTAGTGATTCACAGTCAAACCAGAAGGATCTGTCAAGTGGGATTCTGCCCTGGATTGCCAGAAAATATTCAATATTTTAATTAATGATTTAGTTGATAGAATCTGCATGCAAAATTTCCAGATGACACCAACCAGGGGGAGGATGTAAACCCTCTGAGCACAGGATTAGAATTCAAAATTAATGTGATATATTGGAGAACTCATCTGAAATAAATATGATGCAGTTCATCAAGGACAAGTTCTAAATTGTAGTTCGGCAGGAATAATCAGCTGTGCAAATCAAAATGTAGAATAAGTGGTGAGACATCAGGTCTGCAGAAAGCAGATGGACAGTTGCAAGAGTTCAGGAAATGGCTATGAATCAATAATACCATGCCATGAACATGATGCGAGAATATATGGACAGGAGTCTGCCTGCAAAATAATTTTTCCACTCTACTTGGCATTTGTGTGGTTGGTGTACTATTTCTGCTCTCAGCAGTGCTCTGTGGGCCTGTTGGAAGCATCCAGAGAAGAGCAGAATAGATGGCCAGAGGTCTACACAATGTGACCCTTGGGGACTGAAAAAAAGGGTATTTTTCAGACTAGAGTGATAACTCTCAAACTTTCTGAAGATTTTTTTCCTAGGTTCCCAGAAGCAGTGCAGATTTGTGTCAGGGCATGTCTGATACACTGAGCTGCATGACAAGATGTGGCTGTGACACAGCAGTGCTTTGGTGTGATGGTCAGGAGGACCTTCTCGCTTGTGCACAAAGCCTTCTTGTAAACTTTCTACATTGGCCATTCTTAGTGCCATGCCAGTGCTGAGATAACAGTGGTGGGGATTCTGGACAGCCAAGGTCTGTTTCTGACATCAGCCACTTTCTTCACTAGTGTGTGTTTTGAGTGCTCGTTTAGGAGAACAGTGTGATTCTGAAGTCTGCTCTCCATCACTGGGGAGTGTGTGGCACAGGGACATCCAGGATGATCAAAGGATAATGGGAACACTGTAGGATGGATTAGGAATCAGTGTATGAAGCCTCCTGACCTTGCAAGGTCAGCTTAGGTTCATCAGGATTTTATTAATTCCATCTCACCACAAGCTCTGTCAGACCTGGGCTGACTCAGAGGCGTTTCTGCCCTGTGACCCTCAGCACTACTGGAGGGATTATTAGTTCTGGCACTGTGGAAACCAGAATAAATAGTAAGAGGTTGCTCTTACTAGAGCAACTTTATTCTGGTCTCTTCTAGACCAGAATAAATAGTAAGAGGTGCAGTGGGCCCCTGCCCTTCAGTCTAGCACTGACTTTTCCTGTCATCTCCTGATCCCATTCTGTCATAGCTGCATATCTTCTCCCTCACACCTTTCCCTGTGAAAGTGATGGCACCCTCAAATCTTTCCATAATCCCTCACAGCCTTATGTCTGAAAGTCATTGGCATGGAAGCTTGACCTTGGGCCGTATCCAGAGAGACCAGGTTACTCCCGAGGAGCAGCTCTCCAGCTTGGCTGGTACTCCCACAGGCCCTGCTTTAGCAGAGAAACAGAGTTAATCTGTTAGGAGATCCTCATGCTCATAGAAACACAACTTGGTGGAGCTTCTCCAGTGTCCCCACCTCTGTGCTGTATTGCCTGGCACACAGGATTTCTGCTGCACTTTTTGTCCTGTGTTTCATGCTGTCCAGACCTCTATTTGCCTCTTCTTCCATCAGTGTCCACATCCCCTCTCTCTGCATTGAGGCTCCATCCCTCCCCATTTGTACATTTGATTTCGCTTCTCTTCCAAAATTCCCTACCCTCCTAGCAGTCTTCCTGCTTTTCACTGCTTTCCTTTACCTTTGTTTCCAGACCTTTCCCACTTCCAGACAAGTAACTGCAACCTAATCCCAGGTTGTGCGAGAGCCAGCCTCTCTCCCTCTTTTCTAGACTCAGCCCTTCCTCTCTTCGTCTACCCTTCTCTGGGGTAGAAGGACCTTTCTTTGCAGGAAGCCAGTCTGAGAGGCTGCCATCCAGTTTGGCTTCTCTCCCTGCATCTTGTTTTGCTTAACTGCCTGCATTTTGGGTGGAGATGTCTCTGGTGGCAGTGCCAGAACAGGGAGGCTCCTTGGAGGAACTACATGGGAGACCAGATAAATTGCTCCAGCGGGTTGCATATGACCTAGTTGGCCATTATGCATTTAGGGAATGGGAGAGTGAGGGAAGATGTGATAACCATTTTAAAATATATGGAAATTTCATGTAAAGAGTAAAGTAGTAGAAACTGTTTTCCAGTTCTGCTGGGGATAGAGCACAAAGTAACAGTCAAGCTTACTGCAGTGGAGAGATTGAGGTTAGACATTAGGAAAATCTTTCTAATGGTAAGGATAGTTAAGGACGGCAGCCGATTGCCTAGGGGAGGTTGCAAAGTCTCTGTCACTGAAGGTTTTTAAGAACAAGTTAGACAAATATCTGTCAGGAATGGTTTATGTATAGTTGATTTTGCCCTGGGGCAGGGGAATGGACTTCATGAGAGCACTTCCAGCCTTACTTTTCTGTAAAAACGATGCTCTTATTGTTGGTTCCCTGCATAATAAATGTACATTTTTAAACTTAGTAACCCACCTGTACTACTCTATCATCTCAGTGTTTAAGTAGATTCTGTTGAGCTCTTGGAATAATTGATAAAAAATAGATTAGGAGTTGTGGGTGTTTAAAGTATTAACTCTCCTTTTGCTGGAGTATTACTCCGTTGCTTTCCTTATATCTTGGCCTTCTTTAGACATCTTATTTTTGGGGGTGTGACATGTTTCTATGTCTGTGTAACTTGTATAGAAATATTTCAATGTTACAGAAATGCTGAATCCATTCTTCCGTTTCACAGTATGCAAGTATTTTAAGAAACACTTTTGCTACTCTTAGATAGTAAGCATATTTAAAAGGTAATTTTAAAGAATAACCAAAAATAGGGCAGAGCCAAATCAACAACCCCCTGAGGTGATTTTCTTTATTGTGAGCAAAACTGATATGTAACTGGTATATCTGCTGCTGAAGGTAGCCTTCTTCCTCAGAATTATAATTGAGGCTCGATGTAAAATAGAAAAACAGGTTTTAAATGTCTTCTATTAAGTATATAGTTTAATTAATATTGAAAACAGTTGAAAATTAATTTATACATTAATACAGATCTCCCACATTGCTGCTGTCATTATTTGCATGATTTTCAAGTACAGATAAACATTTCATTTAAAAATTCAGCTTGAATATGTAGCAGAGAATTCTCACTCCCCCTCTGTTCCAGTTTTGTTTTCCTCTGCTTCATGAAACTGGTCTGGCCTTTCTAAAATGTCTGCAATTTTCTTAACAATTGCATTCTTATTTTATGAATTTTCAAGGTTACTGTGTCACTCACAGACAACCCTGACTGTGTCTTAGTTCTTGAAAGAGATTGCTTTTTTGCAATGCCCCTTACTCAGCACACGGATAGTAACAGATCATATTCCATTGTATTTCTTGGATATTTTATTTAGGGTAAGCAATTTTTGGAGTACAGACAGTATTCTCAGCAAAAGTACATGAAAGAAGATATAACCATAGATATAAACCATAAGAGTTTGCCATCTAAATATATTACATTCAGTAGCATCCAGCAGTACTGTTTTAAATACAGTACCACATTGTTTGGAAGTCTCCTCTTCAGGGTTAAAAACTTTAATAGAAGAGTGTGAAACTGTGAAAATGAATTTGAGAGCGCTGTTGCCAGCTGTGAGTGATAGCTTTTGGTCACAACCTAGTTCTTCCGTTGTCCTTGTGATCAGTGATTAGAACAAGAATGCTTTCTTCTTTAGGTTTTTCTTCAAGCCTAGAAGGCTGGCTTTTAAGTTTTAATCCCAAACTTTATGTAGGTGAAATACGGTGTTTTCTTCCTTGTTTCCTTTCACCTCAAGAAAATAGGTAGTTCTCCTCAAAATGTCTGGTTGGAGAACTGTTTAATCTCCAGCTGGCCAGGTACTGCCTTTGCTTCTTGAACTGTGGCAGTCCTTATGGAAACAGAGGGGCCAAGGATTTCACATTTTAAATGCTTCTCCTTTCAAATTTATATTTAACTGGGGTACAAGATCTTCCCTGTTTGTTTGTTTGTTTCAGTGAAGTACTACATCCTTTTTCACTTGCTAAGAGGGACAATTTGGTGGCAATCACTACCAGATGGTGGCCTTGCCATGTGAAGCCACCTGGAGCTCAATGAATGGCAGTCAGAAAAAGGCAGAAAAGAAGCCAGCGAGACTCCAGAGGAAGTGTAGTGGTGTGGTGCCCTGTGAAGCAACCTGAGGGTCACTGGACTTGGAAAAGGATTCTCTACAGACCTGAAATAGCAGACTACTGCATCATATAAAACCATTCATATCAAGCAACATTCTACTTACTCTGATATGGAAATATTTAAAAAAAAAATTTAATTTTTGTTCCTATTTGATTTAATTTAAATTCCGTTTTAGAAGTCCTATAATTTTCAGTCTAGGTGTAGTTTTGGGTACATGTGCATGGGCCGCTTGTTCTGACAATCCAGAGCCAAATGAAAAGCAGTAGTTTGTGCACACCAGGGCAAAAGAAGGTTCAAATTGAGAGAAATATCTTGGCCAATGCTGTTATTAAAATTATTTAATGAAGTAGTGTATTGCTGGAAATGGCAAACTTCTTCCTAAAGTGGGAGGAAATGCTCCAGCATGTTCAGGGAGGATGTTAAGCTTGGATCCTCACCTTTGATAACCATTTTTAGTAGATGATATTCAGCTGTAGCATTGCCATTTGCAAAGCTGATGGTTCTTTGGAAATGCCCATCTGCCATTTCTCATTTCTTAATAGTACATGTCACGGTGCCTTCATGTGGTACAACTTAGTCAGCCAAATGGCCAATTCCAGACTGAATATGACAATAAATTTAGCTGTAAATATGCTATGTTTCAGTGTTCAATCATAATAAAAAAGCAGACTTTTTGAAAGGGCAAAATGCATGCATCGCCCCTCAAATAAAACGCAGAAAATAAAAAGTGGTGAAAATTGATTGTTAAATTGGCAGTGTATGCTTTCTGCTAATTGCTTCTAATTAATTAGGTGGGCTGGTTTGGTTTGTTTGGTTTTTTTTTTCCTGTGTTTGGTTTGTTTTTTCTTTTTTTCAAGGGGAAGAGAGGCAGTCCAGTTGTGTCCATGGCTGGCTGAGTGTATTTTTACTGCTGAAAAGGCCTTTTACCTTTTGCTTCTGGTGGTCTCTGGCAGTGGGAGCAGGACTGCCTCCTTGTCTTGGAGTGCCAGTGTGAGGCAGGCTAGAAATGCATTTTGTTGCAGACTTAAAAGTGCTGAAAGAGGAAGCCTAAACCCCAAATCAGTGCAAAGCTACTGAAGAACTTGACTGTGCCCTGTTGAAGCTGAAGAGGTACAGTGGCTAAGTGGAAACATAAATGTTAAAAAAAAAAACCACCATTTTATTCATGTAAAAATGATGTGGGATATTCCCATGCACTTGTCCTGAGGTGAGGTGAAGTTTTGGTCTAATGCTTTGCTGTTTGGTTTTACTGTAATCTCAAGCAGGCCCATTTGACTTGATATTCTCTCAGTTTTCTTTTACCATAAAATAAATAGTATAGATTAGTGTTATGTTTCTTTCCTCTATGCTGTAGTAATGCCTTTAAAAATCAGAGACTGCAGTCTGGATAAACAGAGAAGTGAAAATATTTGACATTACAGGGTAAATGTGGTGGAAAAGCCTAAAATTTACTGAGGAGAAAGTAATACCCTGTATAGAGATTAAATGCTATATTCACTTCTCTGATATTTATAACCTTTTGCTTTTTAGCAAAAGAGGCCAGGAGACATGGGTATTAAGTTCCTTGCTAGGCCTTTTTTTGTTGCTGTCTGGTTTGGGTCTTATGGGTGGGCACAGTCCTCCCTGTGAGCTTTTCTATGAACGCTTGTGTTCCGGCTACATCTCTCATCCTGGGGCTTGGCTTTCTTAACAGAAGCACTTCATTAGGGAGCAACATGGATCCACCCAGGCGTGCACCCCACGCTGGGCCTCTCCCAGGTTTTCTTCCCGCAGGCTGCCCAACCTCTGCTCCAAAACCATTCTAGAGGGATATTCACGCCCTTTTTAATTTCTGCTCAGCCCTCGGCAACAGTGAATAACCAAAATGTTCAGTTTCTAGTAAGATCATTACTTGCTAATATGGTGTAGCCTTCAAGCCCTTCCAGGCTCTTACAAACACCAAAAGACACTCTTTTCCCTGTGAGAATATGTCACAACACTATAATATAGCTGTAGTAACACTGCTGCATTCTGAGACCCATCTTTTCCAACGCTGTACTTGTGCTGATTTCTCAACCAAGAGGGCTTCAAGCAGGAGGACTTTGACAGTATGTGGAGCCCAAGGACTTGGAGTTTGATATCAAACCAAAATTCCTCTGTATTGTAGTTGAATCCTTTCCACTGTAATTTATTTTGATCACCCCACTATCATTTGCCTGTGAAACTTACCCAGTAGTTTGGCCTGCTGAATCCTTAAACTTTCTTTGAAAACTATGGCCAATTTCCCAGGGATTTAAGCAGATGTATTGGTATGTGGCTGGCAAGTTGGGACACTCGCCCTTGTTCTTCACAGCCACAGGTCTGTCTCCATGCTCTCTCATGCCAGGATTAACAATCTGTTAGCAATGGAGAACAGACTGAGCAGTATGCCTTTCACATATTATGGGGTTTGATTATTTTTCTTAAAAATTTCTATCCTGTTGCGTTCTTAGCTTTCTTACTTTCTTCACAAGAAAGTCACTCCCTTCTGATTTAAGGGCAAGAGTAGAGGAAGCTTTGTTTGAGTTCTGAGGAGTTAAAAATGAAGAGTTTTCATGATGAAAGCACCCAAGAAGAATCATACTTTACAACCAGCATCTAAGCAGCACCTTCAAGCCATGCCTCTGAGGATAAATTTATTTCTGTTGTTAATGGGTAAAATAACTTTGCTCAATGCCATCTGAGTGCTGACAGTGCTGGATGCCTGTGTTGTAGGTGTACATATGCTGAGGTGGTGGTAGGTAGACTCAGGACAAGGTAATGGCTTCAGAAAAGCCTGGAAGACTGGCCTGCATATGAATTGTTTAAGAATTGTCTGTTTATCCTGGAGGCTCAGACTATACAAACCAGTAATTTATACTGGCTGAAGATGGATTCACAGCCTGGCTGTACACTCAGTCAGTCCTTGATTTAAACGAAAAAATTGGAATTTGGGCATGAGTCTCCATTTTTCCTCTTTCTGATCTTTATTATTCTTGATTTGTTTATCTCAGAAGAAATACTTTTAGGATAGTATCTGCTCCCAGTTGCTCAGAGCGAGAATTGGAAGAGACACATGACCTGCCACAACAATGCAAGAGTAAGTTCAGAAAAGCCTCACTCTTCTTTACTCAAGAAGTAGGTGACATCTGTAAACTGAAGATACTTCTTTTTTTTCTTGTAGCAATCATAACCTTTGTGCCCAAACCACTGTTGTTTGTATAAACTGTTGTACACTTTCTGTGTAATAAAAGAAATAGAGATAAGCCCAAGCAAGAAAGGTAGCAAGTATGATTCTTGAAGATGTTTTTATTCACTGGCTTCTCTAGTGTATGGATGAAGAAAGTGCCATAGCATTGACTTAGTGTCTTTTGTACAGTCTTTTGAGTATGTCACCGCTTTAAAACCGTGTTATTCTACTTTTTGAGATAAACAAGATACTGTCCTCTCAGGCATGACTCCTGCTTGTAGTGTTCAGTGTTGCACCAAAGAACCTTCAGCTGCGATGAGGACCCTGCTGGGCCAAAACAGGGAAGGACAGCTCCTTTTAAAACCTCAGCATCTAAAAAAGACAAGATAGAAGCAGAAAGAAAAGGTTTTGCTGTCCAGTGTTTACAGATAGGCAACTGAGACACAGATGCAGTATTGCTGTGAGTCGGGAACTTGGCAGACGTGAGGACTAAAGCTACAGCTCTGAATTTAAACCCAATATGAAGGGTGAGGTTATAATCAAAAGTACTAATGTACCTAATGCACTATTTTATTATATTTTCTCTGTCGTGTCTTTGTGCTTTTTACCTGCTGCCATAAGGAAAAGAATGTAAGCTGGTAAGATTTCTTGTGGAAACTGCAGGCTTGCTTTATGCCAGCTGGAAAGAATTTCTCTGAAGAAGAATTACAGCTGCCCATAAAATATGTGACACAAACAACCCTTCTCATCTGCAAGTATTAATTGTGTGTTGGGAAGAATGGAGTACTGGGATATCAGACTGCTCAAGGTATATGGGGTATTACTTAAAGGCTTAAAAAAATCTGTCATTGAATTGCCAGCTAGACAGCAGGATTATTGAAATTTATGAGAACTAAATTTAGTGAGATGAATACAAATAAAGCTGTCCATATTAGTGTCACTTCTTTTTCACAGGTCTTTAAATGCAAAATATAATTTAATGAATGTAATGCAGGCGGGTTCATCAGTTTGTTGCTTTATACACTTAATGGATCAAACTTGATGTGATATCTTAAGACATAATTTGAAGAGCCTCAGAAAGTCCTGGTTTTTATGTGACTTGCTTTATCTGAAGGACGGAAAGGCAAGTTTTGTGGAAAGATTCTGTTTCATACTACAACTAGTGGTCTGTTTGGAAGGCAAACAAGATGCCAAACACCACAAGTACTCAGCCGTATGAGCTCTTCACCTCCAGGAAATCTCTAAATAAGCATTCAAGATTCTTCCGTTTGCTGAGGGACATCTTCTGCTACGTAAACAAAAGAGCAATAAAATTGGAAATGGACAACCAACAAGAAGAAAATTCTTATGCAAGTAAAATTGGCTGTTGCCATATTAGCATTTTGCTTTCAGTTAGTATTATGAACGAAGTCCCCCAGTTGTCCCCATTCCTGGCATTGTGGTTTTGCTCAAGACAGCTTTGTTGTTACCAGAGTGTAGGTGGTGGCCTCCTGCTAACAGGAGGTTAGAGAAAGTGAAATTGCTTTTTTCCAGCTGTTCAGTACTTGTGACCTTATGAAGGGGCAATGGGATGCTGGATATGTTAATGTGAGATAGAAGGAAAGAGAAGTGAGACCTAGGGACAATATCTAAAACTGAACTAGACTTGTGGAATTCCATCCTGAAATAAATATGTGCTTGAGCCTGCCACCTGGATAGAGTGTTCTTGGAGAGACAGAAGAACATCAAAGTCTGACTTGTGATGGTTGCAGAAGGTAAAGCTGAAGATAAAATTAGATGTGCATACAGTGGTTAAGATGATTCTTTTAACAGTGATTGCTGTCATTTCAACCACACTGAAGTTCTGCCAACACTGGATTAGAAAAATACTTGTACAGGGAGCAAACTTAAATACTTATACAGCGAACAAACTCTGGAAATCTTATTTCTGTAGTGACAGTCTTGAAACAGTTTCAACTGGGAAAGAGCTACATTCATTTTTGGGAAGAGTGTCAGAAGTCTAGTGTGCTCATTCTTAGTTTTTATGTTCTTAAATATAGAGCTGCAGTCTAAAAGTTAGATCAATGTGAGACTGTGTAGACATTGCATGATGCCAAGCAATGAGTTCCCAGATATTTATAAATAAACTCTTGGTGCGCTCCCATTTTCCTTTCTCTCGTCTTTGCTATTATTCCACACACTTGCCCCAGGCTTTCTGTACTATTTATAGAGATGGCAGTAGTAATTCCCTTTTCCTGAATATTAGTCTTGAAGAAAGTAGATCAATTATGCAGTATAATGCTGGTTAGGTTACAGCTAATAGCTATAGCTGTTAACCTCACATGTTCATTTTACTTTTGTGGTAGTAATGAATCGTTAAATTGAGTGCTGCAGTAATCCTTGAGATATAAAAATAGAAATAATTTTACAAAGGCACTCCAAAGTGAATTCTTTTATTGATTAATATTATATAATACTGTCAATATCTTATGACTGTTACGAGGTTTCAAAAGTGCAGCTTAAACTGTGAGGGTGATGTGTGGACTACCTGCACACCCTCATGCCTTTATTGTACTTGAATCTTTCAAGACTGTTCTTCAGAAACTAGAAGTGAAATAAAGAACAATGTAGTCTTAGTGTAAGTGGTACAAGAGATCCCATTTTAATAAAACTTGAACAGTTGTTAAGAACACAGTTTTGCTAAATGCGTCTATCAGAAGAGACAAAATTGATAATATGTCCATTTAGAAAAGAGTATTTCAAGTTTCATGGTGTTATAAAGATTCAGATATATAGGGGAAGAGACATTACTGCTCTGGTCCACTGTGGAAATATATTCTCTCACCACAATGCAGTTGTTCTAACATAGTGAGAATATTCTTACCTGCCCCTGATATCGTTGTTGGTTAAGAATGACTAAATAGTTTGGTGTGAAGAGAGAAAATAACCATCCCCTCCTTACTTTCAGTTTGTTCTGCAGCTTGGTTGAAAGTAATACTGTTTTTCCCTTCTTCTGTCAAGTTTTACAACAGAAGCAGACTCTACAAGATGTTATTCGGGTTATAACATCTCTTAGTAGATTTCTGTATTCTGAACAAGTAATAATCAGATAAGTTCAGCTGTCTGAGTTGGTATATGAGAAAGAATTACAGAGAATTGAAACTGCACCTTAAAATAGAAAATAGTTTTTTATTTGAACAAGAAATTAAAAGAGTAAAACTTGAAGGAACAAAGGCTAAAATAAAGGTGATTGGAAAAGCTATGACAATTGTCATGCCGGAGATAGGACATAACTTCGGTTTTTAGTTCTCAATAGTAATAACAGTTGCTTTGTTTCAGTGTGATTTCTCTGGAAAAAAAAGCGGATTGGTTTTTACTTCCTATGGTAGTGTAATTGAAATTTGCAGTGGTTACTTTCTTAATGGCCCTGTGTCTTCTCCTGAATGACTGTTGTAGGTGTCATGAAGAGTAAATTGCATATGATTTAGAGCTTAGATATTGATATTAGCAGCTGTGTGGCTGCAAAGTGTGACAAATGAAATGTTCATCCTTAGATTTATTCTGCTGGATTTTGTTGTTAGATATCTGGAGTTTCAGTTTCCCTGTAACGGCTTAGGCCGACTTTGGAAGACATTGCAAGTCTGATGATCTCATGGGTATTCTTGTTACTGAGAAGAGCTGTTCCATTTGCTGTGAAATATATCATGTGGAGCTATACATCCCTATATCAGTACTTTCTACAAGGCATAAATTATAGGAGGTGGTAGTTTCTTTTATTAGACCATCTGATTTAGTTGGAGAAAATAGACAATCTGAGTGCATTGCAACTCCTTCTTCAGGTCCTTGAGAAAGATCCTGAATGACAGGTCTGCAAGCTCCAAACATTGCCTGTTTTTTCCACTTTTATCTGTTGATCAATTAAAAGATAACCTGTCTCTTTATAAAGCTTACCTTGATTAAACTGCCATGTCTACAGTAAACCACAGCTTAGTAATTTCAGTCTTTGCCATTCAGGACACATATCCTTATTTTCTTTGAAGTGCCTGAATTAAAGTTACTTTCAGGCATTTTGCTTTGTTCTCCCTTCACATTTTCTCACTCTGGGTATAGCCAGAAGGGCTGACTCTTTTACCTAAGCTCAAATCAAGTTGGGCTAAAAACCTGATGGAGCAGTTGAGCCTGTGATTCGCTTTTCAGTTTTTTATTTTGTTCCCATCCCTCAGACTTCACTGCAGACCTTATTGGTAGCCAAAGTATTTATTTTGTGGCCTGTCATACGTGATGCAAGCAATCTATTTAAAGCTTGGTTTCATGCTCCTCAGTCAAATCACCTTGGCTTCAGGGACACACCATCCAGCTTTGCACCCTTGTGAGGGGAATTTTCCTAGAGCAGGTTAGTCACTTTCTTCTTTGTAGCATTTACAGTTTTCTGTCAGTTTGAATGTTCTTCCTACTTTCTGATCCCTGTCTCCTCTCAGAGCTCTGCCTGCATTCCACTTGTAACTTTGCCACAGGAAGCTTTTTTTGGGACCAATGGAAGGGCACACAAGGGATTCAATACATGGACCAGAAGTTCCCTGGCAGCTGCCCTATGCATGCACCTCATTTCTCACCTCTTCCTGGTGATTGTTCCAAAAGAGAAGAGCCTTTGGATGAGACCATCTCCTCTCAGGGGTTGTGGTCCAGCTGGTAGCTTGGGAGCCTGACTGTATGTGTTTTTCCCTCTTCCCAATGTGGGTTCCACTGGAAGCCATCACAGCCCTCTTGTTCCAGCTTACAGCCAGAGAGATTGGCTCCTGCTGGCTTCAGTGGTCTTGCCAAGACCTGACCAAGCTGTCTGTAGCAGTTTCTGTGGATGAGCTATGCTAAAGAGCAAGCGGTTGAAAGATCCCTTCTAGCAGTGCATGGACTGGTGTGTGTGTGTGTGTGTGTGTGTTTTTCACATTTTGAAGAAGAGCAGCATTTCTATTGATTTTTAAGACCACTGTTGCTCTTCCTCCAGGAAGAGATATCGTGTGTAAGGAGCCTTCTTACAAAATAGGGATTTGTAAGCTTTAGTTAGAAACTTTCTGCCATCAGACTGTCTAAAGGGGCTCTTCTTGTG
This sequence comes from Poecile atricapillus, assembly GCF_030490865.1. Classification (NCBI taxonomy): domain Eukaryota; kingdom Metazoa; phylum Chordata; class Aves; order Passeriformes; family Paridae; genus Poecile; species Poecile atricapillus. The sequence continues at coordinate 100,812,100 of NC_081250.1, read as the reverse complement.
CCATCTGACACTTTCCCTTGTGCAGCAGCAAGGTATGCAAGTGTTTGTGATTCAAATGTGTGTAAAGTGATGGAAACATAGCGCCAGTAGCAGCACAAATGGGTTGTGGTTCTTGAAATCCTAGATTCTGGGCTTTGACATCATGTGTTAGTCTTTAATTTTATTTTATTTTATTTTATTTATTTATTTATTTATTTATTTATTTATTTTTTTTTTTGATAAAGAGTATGCGGAGACCTTGCATGAGCCATCACGTAAGAAGGTTTTGTTGGTGGTGGCTTTTTGCAACTACTTAAGCACATGTGGCTTCTAAAATTTTCTCACTACTGCCATAAACCTGTACATCTTTCTAAGAAAGGAAGTTTTAATGCTAAAATCATTTTTTGTTTGTTTGTTTGTTTCTGTAGTAACTTTTTTTACTTTTATTATTGAAACAGTAGCCTGAAACCTTGGAAAATTTTCTGGAACTAAAGTTTTGCATTAAGCATATGGTAGATTTTACTTTTCATGAGGAAAGAAGGAGATACCTAAGAAAAATCTAGAAATATCAATTATAAGGAAGATATGTCTAAGGTGCTAAGTGCAGATAGACTGAGGACTTCTAAGAAGCTTAATATTTACCTTTCTGTGTAATTTTACATCTAATAGTTTATGACATTGTAAAATAATATGCTAATATCAATGAAAAGCTTTCAGTCAATTTTTAAAATGTTTGCTTTTCACACTAGGTGCAGTGGAGGCAGCATCTCTATGATATTTGTATATAATATGCATTATTTCAATCATGGCAAAAAACCCAACCATGGCAATTCCACAGCTCACAAAATCTTCTGCCTTTCGCCTTTTCATTTTGTTTGGCACTGATTTGTGTGTGCATGTGATTCCTTAACGTAACAGTTATTTTAAATATTTTAAAGATTGAATTAGTTTTAATTCTGGAGGACCAGTGTCTGTTGGCTGTCTGTGATAAGAAGGAAGGAAAAACATATATATGAAGCTCACTTTGAGAAGTTAATTGGCATTGCCAGCAAAACTATGACCTTATCAATATTAGATTAGACTGAAAATATGTGTATTATGAAGGTGTTTTCTGCATGGCAGGAGAAAGTAGGAAAATCACTGGATGCAAGATGGAGGGGAAGCTGACATGCAAATAAGGCTGTCTCCTTTTGCCCTGCAGGTAATGTAGCATGCATCAGGACTTTGCTTACTGCACAAGGTGTTCTCCTTCAGTACTAAATCTGCCAGCTCAGTAAATCCAAACATACATAATTATCCTGTTCATTTTTCTGGAATAGGAGAACTGGGAGAAGCACCTGGACCCATCATGTGCTGCAAGTACATCTGCACAATTGCAACTGCTGCTGCAGAGGAGGCTCTTTTCCATCAGCATTGGGCTCTGCTTGTTCACTGGAGTTGGGGGGTATCAGTAAGGGTGTAGGGCTTCATGCAGTCACAGAAAGGCATGGTCCCTGTTTTGAGGTGGAGTCCTATATCCTGTTGAAACTCCTGTTATGATCCTGTTGTTGTCCAGTTGAAATTGGGCTCTTGAGAGAAGTATTATCATGACTGAGTTTGTGACTGAAGACACAGTGTCAAAGGGAAGTGAACTTGAGCCCTTGGTACTAGTGGCTGAACCAGCAATAAAATAAAGTGGCTGTTCAGGATTTAGTAGCAGTTAAGACAAGAGTTACTGGTCTCTGTTCATGTGTAGTTCTTCTTAAAATTATCCTTCCCTAAGATACCAGGGAGTGGAATAATAAACCAAAGACAGTCTGTAGCTAGATTCAGTTGTCCACTAATTGTGCTTTTATTTTTATTCCTCTTCAAAACCTTTTTCAGGTTCAGCAGAAATCCCTAAGCAGTTCTTTCAAGAACTTGTTTCTCAAACGTTTCTTCACATGTTTCTCATAAATTAGTAATTTAACATTGCAATAATTTTTTACGTTCTGAACTGTCCCAGATCTATCATGAAATGGCAGCAGTCTCAGACAGGCCCAATTTCAGGGTGGAGAGGTGACAGGGTCACGGATAATTGACACAGACTGTGATGCACAGTACTTTAGACAGAGCTTATGGCAGCTTTTCATCCTTAGGATGCCTCATATACCCTTCTAGTATTCTTGTCCTTCATACAGAGATAAAACATTTTCATATTTCTGACTACTTCAATTTGAAATATTTAGGGGAGATGTCATCAGGGATAAAAACATCGTTGTGTATCGGTGCAAGAAATTTATAATCATTCTTCCTCATTGAAATCCTGATCTTTGTAGTCTTGTAGTGAAGTTCTGCTTTATTATTGCCTTACTGAGAACAGAGATTAGATCCTGGGAAGCAAGAATATGGATTAGTCTTCTAAGAGTATATTGCTCAGTGTTTCTTCTTCAGGTGTTGTATTTGCCTTAGGAAATGAAAGATAAACAAGGTAAAGCTCCACTGACCACTACAGCACTGCTAGTTCTGTACTGATTTAATTGTTCTCTGCAGCTGGCTGAAAAGGGATGCTCGAAACCATGTCTGAACAAAAAAATGTGGCTTGTCATGCAAGATGGGACATAAAACTGATTTGGTTTACTTTGTCTTTAGAGATAAATGTTTGGATTAAATGGAAGTGAGCAAGAGCACTATATGTCACTTTACAGCTGTCTGGGTGGCCCAACTGAAACAATTTCCATTGAAAAAATCTGTGCAGATAACAGACCTGCATTAATAGCTGATGAGATTTAAAAAAACTAATGGAACTAGAAAATTATTAAAATTATTAATCAATAGAGACTCTGGTCTCTATTAGTAATGTGGCTCAGTTTGCCTCAATACCCTCCTTCTTACAGTCATTACGAGCTTTACATGACTACATCATTTCACAGCAGCAGTCGTGGCATCATCATCATCATCATCATCATCATCATCATCATCATTGTCATTATTGTTATTATTGTTATTACTATTATTACAGCTCTAGGTATGCTGGGAGGATCCAAGTAGCTTGCTCAGTGTCATACAGACTGTGGGAAAACTGCAGCTAAGGAGAGAATTGTAACATTTTTGTTTCAAGATCTTACAAAACCTTCTGTGACTTTACTGAAAGAAAAATTTCTAGAACTATTGCTTAAGACAGCATAACAGTTTTTCCCACTGGATCTTTTGGTACACAGCATTATGCACTCCTTTCCTGCTGCTCCATATTCTTTACAGGACTTGAGTCTTGCATACTTTGCAAATGTAATAGTGCAATACTTCAGGCAGCTCCCTGTACAGCAGCCACCAAATCTCTTTTCTCCTGAATATTATATGAAAATAATTCAGGCCAGTCTTCTTGTTTGGCCTGCTGGTTTTGTATGCAGACATCAGGTATTAAAACGGAAGCTGGGAAATCGTAGTACAGTCTGGCAGGATTATTTCATGTGTTTTTGGAATGTGCTTTTGCAACCTGCATTACCTAAACATATCATAAGTTATATAATATATTGTTGATACATGGATTCAAAATCAGATGATACTGTGTTTAAAATAAAAAAATGTGTCTCCTGTTGAATTGTGGAAATTTCCATATAAAGCAAGCCAGTGTCTTTTTATGATGGTTCTACATTGAGATTTTGAATTCTAAGTTGTCCTTGCATTTAAGATGTATGAAATAATTTACAGGCTTAGTACTTTATGAAGGAATCCCCAGGTCAATGCATCTTAAGCCAGATTTTGCTTCAATCCTTGGCCTACAATGCCTATGCTTTGTGTTTGCTGTTAGATATATTCATGTGAAAGTGCATGTCTCTTTATATAACAGTACATGGATCAAAGGTGAACTTTGTAGGGAAAGAATATGGAAAGATTGATTATTTTTGTTCTTTGATTTTATTCCTTTGCTAGGTACTTGCCTATATATATGTTGTAAAAAAGGAAACTATTCTATAATTAAAGAACACTGGTAAATTTATTTTTAAAATCAGGTTATTCTTTCCTTGTTTTGCTGTTGATATGTGGCTTGAGAGAGAAAAAATATTTAAGACACTTGGAGGAATCTTTATGCAAAAGACAAGATGTAGGCTGCTGATTGCTAGGCATGCGATATAAATAAGCTTTAAGTGAAATAAATATGTGAAGCCCCATTAAAGTTGAAGATATTATCTAGAGAGTTTTAAAGTGATTTAAGGAGTAGTCTTCTCTCATCTCAAGGTACTTGTAATATGAGAGAATGAAATACTTAATGTTCTAAAAAAATAAGAAGGGGCAAAACATCCTTCTCATTTTTTTTTAGTCTTCCTTTTCCACGTTCCTATATCTCTCTCTATATATTCACAGTATCTTTCCACAGTCTTAACATATATAGGTCACCTTTGGTGTCAAAGAAAATAGTGAGCAAGTTATTTAAAATAGATGTTTAGGGGTTGAATTCAGTGAAGTGAGTTATCATTAAAGTACATGTAATTAGCCCCCAAAATGTCAAAATGAGACAGACCTACCAAACATCAGCATATTATTAGAAAAATACCTAGCCTTCCATATCCACTGCCCATTTCTTTGATGTTTACAGTTTTAATGCTAGCTTTGTAGACAGTCTAAGTGTGTGAATACCTTCCATCCTTGATGTCATTAAATAGAATTAATTTTTACCCAGTTTTTTGTCTGATGGAATTATGCTTCTAAAAAATTGTAGTCTCCTGGTTCTCTGAAGGACCCTAATGTTCTGTTTGGAAATCTGAAATAGAGTGAGTTCTTCTCTTCAGCTATTCCTTTGTGAGTGCCTCTCAAATACCTGGCATTTACGATGTTTGCCCTTACTTAGTTATTTAAGTTATTGAAGTTTTTCAAAGAACAGCACCCTACAGCTGTATTCCCAAGAAATTGCCATGGAAATCAAAGATAGCATCCTGAGGAATAAGATTGAGGAGCAGTGTTCTTCAAAGCAAATGGCATCCATCTCAGCTCTGCCAAAATTTTGCCTTTCAAGAAGACTAATCAGATACTTTGCTGTGTCACTTCATGTGAATGTTGATGTTTTACTCACAAGAGAATGTAATTTTTCTTTATTAACGGTCTGCTTAATATGTGCTTGGAGAGTATGATTTTTTCATTCCCTATTTTAAGCTTTGGCAAAAATAAAACTGAGTGTGTGAGGTCATATTTGGAGCTCTAGAAAGCATGTTTAAACCCAAACCGTATTCTTCTCTCAAATGTGCTACCATCTCAGCTATGAGTGCAACAACAGCAATATGTTCTGAAGACTGTAAGTTATTAATGTTATACATGCATATCTCTTACAAACATGCTCATCTATTTTAAATGGTTAATCTCATTTTGAAGGCTTTGATGACTGCATGACATATACCAGTAAGTATTAAAGTGTTTGTTTGCTATTTAAAATCTGTGAACTTCACAAAATCCTCTTATGCATAGATCGTTTAAGGAAATTTTTCTTACGTTTTTTATAACCCTCATCCATTATGAAGGGGACTTCCTACCCTCTTAAATGACCTTTAATTGGGGTGTGTTGTCCTGCCATCTCTGCTTCTGTCTCTTAGGTAGTAGAGCACAGTTAAATAATTTACTTTCAACTCAAAGACAGCTACTGCATGAAGTATAAAATGCCATATTTCAGTTATTGTCTCCACACTGCTGTTAATTACAACTTTTCTAGGTAGTTCCTAATCCACTGTAACACAAAATACAAAGGGTTTGTTTAAGCTTTTGCTGAAGTACTTTAGGTTAATGTTTTTTGTTTAGTATTGCATAGAACAGATGATATTTGCATGCTGGAAGCCACATCTCAGCTCAGACCTTAAAAACAACAGATTAAATGCACAAATGTTAGAATGTACTAATGTGTTCACAGTGTTCATTTAATTGTAGCCTTTGTTATGTCTCAGTAAGTATCTGAGAACTAGACTAGTTCTCAGATACTTACTGAAAAAAACCAGGGAGTCCTATATTACACTGCTGTAGAATTTCACTTACCTTTGAATTTGATTTCCAAAGATTTGTGTTTTAGATTGTTCTTTACCTAGTACTGGTAGCTGTTGGACTTCTTTTTTCTTTCTTGAGGATCATTCTTTTTATATTCATCTATCTTAATGCAGTGCCTGCAGATTATAAAATATTCTTAATCTGCATCCTGTATTTAAGACTGGTCTCTTCTTTGGAGAAGTATTTTTTGTATGTTAGTGTAACATTCAATAGTAAGACATGTTATGTTTTAAAGAAATCACCTCCTAGTGACAAGGAAAATGAATCCATTTAGATGGTGTTTCTTAGTGTCTCAATAATTTTTTAAGCAGAAAGACCCTAAATTAGAGGATTATTAGGAAGCTCTAATAAATAATTTGTTCCTTTGTGGTTGCTTGCAAATGAGCAGTGTGGTATTAACTGGATTTTTGCTTTACTATGACTTTCTAATTTGAAGTATTCTAAAGAATGAATAGTGCTATGAAACTGACCTCAGTTCAATTATCTTGACTTACGAAAACACAGAAAATTATCACCATCTTTGAACAGATTATAATAATGAGCTGGTACAATATTACAAACTACCTTTACAATATTACAAACGACCTTGCCTACAGTTAAAACACAATTAGTTGCTCTTGAGATTCCAGTGCTCTGGCTGTTTATTCTCTTTCATGGCTGGTAGGATTTTGGGAGGTTCTCTGTGTCCAGAACACCATTTGTACAATTTTTAATATGCTTTAACTTGTCTTCGATACACTGATAGCTTGTGCTGTAACCGGAGATCTATCCTAGGCCCCTCTCTTGTCCCCACCCAAAAAATTCTGCTGTGCTTCTGACAGATATACAGTGGTGGGTTTAAATTAGGTGCCTGAAATGGTGATTGCTACTGGCTGCCTATACTGCCTCTCTGACAGACGTTGCTGTCTCAAGGCTGGCATGACTGATCTGCATGTCAACCACAGTAGTTTCCAGTCCAGCTTATTAAGATAAACCACCAGACAGAAATCATATCTGGAACAGCTGTAGGCGTGAAGTAATGTGCTAGGGTTTTGGGGTGTGGTTTGTAGATTAACTGCTACTTGGATCTCAAATGCAAAGCACATTTTGTCAGAAAAGCCATCTTCAACCATCAGTGGTACCCTAAGCCCAGGTCACCGCTGGATGTGTGCCTGGCAGGTGGCCAGTGCTCAGGTGTGTTGGTACAGCGCACACCAGGTGGCCACTAGACTGATCTCCTTTTGCAAAACTGTGTTTAGGAAGGGACAAGCATGGTTAACTTCTCAAAGCCAGCTCTGTCAAGAGGGTGCCAGGCTGTGTGGCTTCACCCAAGCCAGATGTGTAGATGTGAAGACAAGCTCTTACTGTCACACCTGGACACCCAGGCACCATCAGTCCTCCCTGGGTGCCCCACTCTAAGTCTTTTCCTCCTCTCCACACCAACACTTAGCTTGGGTCAGGTGGAACTCCTGATTCAAGCAGACCTGTCAGAAACCTCCTTAGTTTCTCTGTCTCTTTCCAGAGGAGCACATGGATGTGAACAGCAACTGATGTCAGGGCAAGGCTGTGCCATTCCCTGCCCAGCTGTCACTGGGCAGCTGTGCCAGCCAAAAGCACTTGGTTATGGGGACACAGTGCTCCAGCTTGTTTTTGTTTTTGTTGGTTGTCACATGCAACGCAGACGTGGCCTGAGCTTGTGAACTAGAGCCTCTGTTTATGTTCAAGTTTTGCATTGTGTTAGGCTTGTGCCTACTTATTAGGTACTTTTTCACTTAAACACTCAATAAAGTTGAATGCAGATTGGAGAAGGGAAGTAATTTGCTTTGTTTTTCTCAAAGTTACCCAAGATAATGCATGGTGCAAGGATAGACTCAGTATCATCCAGCATGATGTTAATAGTATGGTCACTTTCACAGCCTGAAATGTGCTGTCCTAAACACACTGCTCATTTTCAAATGGTACTGTTGCAACAACAAAGATCTAAGTTGTAGAGATGTCTTTGGCATGGCTGTATCAGTGTTTTCTGCACAGTCTATTTTGTAAGCACTTTGGCCATGGAAATAGTTAAATTAACTTGGTTAAATACCTGTTCCGTGGTCAAATATGTTGCTGATGCTTAAACAAAATCTCACAGTTGCAGTTTGAAATGATCTTTATTGAAAATGTGCTGTACAGTTTGCTAAATGAGGCATTCTCAAAGCATAAAATACTGGCTCTGTGTTCGCATTTCTTCTTTGTGTCTGTCTGTCTCGTGCACTTGATGTTGGGAGCACTTGTGGAGGGAAGAGGAGCACCTGGTGTTTGTAGTAATGGCTGAACTTGGCCGAACATGGAAGTGAAGTGGAAGTCTTGTGTGAAAGTGAGGGGGAGCAGAGCTCATCTCCCTTCCCCACTGCAGTTAATCTGCCTCTTCCTCTGCTGTCACAGTATGGCTTGGGCTGTTGCTCTGCCAGTGGTCCTGCTGGACCCTCACAGTGTCTGTGCCTTTTAGTTATTTGGGAGTGCTGCCAGAGACTCCCCTGATGCAGACAATGGAAAGATAACTGTTTTTGTTTTGTTTTGTTTTGTTTTTAAACAGTTTTTATTTCCATAAAAGCAGAAGAGACTTTCTTGGGACATAGAGGAGGCACTTCTGTAGGCTAGGGGTGTTCTTCCAGCTCAGCATCACAGACCTGCTGCGTGCAGAGAACATGGGAGGGATTCTCCAAGGTATTTATAGTGGAAAATATTAGGAAAACCAAATGACTACCAACTCCACTGTGTGGAAATACATATACGTGGGAGTCTGTATACATTTGCAGTGCAGTAGATACCTGAGAGGAAGTGTTCATGGCACTTGGTAAAAAGGAAGAATTAAAGAAAGATAGAAAGGGTAATTTTGTTTATTTTGTTTAAAAGGCTTAGTCAAAAAACCCTGGACTTCTGGAGAAAATACTAAAGTGAATAGAATGTGTGACTCATTTTTTAGATGGAGATGAATAAGGAGGGAAGAGTTTGGTAACAATTGATACAAGACAGTACTAGTTTGTAAAAAAACTTTGTGCTGTATGGTGCAAACCACTGAGAGCAATCTGTTTCCCTGTAATCTGGGTATTATTTTATTAATATTTTTTGTGTGAATGCTGAGGTACAGTGAACTGAGTTAGACACTTCTTAGTTAAAATTGCTTTTAAAGTACAGAATGTAACAGAGGCAATGTATTTACTGCAAGAACACGCAAATCTTTGCAGGTGTGGGTCAGAGAACACGATCCAGATGATAACAGACTTTTCATTACTCACATTGGTGTGCATTGCACAATTCAAATGCCATTGAGAAATGAATGCTGTTGTCAATTGAAATCTGGAACTCCTGTTACAGTGGAAACTCCATAACTGTCCTGCATCTTGAGACACAGTAAATACATTAATTTCTCTTAGATTTTCTGCACATTGTGCTCAGGAAGACATATGAAAAAAAAGTACTATCATCAGTATTAGGCTGACATCTGAATAGCCACCTGAAACACAGAATACTGTGTGCAGAACACTGCATTATGCATTACTTTTATGAAAAGTCCAGTTCTCGGGTCTATTCTCAGACCCTTCCTTGATTCAGTACCATTACACCATTTCAGATGAGAAAGGTATTTGTTCTGTACTTCAGAACCTCCTAGGAGAGCTAACATAAAACAGTTCCTTCCCTACAGGGGTCACAGTCTTAATGTGACCTAATTTAACAACAAAAAGCATAAAGACAACACTTTTTCCTACCAATCAAACCATATTCCTCAAACCCACATAATCCTTGGGTTTTGCAGTGACTGTTGTGTGTCTTCATCTGGGCCTGGTTTTAGAACTGCAGTCAAAACTTTGCAAGGCATCTGTAAAGGGGTACGGTTTAGTCTGTATTCTGGTGAATTCAGACTTTATGAAGTTGCCTGATAAAATGGTCTTGTCTTGAGCTGTTTATTAAGCAAACAATATTCCAAAGAAAAAAACAGAAGCTGCTACAGTAATGTGATTTTTTAAAATTTTATATTCCTCTACATATGCAGTACTCTACAAACCTGGTAAGTGGCACTGCTTGTGATTATTAAAGATTTCTTAAGATGAACACCAACTAAGATAATTTTAAAATATTTACCATAATTCAAGAATTCTTTGAATTATGATTAGGGAGAATGAGATGTTAAGAAAATCACATTTGCACATACCCTTCTTACCTGCACTTGCCCATGATAATGACATTTTTCTTGACAAAAATTATAAGGTACATGCTTAATGTGTCTTTAATCGTCTCCTCATGTAATTTCTCAACTGAAAATGAGAGTGTCATTAGTTGAGTCACCAATGCTCCTTCCCCCCTTCCCCATACTTGACTTGGAAAACTTTGCTAGTGTATGTAGAAATGTACAGCCAGCAGGGGCTCCTGGAGGGGGTCTCTCAGGGCAGACACGAGGTTTTCCCATGGCTCCTGGAAACCCATCCCTCCCCAGAGGTCATTTCTTACCGAGATGGAGTGGAGTGAGTGTCTGCCATGGTGCTGTGTCCTCTCGGGGGGCTCTGACCCAGGTGGATCCCTGGGTCAGTGTCAAGACTGTGACTCAGCTGAGTTGTTGGCACTGGCAACAACTGTGTCTGTGCCAGGGAGCACCAGGCACATGCTGCTGGAAGGATGTTTCTGCAGAGGCTTTGTGGCTGGAGAGGGTGTCAGGGAGCTTTAGTGGGGATGTAAAGGATCTTCACATGAATGAGGAGAAAGAGACTCTCAACTTTTGTTAAGAAGTCCTGGCATTTCAGTTCTCTGTGGGCATAAGCAGGCAGAACATTGCCAGTCCAGGAAAAGCAAGTGGGTAGAAGGGCAGAAAATGGAAACCCATGTTTATACTGCCTTTCTGTCTTATGGGAAGGTAAGTGATAAATAGAACAAATCATTTATGAAGGTGGCAATAGTAGAGGCTTTCCTTGATTGGCTTGATTCCTTTTCTCTATGCTGGCAGAACTGGCATTTTGGATGAGACTGATAGTCTTTGAGATCACCTTGGAGAGACTTTGTCCATTAGTGATGAGTGCTGTGATGGGAGCTGTTGTCTTGTTCCTGAGGGGCCATGCTCAGGGTTGCTGCTGGTCCCCAGTGTGAAGCTGTGGAGCTTGCTCCATGGGCAGGACGGTGGCTCAGTGACAGTGAGTCTCCTGAATTTGGTTTCCAGTGTTGATAAAAACTCTTTTCTTAACACCCCAATGGCCCTCAGGATGAGATTTTTCTCTTTGTTTTCACACCAGAGACAGGTATATACTGTGAAGAAAGATCACAGGCAAAAGCTAACCTCACTGACCAACCTCAAAATAAAGGAGCTCTTTCAGTTGCCCCCATGATGTCTGGGGTAATTTCATTCAGGCTGTTAATAAAGGTAAGCTTTGTGAAATGTTCTAATGCCCTGAACTGGTGAACTGAGCACAGATTTCGTTACCTGTGTGCAAGAATATTGTGTTTTCTTCCTTTAGCCACTGACATAAATAGTAACTCGTTAAAGGGCATAGCTCCAGGCTTTGCCTTAAGAAGTAGATGAAAAGATAATTGCTGGATAAGCAAGCGAGCATGGGGGACTGTAAGAGCAAATGAGACTGGTTGGGAACCAGTAACAATCTTCTTTCAATCAGCCTGGTTTTAATGCTGTAATCTCCCCTGGGCAGAGAAGGTCTCCATCTCCACGTTGCATGGGTCCGAGAGCAGCCTCGTTTCTTGGTCCCGTGTGAGGCTGTGGGCACTGAGGACAGGCCTCTGACTGTGGCTTACAGCTCCGCTTCTTACCCTCTATAAGCTGATCTGCGTTCGTTTTCATTGGTGTTCTGCTTGGCATTCTTTTTGTGAAGTGCTTTTTTTGTTTTGTAGAGACCTATTTATCCCTCCCTTCCCTGCACTAGTGGAGGTTTATTAGATCGCATGGCAGCCTGCCATCTTCCTTATTAACCAAGCTTTTCCCAAATAAACATGCTCCTTGTGTGCATGTCTCCTATTTATGATTTACTTCCCATTATAAAGCTACAATCTACAATATTAAAAATAATACACAGACAGATGTTTATGAGAGGCTGAACAGGGTTTTATTGTACAGTCTCTGGTATTTGTGGTTTATATTTCTTTAATCTCTAGTGAAGTGTGGTTCCTCCCGCCCTCCCCAATTTACTGCTTCTGCCTCTTATTATCCTTATAACAGGTGATGGTGCCCTTTAGACACATTTTCTTTCAGGCTCTTACATGCTGCAGTATGAGCAGGAGTATGAAGAAGCATGATGACGTAATGGTGATACGTAAAATGGCGACTTTAAGCTAAAAATTAGAAATTAGGCCTTTATTCTGGAGAGCTAGGTCCACCCACCCGGAGGCAAAGAGTTCCTTACCTTCCATTTACGTGACTTCAGCAGGGTATTTGATCACCCTCTGCTGGCTGAGCTGCTCGGGCAGCTGCCAGTCTGCTGGATTTTGGGAGGGTGACTTTCTGCTCTGGTGAAGTCCCAGACATCACTCAGGATTTCATTTCGTGCGTTTGAACTGTTGCTACAGTTTAGTCACAACAGTTTGAAATCACTGGCTGCATATATAGTTTTTTATTTTTTATTCGAATGGATGGAAGAGAATTCTGCCCCTGGGTCAGATAATCATCTCAGACCCGTTAAATAAGCAGCTGTGACATGCATCATAACAGTGGCCTAAACCACCATATTTTTTCAATATGACACTTCGTTGCTTTTTTTCCTAGGCCCGTGGTTGGGCTTACATTAGAAAAACAAACAGCACTTAGCTATAATTAAAAATGCCCTACGGTAAGTGGGATGACAAAACAATGGGAATGCTGTTCATATGGATGAAGTCAAGTGTAAATGAAGTCTAAAAGAATTAAGTTGAATGCAAGGATAAAATTATCTTGTTGGCTAGGCACAGAAAGTATAAAATAAGCCTTCCCAATACAGCAGATCTTGCATTTCACAGTAAAAAACCTGATCAGGGTAGTTTTTTTGTATCATGAGGCAAATACATATTTTGCTGTAGCAACAGAAACATAACCTTCAATTAAATATTTGAAACTATTTGAAATGTAGTTATATATTAATTGGTAATTGTAGAGTTTTATGCATACAAGCATCTACCTTGGACATGTATGCAGTATACTTTTTTATACTACTTGCATTCAGTTTCTAAAAATAGGAAATGCTCATAATAGTATTCTTCGTATTTCTTTTTTTTTCAAGATAGTGAAGTCCTACCTGGAAGTACGTTTATTAAAATTTTATGTTGAAGAATCACTCTATCATATAGTTTTTTTAAGGCATGCTCCAGACATAATTATGAACATAGTAAGACATAATTATAAGTAGGGTTGGTAGTTTTCAACCTCCAGTAGCTGTCATCTTGCTTCAGGTTTAGCTCTAGTCAGCCTTGCTGACCAACTGACTGATGTTTCACTAATTGCCACTTGAAAATGAAAAGGGAAACTGTCTAGCTTTGAAACATTATTCATGAAAGAAGGATCATGCTGACTTGTTTTCAGAACAGGATCTTTTCCCCTTGTCTTGTCTAGACAGGCCAAGTACATGACTTTGTACTGAAAAGGGCTCTCTGGTGTGTCATTAGGCACGTTGGTTTAGTCTGTACTGGTCTGGATTCCCTGGTCAGAGGGTTTTTAGGTCACTCCTTGTATTTCGGTACAGACCTCTGCAGGTTTATTTCAGTTTGACAAAGCTTTAACATTTGCTTTCTACTACCTCCCTCAACCTGACTTTGATCCATCTTGCTTTACAAGGAAGGATTCTTCTCTGGTTTTAGTAAAAGCATGCACTGTTTAAATGCATTCACTAAGCAAACTAATTAAAGGTACTGAACTTCTGTTCACAAGTTGCAAATACCAGATCCTAAGTGTATTCTATGGTCAGAAGTATCTGTATTTTCATTGAATAATCTGTTTAATTAATTTGCCCTATTCCTGCAATACATTTTTCTTCAAATATTTCTTTCAGACTTCAGCAGAATGTGATTATGCAGACTAAGTCTGGCAACTCTGTGTCCTCCATTAGATATTACATTTTATTAGATTTTGATGTTACTTTTGCAGGTGCATGAGTGAGAAAAAGAGGAAGCCTCACTGATATGCAAGCACTGCTCAGCACTAAACAAAACATTGTTGTGACATCAACACTGTCCTACAACACTGTCCAGCACTGACTATTTGGATCACAAATCCAAATAGCCACCATGGAGTCCATTGTGAAGAAAGTTATCTCCATCCCAGGCTGGGCCAGTAGAGGATGGCTGCTTCCTTGGCAAATAGATTTGGCAGGAGATCAGAAGGCATCATGGTTTTCGACAACATACCCCATTTTCAAATCAACACAGAATTCCTGTGGTATTGTAAGCAATTTTCCAGTCAATGTGGGCACATCAAAGAGGGGACAAAAGGTCTCATGGCTCTTTTTTTTAATGTACCTTCACAATGGCTATTTTCACATGTGTGAGGGAATGAGGAAGTAGCCTTAATATTTTACAACAGAAGTTGTTTGAGTCTGCTTTTTGATTCCATATTTCAGTGTGGTCTGTTGTCTATGACAAACTTGGGTCCCTCTCCCCTAAATCACAATTCCTTTCTTCTGGTTAGTTCTCTTGTGATAATGTTAGTTAAATCCCAGAACTTTAAGAGTTTAATATAGCTATGAAAAATATAATGCTTTGTCTAGTCTTTTGTGTGAAAACAATATAATCTGGTGGCAAAGAGACACCTTGAGTTCTTAGCTTTAACTGCTTTTGACTTGACATCTTGCCTTGAGCATTTTATATCAACCATGGGGGAAGCATGGAAAGCACTACATTAGGACTCAACACAAAGGCACAGGAAAGCAGTACAAGTTAGCCAAAGTAGCATGCCACATATTCCAACTGTAATATGATTGATTCTTTCTAATAGAAGCATTATGTTCTTTACCACTCTAACTTAACCCTGTGTTAAATTCTTCATTTAAGATACCTGGAAAGTTTGAATCCTTTCGAGGTGACTTTTCTAATCTTTCAAGACAGCTTTGTTTATTTCTTATTCCAGTTTCTTCATGAAATTGCAGAAATGAGTCCTAAAGCATTGTAATTATCAGGTTGCTAATATTGAGTCTGGTCTTTTAAGTCTCCTTTCCAAAAGTAATTGTTAATGGCCTTTTCTGTTCCATGGGTTTCAAAGGCTTACTTCATTTGGTTATGATTTTTCTTATAGTCTATACTCAAAAAGAATCTAAGCCCTTCAATGCCTCTTCAGTTCTTTGTTGTAGCAGAGAAAAACACAGTAACAAACAGAAGAAAATAATTTGTTTGTACAGTATTTTATTCTGCAATTTTCATAGGTCAGGAACTGCAGGGTTGGACTGAAAAAGCTTAAATTTGAGGACCTCATTTAGGCAAATACTTATTTTATAAGTACACTTTCACAAAGTGAAATAGATCAAGTTTTTCCCCCACAGGAAATGCTTGTTTTCCTTGCATTTCATACCTTCTATTTATATTCCTAAGTGCCATTTTATATGTTATACATATTTATGCATACAATTTTTTATTACAGCAGGTTTTTGATGCTACGTGTACCAAAATATCATTAATACTCTTGAAAAGTGTTCAGAGTGAAGTCTGCAAATTGCTTTTTTCTATAAAGCAAATGAAAAATGAAAATGAATTTGCTCCCTTTCTCAATTTCTTTTTCCTCTCCTTTGCTATTACCAAGCTTGCATTATGCAACAGACACGTAAGTGTCACACCTCGGTAACTGATTTAGGGACTTTTTAGAATTGGAGGTCCTTTTGTCTCAGCTCTGACTAAGTTAAGATTAAAGCAAGGTCTTTTGCTGATACTGTTGAAGATGAGCAAATTCCATCTCTTTGCTGGCAAGGACCAGAAATCATCTCTCTGAAGCAGGAGCCAACCCGTATTGCAGTCCTAGGGAAGCCCAGGGTTCAGGGAATGGCACTCCTTTAATGAACTACTTGTGAGAGTTTCTAATTCTGTCTGTTTTGCCTCTGCTTGTGAATGACAATCAACAGAATTTGTCAACATACTAGTAGTGTAATCATTAAATTTTAATTTGTCTAGATATAATGTGTTCTCTGTTTTATGTGTATATTTTACTTTGGAATAAACCTAGTGAGAAAGCTTTTCCTAATTGTGTGTATATTTTTTGTGAATATTTCCTAATTACATCTCCAGTGCTTGCTATGAAGTATACTTGGTCTCATAGGAATTGTTCTCATGACAGAATCATATTTAGGGGAAAATGTTCTCCTTTTTTTTGGTAAAAAACAAAGTGTAAAACTACATCATGCCTGCATTTAGCATTGAGACACCTTATAGGCATTTTAGAAGTTTGCTAACTTTTAAAGAACACTAGCATGCGGGATTTTAATGTGCAGACACCAAGTACTTGATTGTAATTAGGTGGGAGACTGGCAGATTTGCTTTGGGAAGGTAGTTAAGGAATAATTGTCTGTGTCTGGACAGGATTGTTCCTGGTTACAAACTATACCGTTCCCTTACAGCTGATGCAAGATTTTTTTTAATGTGGGACAATTACTGTTTTTATTAATACTGCTGTCTTGCCCCAAATATGCAAGGTGTCACACAAACATATATGAGAACACAGTCTTTGCCCAAAGTGAACTATAGTCAAGCTGTACTGCAAAAAATATTTCTTATTATTTAAAAAGGTGAATTTTCCCAAATGGCGAATCTGGTTTAGTAGTTGTTTGATTCTCGTGATTAGGAATGTGTCATGTATGTATTTATACATGCAGTGCTATAAGGACAAAATTGATTGTTTTGGTGTTGAAATGACAAAGATCCATCCACTATTATAGCATCTACTTGAAAAATATTGTCATTTTAACACTGAAGAAGGGTAGGCATCAATTTTCTCACAAATTTTTGCTTTGGTTTCTTTTCTTGCCTTTCAGAGTGCAAATTCACCTGCGCCAGTGGTAAATGCTTGTATCTTGGTTCACTGATTTGTAACCAACAGAATGACTGTGGGGATAACAGTGATGAAGAGAACTGCCTGCTTGTAACAGAGCATCCACCTCCAGGCATCTTCAGCTGTGAGTATTGGCTCCTTGTGTGCATCCATGTATGTATGTATGTCAAATATGTCTGTTTACCTCAGAAATCAGTCTTTTTGGAAACTTGATCTGCAGTATGATATCAAGGAAGTATGAGACAGAAAAAGTGAATACTATTTTTCTTTGAACAAGCAGGGATTTGTGACACACTTTCCCCAGGATTCTAAACATGGAAATTTGTAGTTATCCCAAGGGAGTTTTTGCTACGGACATTGTGGATATAATCATATGGATCCTATGTGGCCTCTGAGAAAGTGTAATTAAATATTTGTTTTCCAAGATTCCACAAAGTATTCTATGTTCTAAGAGTCTTTATATGCTATTAAGACTATCAAAAAAATTATAATTTTTCTGTTCCTTATTACTATTAGGTTTATTGGTGCTGAGATCAGAATCGTTTGGTAGGTTAGTGACCTTTGTAGGTATATATTTAAAATAGCTTTAGTTGCTATTCTTCAGTGCATAAGTATTGCCCACACAGTGACAGAGTTTATGACTAGAATTGTTTTCTTAGTGCTTTGCCCTCAATCATGTACACTGGAATCAAACTGTGCTTTTGCTTTTGTTTCTTGTGCAATAATTTATTTTTAAACCACAATTCAGCTTTCTGGATGGGTGATAAATTTTCCAATAAGGTTTCTTATACACAGGTATAATAGAAATATGTTAAGTTACTTCTTCTTTCCAAATGGTTTTGTTCTTCCCACACTGACATACCTCAGTATTCTATTTCACTTCTGGTTGTGACTGTGTTTTAGGAATATCTGTTTTGTTTTGTTGTTATTAGTTATGAGCAGTGTGTATTTGTAATTTTTGTAATTAATGCATGCGGCTATAAGCAGGACAGAAGATGAAGCCAGATGTTGGATATACACCTGTCCTCCTGTACCCTCTACCTCCAAGCGAACATGTTCCTAAATGCTGTACTCTACATCATTTAAACCTTGTACTTTGTGTGACTTTGGTACCTCTGCAGTGATTTCAGTGGCTTTGAAATACTAATGACCTATGTATACTTCTAGGCTATTTCATTTTATTTTTGTTTTAATTTGTTTGGTTTTGAGTGGAACTCTCTTCCAAGTCCCAGGACAAGACATAGGCTTTAGTGATGGGTCCAAATCAAAATGCCACATTCAACCATAACCTTGGCTTTTGAGCTGTAAAAAGTCACGCTTTATTGTTTATTCATGCAAAATTTGTAAGCATATCTGTAAAGTCCAAATAGAAGAATTTTTTTTGACTGGGATATTGTACAGCAAGAGCTCTTAAATCAAGCTAGCACAACTGTTTGTCCAAAAGTGGCCACAAAAACTGCAGTGGTAGCAGATGGAGGGAAGGGCTTTGGTGATGAGCAGCAGCTGTGGCATCACAGGTGCATCACCTGTGCAGTGCAGTGGTGGCACCCTTGAGTTCCTAGGTGGAGCCTCTTAGGTGGAACTCCCAAACCCTTCTTCATCCTGAGGTCTGACAACGAGAGCACCGGTGGTTTTGCAGTACCCCTTTGTGCTGGTGGCAGTCACGCAGTAATCAAGTATTGTCTTGGCATCTTCTCCTCAAAAGGCCTTTGTCCTCTAGAAATATTGTTACTTGCTTGATCCAGGATCTGCAAACTTCCTGCTCTTCCCCTAAGTCACATCTGTCCCCCCCAGTCTTGCTGTAGGTCATGAAGACAGGCCTGCCTGGTCAGCTGGCGAGTCATCCCCCTAGCCTCCTGCACCATCAAATTTATCCCGACCAAACCAAACAAAATGTGTCTCTGAAAAACCTTCAGCAAAAGGTTCCTACGGCTTTCCTGAGAATTGTAGTTGGTGCATTTCATGATCCTGTCTCTGAAAAGTCGTGCAAGTTGGCAGCATTTTTTTTATTTTGGGTGGACTTGGAGAAAGATAGTCAGCTTCCTCCTCTAATCAGCCTTTTACAGCTGTGAGGGCTGTTACCATCCATGTTTGGGTGTTAAAAACCCCTCAACAACCAAGACAAAACCCCCAAAGTTTGTTCCTATTAATTATGTTTCCTTAAATCTGTCAGAGTTGTTCATTTTCTCTGACTGCTTCTAAAATATGGTGTCCAGTAGGCCTACTAATTGAGATCTCCCAAGTGCCCAGGGAAGAGGGGTAATTACATAAAGTCTTATTAAATCTTTCAAGAACTGTATTTGCTGGTTTTGCAGCAATATTGGAAATGAGGAGCTTGTAGAGGAAATACTGGATACATTACTAGGAGCATTTGGAAGTGTTAACTTTTTGCTCACCTTGTGGCAGATAAAGCAGTTCATTATTTGTTGCATTTGGGGATATTGAAAGTGACCGTACTTTATCATTACAATAGGGACTGTGTGACAAGTGCTGTTAAATAAAGGGACTTCAGTGTTAAGTAAAAAAAACCCAACAAATCCCAGTGAAACAGGATCCTAATGGTGAAACAAAGAGAAAAACAAGATCAAAGCCAGACAGAAAAATAATACAACCATAAACTCTATTTAAATTATATTTACCATGTTCTGGCTATTAAACAGACTACTACATGGTAGAAATCAGTGCCAGATGGTAATAGGAAACAACACTGTTATGGACACGTCAGTTGTGTTGGCTTATTCCAGCTTTGAAAAAATGTTTTTAGAATACTTGCTGAAGTGAGGTCCCCAGGCCTTAGAGGGATGACACGTTGAATTAAGAAATGTGTGCATGCTTTTGCTCAATGATTTTAATGGGGATCCCTACCAGATTACACCAGAGTGTGTGCTCTTGAAATGTCCCAGCTAAGCAGGCTGCCTTTCAAGACAGAAGTACATACATTCATTGCTCTCTGAGTAGTAACAAGACAGTAACAAGACAGCTCAACAAGAAGAAAATTAGTATTTAAAAAAAAATAAAATCACTTGAGGAATATTAAACCAGGTATTTACTTTTGGTAAGTGTTACATATAAGCTTTGTTCTTGCATCTTCTTGCTTGTGTGCAGTTCTTGAATGCGAAAGAAACTGCTGAAAGGAGCCACTTACTAGTTTGTGCTGGTTAACATCCAAGCAGGGTATCCTATTTCTCCCTGGGACTGCCCTTGTCTTTACCTACAACACATCATCACTGCAAACAGTATGCTGTAGTGATCCCCTCTGCTGCTTGTTCAAAGAATCCCTTTGCTGTATTCAAACCTTCTGTCTTTCTGTGATGGAAAAAATATTCTTCTCATTTCAGAGTTATACACAGGCTGCCCCCAAACAATGTCTAAATAAATAAATTTTTATATGAAAGTCCTGCTTTAGTTTATTTAAGCAGTATGTGCCATGTTAGTGGTACTCCGTATTTCCCAGCTGCTGAAGCATTTCTCATTTTTGTTCTTGCCAGCAGCCAAATCCAGAATGTCTTGTTGGAGCTTCTTGTTTAGTTTAGTTAAGTTGCATGGGCAATGGCATGGAAAGATATTTTTTTGTGGGTGACCTGCTCCCTGGATCTCCTGATTATAAGAGATGCTATCACATCTCCCAGATCTGTTGTTCCTCCCTCCTTGCCATTCTTATATGGCTCCAGTGTGAACTGTTAGTTCAGTCTCTTAAATCACAGAATGGTTGGGGTGGGAAGGGACCTGAAAGATCACCTAGTTCCAAGCCTCCTGCCATGAGGAGGGACGCATATTGGAACATTGCTTTAAAGCCCCATCCAAACTGGCCTTGAACCTAAGGATGGGGCACCCACAATTTCTCTGGGCAGCCTTCTCCAGTGTCTTCCAGCTACCTAATCTAAAACCTATTCTCATTCAGGCCATTCCCCCTTGTCCTATCACTACATGCCCTTATAAGAATGCTGCTACTGAGCTCAGTGTCTCACCTGTGCAAAGGAGAACAAAATGTGTATCTCTGGAGCCCTTTGGTTGTCTTAGTTTTCCTTTGCTGACTTATACGTAGGGCTGCCTTATGCTGCTGTGTGGGTGATTCATTCTGTATAGCACAGAGAAATTGGAGGACAGCTGGGAAAATCCAAGGTGTGTTAGAGTCTGATTTTAGATGGCACAAGCTGCAGTCCAGCAAGTTGATCAAAAGACACGCTAAGGCATTTAAGCTGAACATATTAAGGTATCAGCTTGCTTGGTTTGCGCCAGGATGCAGGTTTGGTGATGCATGTTGAAGCACACCTCCCATCCTCGGTGAGGACACCCAGTGATACTGCATCTCTCCCTGCAGGTCGCCTTGTGCATAGCCCATGTCAGCTTTCAGTAGGGCTACTTCTTTTTGTTTTCATCAGCTGTAAGGACTTATTGATTGAGATAATGGAGGTGACTGTTCTTTTAAGACTACTTGGAGGTCAAGGGTGTATTTAACAGCACAAAGCCATGATAGGAAAAATGAGGCAAAGAGTAGGATTTTTAACATTGCAGGCTTGGCCTTGGCAGCAGCTTGCCACTCCATGTGACCTGGAGAATTTGGACTCCAAAGAACTGAAACAATGTGCCTGCCTCTAGAAGGACACAGTTCATTTGTTTGAGCATTTCCCTTTGTTTCACAACAAACGATCAGCCTGCCTTGTCCTGCTAAAAGTAAATTAGATTTTGAAATGGGACGTGTAGTCTGTTGTCTGCAGACTGCAGTGTCCAAGTCACGTCTGACTGAGAAGGGTTGTGGTGATGGGGATTTTAGGGTTTTTAGTTGTGTGGTGGAAAACAGTAGAGGTAGTTGTCTTTGCTGTGGTCTGTATGTGTTCGTGGGCATATCAAACACAAATATTGACACGCTTGAGACTTTACGGAAGAATAAAATAAGTGAGAACAAATCCTTCTTGTCATGTGCAAATTATGTCTACATCAAATTTCAAGTTGTCAGCATTGATGGAGGTGATGTGTCATGGCTGTTTTGGCATAGAAGAGTTTCCTGTAGGAGTTCATTTTCCTCTGCAAGGTAAAAAAACCCAAACAAATCAAATATATAGCTCTCCCTTTCACCACCCCCACCTACTGCTGTCAGCTCTGAGCTTTGTAGGGATCTGCAGGGGGTTGGAGAATGATTCTGTTTTAAAAACAAAAAGCTCAATCAAAGGAAAATATTTTGTTTAAAGAGACCTTTGGCATCCCCCTCTGACTGTGACACCGAATTTGTGCAGATAAAAACAAGCGCTTAGATTTACATTTTGATTGTGCTTCTGCTTTCATGTGTGCCGGGCTGTCCCACTTCAGGTGAAATTTATCCATTTCTTTAAATATTTAGCAGTCTAGCGTTGATGTTAATGAAAGTCTGGCACTGCTATTTTGAGCATTGCAACAATGATAGTAATTTTCAGTGTCAGATTACTGCTTCTCGGAGGAAAAGGGAGATGGGAGGAGGGAAGAGCAGGGGAAAAAAAAAAAATTGTTTCGGCTCTAATAGAGTTTGTCATCAGCCTGGCTGTGCCAGACAGATGGATCATGAATACTGTCTAGACGCTCTCTGCCTGAGTGGAGCTGTGGTCTCTAAGGACAAGCAGTGAGACGCCGGCTTAAGTGACTGGGGAAAGTCAGGACGTGCTCCCCTCTCAGCAGATAGAGATCCGGGCTGATCCTGCCCGCCGGTGCTGGGAGCCGGTCAATACCGAGCTCAGCTGAAACTTGGCTGTTCTGGGGCTTTGGGGGGGAAAGGAGAGGGATGTTGTTACGGCAGTATCGATTTCAGCTGCATCTGCCCAGGGACTGCGGGGTGATTGAGCTGGGAGTATAGATCTCGGGAGGGGGTGGATTGGGAGAGTCATCATCTGGCCATAAAGCACACGCTTTGAAAAACTACGCGGTCGCCTGTATTTATCAATTGCTTTAGTCGCAGTATATGCTGGAAAATGCCTACTTACTTGCTTATGTTTTCTTTATTTGGCCACTTGTTCAGAAGGATTCATCTGTTTCCCTACCCGGGGCTCCCTGTGTCCCCGGCTGTTAAGATGAGGTTCCGTGAGGCTGCCTTTGGAAAGAAGCTGTGGTAACCAGGTGAGACCCATAGCCTAGGGCAGGGCTTGTGCTATTTAGTGGTCTCTCATGCTGTTACTTGTCCCTTCTCTGTCACTAAGCACAATTAATGATAAAAAAATTTCTAATGTCAATGGAGTGATAGGTATTTTTTGACCAGCAGAGTTTTGACAAAAACTCAGGTTGATACATATGCTAACTTATTTAAAAAGCAGGAGGTTCTCTGTAATCTCTGGGGTTCAGATTACAGAATAAATCATAGCACTCTGGATTTTAGTTCTGTGTATATGTCACTAAATACTAGATCAATATTTTTATTTAGAAAATCCACTTGGTTTTCAGCTTAAGTGCAGTCTTGTTTCTTGAAGTGCTATAATCAGATTCTGTGCTTTGTTTTGAAATAATTTCATCCTTGTGTATTTTTAAAGCACATTATGGAATGTTAACAATTAATATGATCTTGAAAATTTGAAAAAGAGCAAAACATTGTGACTTTTGTATATTCTTTTCTTAAAATTTTGTATGTATTTTAAAAGATACTGTATTCCCTGAAATAGAATTCTGCTATCATGAAGGCTGTAACAAAACTGCAGTGGAATTCAGTAATGCTAGAGTTTACATATTCTTTCCCTAAGGCTTTACACTATTAGTGACTTGGACAAGCCAGACACACACACACATACACGTATGTGGCCAATAACGACTATGAAATGTGCTGGTGCAAAATTAGGTATTTGCATTTGCTTAAGAGTGGGGCTGAACTCAGCTCCTGGTAAGGGATTTCCATTTCATGAAGTTTCCAGCTGAACATTAATCATATATTTACAGCTAATGAGAGAAAGAAAAACTCACAGTACTGTGCAGATGAAAACATGGGAATCTCAGTAGCTCTGAAATGCTATTTTGTTCATTCTCAAAGTATGTAAGTCAGTTGTATCACATTTAATCAAGATCAGAAAAAAATGTTCTTCAAAGTTGTTTGTGTTTGCTCTTCATACACATTTCATTCACCCTTCCATCAGTTGCTGTTAACTTTTAGGAAACTTCATCCATTACTAAAGGTTACTGCTCAGTACAATCATGTTGGGTAATCCTAGTGATTTTTCCAGTCCCCTTTTTTGGCTACTGATTTCTTAAAGATGCAAAAGAGAATTGTAAGCTGTCAAAGTGAGCTGTGTAATAAAATCTTTGTTCAAAGACTGACTTTTATGTATCTTAGAAAGTGATTAAGATTCAGGTTGGAAATCTTAGAGCAGTACTGCCAGGCACAATGTGTCTTTGTATCTTACAGATTGACTTGGCTCTTCAAGACACCAGAGCTCCTCCTGGACCTGTGTGAGGCTGGGAAATGACCTCCCACACTCTCTGTGATCACTTTTTACACACTGGTTCTCCACCAGAAGTGCATGGTAGCATAAACATTCCATCAGTGCCAGTGTAAAAGTCAAGTATGAAAACCCCAGTACAATCTCATACCACAGGCAAGATCCCTGGAAAGAGAATAAATTGTGAGACAGTTATTTTCAGACATTATTTCACATGCACCTAGTAGATGCTTGAACATGACATCGGGAATCATACAAGGTGTAACTGAGCAACTTTTGTTACATTTATTTTCAGTCCATGTTAGTATTGTCCATTGCTGCCCTTCCTCACTGCATTTGCATTTGCAGGGGTCACACTGTACTGTGCACTAGACACTGCCTAGCTAAACCTCTGTAAATTTTAGATGCAGTTCTGAAATCTTCCTGTGTGAATTTTACAGTCACAGCTTTCCCCATTATTGACTCAATCCACATTGGTTATTGCTGGTAAATACTCATTAGGAGGAGCAGTGCGTTTGTACTGTTTGCACTTGGCTACTGCAAGCCTGGAGGAGCCATTAGCAACTATTCCTTCTATACAGCATTGGAAGTTGTTCAGGTGCTTAGGCAGTAACTTATATTTTCTTATAGTTTAAAATGTTTTGTGAAGGTTTAATAAAAAATAATGTTTAAAAAAATTCTCACAAGAAAGGGACATAAAGTCAGACTAGACCACCTTCATTCTCTAAGAATGTTGCAGACTGTGATGTTTGATTGCTTTTCATTCTGCAGATGTGTATCTGACCATTTATCTCCAGAAACTCTTCATCTCCCTGATGAAATGAACCACCTTAATTTTTCTTAAGCAGGCTCATCTTCTACTTCTGCTGTAAAGTAACAACTGAGATTAAGGTGAATTGGGGGTTTTGTTTTAAGTTCTGGTATGATTACATACACAGTGAAATATTTTTTGTCTCTAGTTTCTATGTAAATTTTCATATGGCTCATGCTCAAAGAAATCCATGCTTTTCAGTGATCTCTACAGTGGTCTGTATTGTGAGTGAAATGATGTTTTTTCCTAACATGTAGTGTTTAACCAAAGCATGTTGCTTTGGCCATTAGTAGCTACTTTTCTCAGGCTGGAAATCCTGATGAAACCCTTATGCTCTCCACAGTTTTGCAAGTGCTTGAAAGTGGCACAAGCCACTGTTGCCTCTTGTGGTTGGTCCCTCACTTGTTCCTGGGCAAGTGTTTGTGCAGGCACACAGGAGTTGGGTTGGAGGCTGGCCTGGTTCTGATGAACTCTGAGAAATGTGTACTATGTTTTGGCTGGTGTCATGTCCTTGATTCTGTTCTCAGCTCGACTGTACAACCTCTTGTGCCTGCACAAAAGCAGAGGGAGGTACAAGTGGCTCTGTTCAATGATGGCTTATCCTTGACTGGTTTAAAGGTTCTGTGCCTTAGTCCCTGCCCCTCTAAAGTATATGCTGATAAACCTTGCTCTGAATACAAAAGAGTTTGGGAATTAAGAACTGACAGTTGCTTTCCCCCTTTGCCATAATTCTGAAAATCTCATTATTTGTCACTTTTTGTAATAGAAAAATGAAACAGAAGAGTGAAGCATCAGAATGGGTCTCAGGACAGTCCCTGGGCTTGGGGTCTTTTGGACTGAACCCAGGCTAGTACAATGTAATATACCATTTTGATAACCAAGTCCATCTTGGCTTAAGTCATGGGGCTTTACTGGGATAATGTTAGCTAGTTAAATTACTACATAGGGACAGCTCTCCTGGGTCAGATCAAAGGCCCAGCTAGCTCACCATCAAATCTAACACTAGCCAGTTGCAGGTATTAAGTGAAAGAGTAAAAAGCAAATTCGATAAACAGTTCTGCTTTCCCAGTAAACCCGATTCTTTGGAGGAATGCTGCACTGCTTTGCATGAAGAGCATGGGGTTTATGTCCTCTGGAGAGAATTTAGCATTTAGGAAGGGCAGAAATTGGGGTAAAGAGAAACATCTCATTTCTGAAGTGTGATAATAAGTGAAGATCCACCAACCCTTCACTAACCAGTAAATGTGTGGGCACTGTTGGCTTCTTCTATATGCAGCACATACTTTTCATGTTAAGGCATTCTGAATGTAGGACGTGAGCTAGAAGGTGCTGAATTCATGCCAGCTAGCAAGACTATTTACCTGGGTCTTTTAATTTGTTTTGTGAGGAATAGGGACTTTTACTTTCTCTAAGTTTACTGTTTTTTTCTGAGTGATGTTGTGGGTTTTTTAGTCAGGATTTGTGGACTTTGTGACAGCTTTATATTTAATGGTGAACCAAGTTCATCTTGCAGGCTTAGATTTGTTTTGGCTGTTTGAGAAAACAAATGCACTGACAAAGCCTACTGCACGTAGAAAACACAGTTGTCACCTGTGACTGTGTAGCACGCAGGCATCAGATACTGTGGGAGTACGCGTGTATCTTAGAGCAGACTTGTGCTTATTTTTGTTTTATATACATGCATGTTGTATGCAAACCTAAGGAGTGAATACAGACTGGTTAGAGTTAAGAAAAATACCAGAAACATAGAAATATCTATACTCAGCTTCTATGAAAACACAAATTGATATTTCTATCTTTGTTTAAAAACAACTGTTCTTTTAATTGCAGGTTAAGGCTTAAAATCAAGACTAAAAGAGAATTTTGCATTCTATTTAGATCATAAATGAGACAGTGGAACCAATTCTTTATACTGAGTTACTGTTAGGAACTAACAGAGAACAGATGAGGACAGTGAGCTGTTAAATCAATTCTGTTTTGTGTGGGTTAGAAGACTTTTATAACAACTTAACAATGCAGTCTAAGGTGCTAGAGATGTATTGAACACAGCATTGTCCAACCGTACATGATAAGATCACAGATCTACTTATCTTTCCAGCAGTATTGCCACACTGATAGTTTCTTCCTTCCTTCCTTCCTTCCCCGTTTTCTCCTTCTTCTTTCCTTCTGTTCAGTATCAGTGTGTGATAGTTTCATGAAAGCAAGACACAGGAGGGATCTGGTAGGGGTAGAGATAATAGTGACACATTATGTGAATACTGAGTCTGACACCTAGTAGCACCTTGATAGAAACAGAAAGCTGTGATCACAGTATTAAAGTATGCTAACAAGCTGAAGGAGCTAATGGGCTTAATTTTTTACAGTGCAGATGTTCATCCAGCATTTGTGCTGAACGCAATAACAAATGTGTGGGGGCTGATGGTGATGTTATTGTGTTCTTGGCAGCACAGTCTTCCAAAACAATCTTCCTTTCTTTGATATTTTACTAAGAGTTAGAATGTTCTTTTTTGTGGTCTAAGATAAAAAATGTATAAACGAATTGGTATGACTAAGGCTGGTTGGCCTAAAGACGTCTTCATTCAAATAGGGGGCTCTGTAAGAATCGGTTTACCCCTGTGTTTGGTGATGGGGATTGGTGTTCCAGTTTATGGACAGTTCATGTTCCACATCTCCTACTAAATTTCAGATAGTCTTATTGTTGTTGGTTTCAAAACTGAGCTCATCTGGCCAAAATAAACCGTTTGCTTTGAGGAACTGTAGAGCCACAGTCTGATATAAAGCTCAACTCCCACTTTTTCCCAGAGAAGAGTCAGTAGTCCCCTGGAGAACGGTCACAGTGGCCTGTATTCCACTCCGGTACCTCAGCCTCACCACCCACCTCATGGCATTTCAAATGGACACCACGCTCTTCCTTTGTGTTCAGTGCTTTGCAGCTAATGAGAATGATACTGCTATCTTGTGGAACCTTTCAGCTCTTTCTATAGGAAATGATCTTGACTTCCAGCAGATTCTGATATTCCTGAAGAAATTACCTATTGTACCAGTCAAAGATTTGCTAGATGTTGATGGGGATCATTATGTTGCAAACCTCTCCTTTTTCTTTTCTTCCCTCTCCCTAACAAAGGCACTGGCTTGCTTAACTACCAGTAGGAAAGGTGCACGTGGCTTTTGTTTGTAATAAGATGCATCTCTCACTGTGAATACCTGTCACTTTTGATAGGCTATTGCAATGTAGGTGATCAGTCAACTGGCCCTGACTATATTCAGGGCTGGTGGTTCTCCTCCAGCAAATACATTTGCTGCAGTATATAGCACAGGTTTCAGACCATGTCCCCTTTTGTCAAGCATCTTAGATAATGTGCAAGAAAAATAAATTTCACTTATGTTAGAAAACTAAAGGAAGGACTGAAATGCTATGAGGAATGGAAGACTTATCAATTAGTGAATAGGCCTTGCCACCAGTTCCAAGTTTGCTTGACATCTCTGCCACCTACTTCCTGGGCAATCCTGATGAAATAATTCTTTATTTTCTTTCTTAATTTTCTTATTTAAAAAATGGAGATAATGATGTTCATATATGTTAAAGAAGTAATAAAAGAAAATGAAATTTATATGTGGTTTAAAAACAGGAAAAGGTATGTTAAGCTGTAATAGTCTTAGAAAATGGGCATTATGTACTGGAAAAAAACTGCAATTATAAAGTGACAGAGAGAATAAAAAAAAAAATTAAAGTGTGTGCTTTGTGTTGTACATTTAACATTGACATGTACTGTCCATTATTATTACATGTATATTTAATTTTTCACTTGTAAGGCAACAAGAAAATGTATATGCTAGATAGTTTCTAAGTAGATACATAAAAAGTGGGTACATAATTTGCATTAAAATGTGAGTAGAGACAGAAGGAGAGAGTTTCATCAGTCAACTGTAATTCCACAATTGAAATAAAATACCCTAAAACGTGGTGAATGTAATGCAATGTAATGATGTTTGGTGGTGTGTTAGTGAAGTTTGAAAAAGAACTTGGGAAGGATTTAATCAAATGAGGTCAGCAGTCAACAGAATGATGGATGAAATTCAATCTTGATTAATGCAAGTAATTCATACTGGAGGGCAAAGTATTAATACATTTTATTAGGTTCTAATTAATTGTGTAATTTCAGGAAAAGGACCACTAAAAAGCATCACTATGAAAGGCTGAATGAAGACCTCTTTAGAGAATATAGTTGTGGTCAGATAAAGTATTTTGAGTCAATAAAAATAGGATGTGAAATGTTATGATGCTGCTACATAAATCAACATTTAACCTTTATTTAGAATGCTGTGTTTCTGCAGCACAGAAACATACTGTGGATGTAGAAAACACAGGGAAAAAACAGAAAGAAGCTGTGAACAGTCCTGGATACGTATAGGGCCCAAATATTTTGGAATCATTTGCTTTTGAGTCTAGGCAAGGGGTGGGAAAATAAAAAGGTACGCAGAACTATGGGTGTGGAACAGAGGTGGCTCAGGCACTTGGTGTGTGTGGTAAGATTAGACTATCATTCAGTACAATTCAAAGCTGATACAAAAGAAATTTTTTCACCCTTTCTGTCTTTAGGCTGTATACCTCATTACCATGCAATGCTTTTGAGGCCAGGATTTAGCAATACTTAAAGGAAGGAAGCCTCTCAACACTGACTCCACTTTTGTGTAATCTGTCCAGAGGGTACTCGTTAAGAAATGTATAAGGCTGAAGTTTCAGGCACTCAGTTAATTTCTAGCTACGGGATCATGTTGAGTGCTTGGGAGGACATTTTCTCATTCTTTCGGAGAACTGAGCGTCCTTATCCGGGAAGATATGGATTCCTAAATGTGGTGTGAAACTGAAGTCCATAGTAAGTGACTTGAAATACTCCTCATGGCAGCTATGATCAAAATCCTTACGTGCAGTTTCTCTGACTTAAGTAATTACTGATATTGTGTGTAATCACCCTCTGTCACATCTTATAATGCAGAAATCTTGACTGTCTTTCATAGAAGGTGGTTATCTAGTGAGGCTGGCACACTGAGTTGCTCAACAAGTGAAAACTGTGGAATCTCTGCCAGCCTGTGCTGGATTGCCTATTGCACACCATGCTGTAGCCCTGGGAGGGGCATTGAGCACAACTCCAGCACTGGAGAGCGTGCTGACGGGAAGAGTTTACCAGGAATTGCAAAGGGAGCCGGTTTAAGCAAGCAAGGATCAGAATTAAATGTGTTGCAATATGGATCGGTATTTGATTCTTTGAAGTTTCCTACAGCCCTTCTTTCCATTCAGCTCATGCTGATAAACCAGACCCTCAGAAATGTCTTCTCCTTAAACATGATGTACTGAACTCCTTATGTAAATGCCCAGCATTGGTGGACAGCACTCTTCTCTTCTTCTAGGAGGTGATAACAGTTTCTTTGCCTATTGCAACACGAGCTCTCCATTAATTAGGACTTTGAGAGAGAAATGTGTGTAGGCTGTGAACATGCAGAGTGATGCAGAGAGGTGGGAAACAGATGTGTGGTCATGTATGCACCAGCCAGCTATTACTCAGATACCATCCGCCTGCTAATTAGCGCCTGGAATGTTGAAGAACGTTGGTGTTTGTGCGATTGCTGGAGTGAAGTCCTGCATCTGGTTTTCACACTTGTCTCAATCACTGCACAGTACCATAAGTAACATGCTTCAATTAAAATTGTTTTGAAAGTGATGTATCTAGAACTTCCTTGTTGCAACAGATTAATTTCTTGGTGTAGATTGCTGTAAGTATAGGGCCATCAGCTTTCTGTACCCTTGAAGGGCCAGCACTTGGGTTAACACTGGAGAGGAAATCTGACTCATCCATTTTGCTTCCTGTCATGCTAATGAACCCAGTGTGTGCCATCTCAACTTTAAACTTCCCCCTTGGTGATTCTCACTGTACCCCTTTCAGTGATGAGTCGGCGAAGAGAAGCCAATTTCTGAGCTGCCACAGCTGGGGGAATTATGTGATAATATTACCTGTGTGACAAGCGGCTCCTTAGGAAAACTATTAGAATTTATCTTGTGTTTTGCTGTATTATCTCTGAGAATTTTAATGCAAAGTATTAGTATTTCCAGTTGCTATATGTCCTAAAAAAAACTACATATGTGCGCACACACATGAGCATGTATTCTTAGAACAGACTTTTTTATTTTGTGAAGTCCAGATCCGAGATATGTTTCAGTTCTGCACATCATTATAGGAACAGGAAGTAGCAGACAGCACAATTAGTGTTGCCACACTGGGGTTATAAATTATCTATTACTCTATACTGTGCTGCATTCCAGGTAAAAGGCACATCTGTAGATCAGAAAGAGCAGCTCTGAATGTGATGCCAGAACATAAATGCAGAGATGAATTTTCTCTGATCCAGTTTCTGCATTTGTAAAATCTTTCTCACACTTTCCTGGAACAACTTCCTTCTTTATCCATATGAAAAAGCCTGTGAGTTATAAGAGTGTTTCTAATCTTCCAGGTAAGTGGGGAAATAATCCCTTTTTCCCCCCTCCCCTTCTTCCCCTGCTTATCTTCCCTCCCCACAGAATGCTAAAACATTGTTTTTCCTCCCACAGTTGAAAGGTGTATTTTTCAGAATACAGATGAGATATTTGTTGGCTAGCAAAGAATAAAGCAAAACAAGAGACATGTCTTTCAAGTACAAATGGGGCTTTAGAGATCTCTGTTGGAGAGCCTAATTTCTATGTGAGCACAACTGTTTCTCCATATTGCCTGGAACACTTCAGCTATACACTTGGCCACACTTTCTATTATGGATTCTATAAAGACATCATTTGTCCTGATAATAATTGTGTACAAAAATGTTTATGCACAATAAAAATAGATTTCAGAGACCTGTGAATTGCACCCACAGACACAAAATTTTGCAGTACTTTTCAATATACTGAGCTGGATTAAATGATAACAATAAATAGGATTCCTTTCTCCATTCTGCAGGGCTAACCGAACTTAGTGCTTTGAAGCATATCAGTTAGTTTTTGGGGTTTTTTTTAATATTTATAATTTTTGGCCTCTCTAGTGAAAAAGGTGAAGTATTATTTCAATATAAAAACCTTGCTTGCAGAGTGCATTTTCATTACACTGGTAGTCTGTGACTGAAAAAGAGCAATCACAGACTTTATAGCATATTTTTAACTAGGTGGATTACTGGTTATTATAGGGAATGCCTTGTTGTTTTTTTTCAGCTAAATAGAAAAAATCACATTAGTAAACTACAGACTGCATAGGCTTTTTATAGAAATTGTTTTCTTTAATTATGTCATATATAAGCCACAGTCAAAAGGTATATTTGTCCCTGATTTCAACGGCAGTTAAGTCATTTAAGTAGGAGCGAGACACACAAATGTGTTCTATATGTGACCATAGTAGCTATTTAAGCTGAGGATTTAAGCAGACAGAATGTAATTATCCCCATTGCAAGACTAATACACAAGGGAAAAATGCCATAGGATTTTGTAATAGCAACAAGTGGTCAAGACATTACATTTATGCTTTGCTAGTTTTACCAGCTGTGTCTCATTCCATTATTCAGACAGACAGACACACACACACCTCTCTTTTAATTAATTATAGTTGTCGACCAGTGGGGGAAGAAAAAAAAAAAACAACTCCAGAGGTGATTTTCCAGAGAAAATCTGATTCCAGACTGGGGCCACCAACTGCTAGAAATCTGAAGATGTGAAATAGGTTTTTGAGGTTTAAAAATCTTTGATCATCGCATGAATCTGAAAAGAAATACAGTTATTGGGATTTTCTTAGTGATCTACTTATCTCAGTTAAAACCAAAACAAAACATCAGAAAAATGCTCTGTGTTTTCTGCCTCATCTTGTGCATGAAGCTGCATCTATGCACGATCCAGAACAAAACATTTGTTTGAGTGACAAAACATTTCTCTGAGAGAAAAACAGTGTAAGCAGTGGGTTGGAAACCGGGGTTTAAGGTGCTTCTTCCAAATGGACAGGTATAGGTGATGATACCACGTTACCTACATTCCTAAACTGTTAATCTTTAAACAAAAACCCTTCTATTTCACATGGCATAGTATTTCCTTGCCAACAGTGCCTTGCTGTTTGATGGTGTACAGTGTTTGTGAAGGAAGGCTGATCATGAACACTGGGAGATAGAAATGAAAACAGCTACAAGTATACAAGTGTTTGAAGATGGTAGAATAGTGTTTGGGGTTTTTTTTCACATCTTTGGTAGGGGGCTGGGGTAGAAGATGGTCTTTTAAAGGTTTTTGAATACAAATAAGAGCAAACATCTAATCCTTTCAGTTGCAGAGGTGTTTGTTTTCTACGTGACTGAATTTCTTGCTCTCCTGAAGGCATCAGCCCTGGTCTCTAAATCCTACTGCTGGCCTTTGAATCTTGTCAATATTTTATTTTTTCAACAGGAATTAAAACCCCATCTTCACTTTGTAGCCTCCATTTCATTCCTTCACAGGGTAATTGCTGGCCTTTGGCAGTGTGTTGAAGTTAAGCATGGATAAAACATGTTTCATGGACATGAAGCCCTTATGACACACTGCAGTTTTGTGCAGTATTTCCACTGCTTATAGGAGTAATTGTATTCTGACAGAGCTTTTAATTTGTTACGTTGCATGTCTGTAGTATACATTGCCTAGTCTACATTAAAAGAGCTGAGACTTCTACAAAATGGTACATTGACTTGTTTGATCAGTGACAATCCTCAAAAAGCACCTGGGCTTTCTAGGTGTGTCCATGAAGGATGGAGAAACAGCGACAGTGCTAGTCTGAGAGTGAACAGATTGGGCGAGATTTGGTAGGGAGACTGGAAGATGGATAACTTGTGGTAGGCAGAGTGAGGCTGCCTGACGAGTCAGTAGGTGGGAAGAAAGCAGGAGGTGTGGCAGGTTGTGGGAAGAAAAGGTTGCTGGAGTTCCCAAAGACGTCGCCCTGCCTCGCATAGCTGCTGCCATCTGAAACTCGCTGCGTGTGCGTGTGTGCCAGCTGCCCTTCCTGCTGCTTGTCCTGAAGTCAGGTTATTGTAACTCCCTGGGTTTTTGGTTCCTACTGTTTCTGCAGGAACCCTAGCAGGCAACTCTGGGTCCTGGGTTTGCGGTCAGCCACTCTGCATGAGCATCTCGGTATGATGATGAGGATGCTGCTCCAGGTGGAGCACGCAAATCCTCGTTTCTTCAGATACAGGGCATTTGGAACACCTAATTGTACTGTTGGTGTTTCATGAAGAAAACACAAAGCAATAATCCATCATTTTAAACACCCT
Organism: Poecile atricapillus; assembly: GCF_030490865.1. Lineage (NCBI taxonomy): Eukaryota > Metazoa > Chordata > Aves > Passeriformes > Paridae > Poecile > Poecile atricapillus. The sequence goes on along the minus strand of NC_081250.1, from coordinate 100,777,686 downwards.
GTAAAAGCAATTGGGAAATTAAGTGCTACAGGATTAGGGTCCTAATTGCTCATATATAGTGTCTCAGCTCAGAGTGGTGAAAATAGACTGTGTTCTTTCTTACGTGGCATTGTTTCACTCCTAAATTAGGCAGTGATTAAAAAGATCTATAACTGAAGTTGTCTGGGGCCCTTTGATAGGGCTGGATGGGAGGAACCTCACACTGAAAGAAGCTTTGTTGATTTAGTTCTGTTGGATATCTAATGATTCATCCTGTCTGTTAATTTCATAAATATGCTTAAAAATAAAAAAGAAAATAAAGAAATAAAATGTTCCAAGTGTTGAATATATTTCAGACCTATGGATGACTGGCAGATTAAATACCAGTGTGTGTATAGCTCTGTTTCAGCTGCAGCTCCTTTGACCAAGCTGATGGTTCTAAGGACTAGGAAAAAGACAAGTTAGAGGTTGCCACCATGGGTGGTGAGGAGGGCTGAATAGTATGAATGTGGAGGATGCTGTGTTTTAATAGTATTTATATTTGTAGTTTAAATTCCTTCATGTCTTCTGTTACTTCGGCAAATACAGGACAAGGGTTTACTACTTTTTCATTTTCATTTCAAAAGAAGTTGAGAACTAGACACACAGAACACATCCAGGGAGGCCTATTTAATATGGACACGCATAGTAGCAAAATTGGGACCTGGTGGCATAAAGGGGGCTCTTTTAAAGCATTGCTTGGTGTAGTTAATCCCCATCACAGCAATCTATATATTGGGAAATCTATATATTGGGAAAGCTTCAGCAAATTCTGGGTTGGAAGAAAAGGGGATGAGGACTGGCTGATTGTAGGACAGTGATTCTCTTAGTGAAACAGGTACGCTGCCAACTCAAGCTGATGCTGAAAACAAACATGTAGAAAATATCAATGGTGGTACATAATATGCTGGTACCGGCTGTGAGGACTTGAATTCATGCTTGCAGGTAAAAAACTTCAATAAAATGATTCCTTTCACTGAATCATACCTACTGGTTTTTTAGCTGCCCGTTGCTGAGGAAAGAAGTGAAAGGAGCTCATGAAATGTGGCTTCATCTCCTTCATCTCCCTTTAATTCAGTTGATGCCAAGGATGGAACTAGCCAGTGATCTCCCCTCCTTCTTCTTGCATTCTGCCATCCTTTTATGTTTTGCCTCCTAAAATCCTTTTTTCCAAATTATCCAACTCCTTCTGGTCAAAGTGTGGGTGTTACAGTGTCCAGTGAGAACTTTGAGCTTCCTTGCTTTCATTCAGGCACTTGGAAAGGGACAATGAGGCAGCAAGGAAGATAAAAGGAGTCATTTAGACTTCAGTTTCAGATGAAAGAATCAAGTTTGGTGACATATTCCAGTCTAACAGTAATGCTTCTGTTCTTTGGGGCAAAATATATAAGAATAAAGTGAACAAGGAAGTATTCATACTCTATCTGCTGAACTGTAATCCTGTCCTGTGTTGTACACCAGGTTTTTGAACCATGTGGATTTTAATGAAAAAAAGTAACTGAAAGTTTGGCTCCCTTCTCCATTCTCTTTTCTTTCTTCCCTTTCCACTCTCCTGTTCTTTAAAACTGTCCCACATGACCACTGTAGGAGGAGTTTTCAGGAACCAGTTGAGGTCAAAGTCTGGATTTCGAAGACCCGTGCCAGGTCACAGGGTTGCTTTGCATGAATTTGCCACTGGGTAATGAGCAGTTCCAGCTTTAAAAGATTTATTTATAAATATATTTATGCTATTTAAGCTTATTTATATTATTTCCTTAGTAAGAGACAGTCTGCACAGTGTGCTGGAAGGGACTGCACAGTGTTCAGTGTTTACTGAAAGACTAGAGCTAGAATCTACTGAAAAAATACCCAGTTCATCAAAAGAGCTAATTTCTGGAAGCTTAAGGTTTTTTTGTTTTTTTTTTTGGACAAGGTCATTTGGGTCTGTATGAACTTGAGCTGAGTTCTATATTTTTTTTCCACAAAACATAATGTAAACTTTGTACATTCCCAGTGATAAGTCAGATGCAACAGCAAGCTCAAGGAGAGGTTTGTACTCTGGGAAGTGAAACTCCACTGAAGCTTGGTGTGTTGTTAAAGGTCTTCTCAGAAACAGGCTTCATTCAGCATGTTTAGTTAAATTCTCAAAGATGGCACTTATTCCTAGAAATAGATATTAACTAAACTGCTAAGTTGAAAAGGGCATGAGAGGAAAAGAGTAATAAAAAAAATTTGCAGCGTATCAGATGAAGTTAATTTACACAAAAGGATAACACAATTAAGATAAACTTAGTACTACTATAAACAAATGAATAAGCTAAGTTTAATTAAAATTAAGTGTGATTTGATTTAGGTCCTTCTCACTGCTCATGAAGTGGGTTTACTCTGTACACCATGCCTCCATCACAGTGTTCCTGTTTGGTGGTTTTAGTCATTCAGTCCAGAAAAAAAACAACTTGAAAATTGGCTTCTTTGAATACTTCTTAATGTTTTTCAATAAAATGAGTACAGCCGATTTCTTCCTTTTTTTATTTTTTTTTCTTGGAAAACCCCATCGGATCTGTGTTGTTTGGATTTCATTTATCTCTTTAGATCTGCCTTCTTCAGCTGATTACAAGGAGATATGGCATGGTTTTTTTTTTTATCTAAGTCAACTTAGCACAGACTAGTTTTGCTGCCTGAGAAAAGTGTAATCTTTCACCTCTTGCTGCTGTAGCTGTGCTTCAGTGTTGTTTTTTTTGTTTGTTTGTTTTTTGTTTTTTTCATTACTGACTTTAGGAAGGTAATATTTACACTTTAGAACAAAACTACTCATGTACAAGAGTACTGGGGAAAAAAAATAACCACTTTTTGGAACATAGAATGATGATAATGAAACTCATCTTCTCCCAAAGAGCCTTCCATGTGAAGTGACCCAAAATTCTTGTTAGCTTGTCTTGGGTCCTCATTTTTTATTGCTTTGTTGAGTCCTCAGGTTCAGACTTTTTGTCCTAATTCTCTATTGTTTAAAAAAAAAAAAAATATTCTGGTCAGGTAAACATTTGTTAAAAGAAAATGTGACCTATAATATAAACTTAGAAAATAGGTTGTTTTTTAAGTCTGTATGTATTCTGAGCTAAACAGGAAGACTAAAAACTTTTTGTTTAGGATTTTGAAGCCTCTATTGACATAAAAATATTCAAATTACCTAAAATGGTAAATTGTGATATGTTCATCACATAGCAGTGAAAATGTTTTCATGTTGGAGGTGTGATTATGATCTATAGAGTGAGTGCAACAGTGCTAGTTGGGATGTAAAGTTCTTTGCTGGAAATAGAAATGTGACCAGTCACATGATGTCACTGCACCCCTCATTTTCATTGGGTCGTGCATGTGTTCCAACTATTTTCAGAAACACTGAGTATCTTCAGATTGGGTGTGATGTTCTTGGTGCCCGGGAAAGGGGCACTCACTCTTTTGGATCTGTGACTATCCTACCCCTCATCCACCAGTGACTGTCCAGTTGTAGATCTAACACCTTTTCTCTTTTTTCATGGAAAGGAGGCAAAGAGCATATGTTAAATTAGAAACCTTCTGGTTTAGGTTCGGAGTCGTCTCCTAGGGAAGCTATCATGAAAAGCATTTTCTCCAACCTAAAACATATAGGTAGGAGGAAACCTACAGAGAGGTATGTTGAAAAGCAAGAAAACCTAGCTGGCTCTTGAGCAGCTGCTACTGTCTGCCCTTGTTAATGATCAGAGCCAGCTGTACAGCAGAGAAATAAAAGCGAAAAAAGCCCAGAAGCTGCTGAAGTAAATGTAAAATACTAGGGAGCAAGGCTTCCCTTAAATAGAGAACAAGAGGGTTCTCCAGCATTCCGTCATTCATTCCTGTATTTGCTCATCGTAACTGCCCACCAAACCCCTTCAAAAGTTTCCTCCCAAAATTTAGCCTAAACCAAGACACAAACCACAACATCCTCCAGAATACCAGCAGCACTATAGATAACTCCCAAGCCCAGGCCTGTGGAAGCAAAAGCTGGTGAGGGAAAAAGCTGCTTGATGTGAAAGAGTAAAGGGCAGAGGTTGAGTTTATCTGGCAGGACTTTACACTGGGTGCCCAGTCTTTGTGTAACCGAAGGGCCTTTGCATAAGGGACAAACTAATTTAGTGTCTTCCAGGAAATCTGCTTTTTTTTCCTTTTATTTAAGTTCCTTGTACAGTGACGCACATATTCCTGGAAAAGGTCAGCACCAGCAAGCAGGTTAGTGGGTAAATTTTGTTGACAAGTGCCAGTGAAATAAATTTTGTTGACGAGTGCTAGTGACCAAAGAAATAAAATGTGGAAAATGAGAATGGGAGACTGACCTACTAGCATACAGCAGAATTAAAGGAGACAGGTTTGAAACAAGAGAGAAAAAAACAAGGCAATGTGTACTTAAAATACAAAGAAAACAAACTCCTCCAATGCCTATATTGGATTAAAAATGTATATTAATATGAAAAAATCTTCAGAAATTAAAGAACAGTTTTTTGGACACTTTATATGTCTTACAATCTCTGTTAGCCACCGCCAGTGGTTTGGTAAGTGGTTTTAGCCTTACATGGTAATTGATATATTTGTGATGCAACATATTTCTGTCAGACTGGTACTTAAACACTTAGGCTGGATAATTTAAGGAATTTCACTGGACTGGTGTGTACATTAGCTATCAAAGGCTGCTAAGTATATGAATGCCTCTTTTGCCTGTTTCATGTATATATATGGATGTGCATTCACATATGCACACGTTTATTGTATGGTGTTTTATAATATGTGTGTACAAAAGGTAATAGCAACATAATGTGATATAGTAGAGAGTATTTAATTTTTAAATTAATATATAAAATAATAAAAACGCAGTATAGTATAAAATAAGCTCTACTGTATCCAACACCATAAATGAGAACTTAATTGACAGAGGTTTTCTAAACACTGTAACACTGTTGCTATCCAGCTTCTAAAATTCACAAAATGATGGCTATGTGAGTAGAAATAATTAATATATCTATCTTTATATTTCTCTCTGCTCAGAGGAATTTAAAACACAGAATAGGACTGTGATAGCGTAGTAGTTTTTTTCAGGATGATTAAAACTTTTATTAATATCCAGAATTTTTAGATGCTAGAGCATAAAATGTTATAATTTAACATCTTGAACAATTTGTGTCTAATTATAAAGAACACTGTGTAAGCGGAATTTGGTACTTTTTTGGAAGTCGAGGTTAAGGTTAAGCAGGAAGGAAGACTGGCTAATGAATTTTCTGAGGGGAAGAACAGATAAGTGGTACATAAATATAGCTTCCCCAGACAGGCTTTCTGTTTGACTACCTGACCTAATGCTAAAATTAAGCAAAGTTTTGGCTGCTAATGTGCAAGATCAGAAAAGCAGCTCATTCAGAATTGGCAGCTGTCTGATAATTATGTTGTGGTTGTTCAACATCTATTTCTTGAAGTCAGTGTTTTTTCACCTAGACTAAAATACAGACTCATTTCTTACTCATAGTGTTTGTACTGTTGGATTGTTTGTACTTGGATTTCTCTGCTTTATAGGACCTGGGGAATGCCTTCCCCAGTGAGATGAGATGTGTTCAATAGGTGACTCCTGTTTCTGGGTAGCAAGAACTGAGTAAGAAAGAAAGAATGCCCACAATTTTCTATTGCTTGTCTGTTCAGAAAATAAAGAAGACTTCTCTTCTTTGATGTGCAGAGAGCAGAAAAAAAAATTGCAAAAAAAATTTGCCTTTTCATATCAAAGCTGCTTTGAATTACCTGTCTTTAATAATCTTAAGTCATCCAGAAAGAATAATAATTTTAAGGTAAGTTTGGAGTTTCCCAACAAACATAAGGGCAATGGGATGTTGTCTCCATTTCTGCTTAGTAAATATTAATTTATAGCATATGTACATTTGCTAAATATGTGAGAATAAGTGCAAAAAGCAAGTTCAGCAACCCAGAGGTTTCTGGTTGTTTTGGTTTTCTTTTAGTAAGCATGTTGGCTCTGCTTGAGTTTCCTGCACCTGCTTGTAAAACAATAGACAATACAACTCCTCCTAATATAACCTTCCAAAATTTTGAAGTGTGTTATAAATAACTTCCTAGTAAGCCAGAACAAGATTAGCATGTTTCTGCTGTTACTTTTCCTCAACACAAGCTGGAAAAGTTTGTGCACAGGAGTAGTTTAAAGCTTGATATCCTGTCTTTGGTTTCATTAAAATGCTGTTTTTTAACAATCCTTTATCAAGTTACTTCCTTTCAGATAGAGGACTCAAGCATATGTGTTTTCCCTCCTATTTCCCCTCTCCTTCTCCTTTCAAGCTTCAGGAACCAGGAGTTTGAAAGGGTTAGGGAAGCACCCCATTTAAAGAGCTTGGGCACCTAAGGCTTCAGGTCTGGGACATGACAGGGTCTGTTCCCTCCTGCGGCACTGCTCCCAGCCTGAGCTGTCCTGGGCAGCGAGGGAGAGTTCAAGGATCACTTTGTGCTCTCTTGCAATGTTGATGACATTATGCAAACAGCTACATCAAGAATTTATTTATTGATCTTGCTTTTTTTTAGAGGAAATGTAAGGAGGAAAAACAGCTGATGGTTATGGGGGGAAAAAAAAGTCAGAAAGAAGAATTTTGGGTCCTATGAGATAAGTGTTGAACACTGCTTCTTTGCACAGAACACAGGAACACCAGCTGGCAAGGCATTTATTTTTGCCTTAGAATGTATTTGAACAGTAAACAATTTAATAAACTTTCCTTTTTAGTCATTTTCGAACCTTTTCTAGAAGACAGCTATAAATTGTGTGAAAAAGATTTGTATAAATTGTATCTCTGGTGTGCATCAACAGTTTTGTTTAGACTTCTGTGGGTTTTTGTAGGTCTAATAGTAGTATTGACCCCTTAAAACAAAAAAGCTTAGTATCTTTGGGTGAGAAAGTGAACTGTATTAACCATCCCAATTAAATCTTCACTCTTTTCTAGTTTGAAATTGGATAAATCTACTACTTTCAGACTGAAAAAATGTATTTTGAGAAAAGTGTATTTTGTAAAATGTGTCTTTTAGCGATCCCCAGTAGAAGAGAGATCTGGAGGTACCAGGCAGAATCCAGCAAAGGACTGTGGAGATGATGAGCATTTCTCCAATAGGGAAAGGCTGAGAGAGCTGGGACTGCTCAGGGTGGAGAGGAGAAGGCTCAGGGGGGTGTCTTCAGTCTATATTAATACACTGAAGGAAGGGTGTACAGGAACTGCAGCCAGGTGCTTCCCAGTGACAGGACCAGAAGCAGTGGGCACAAGCTGAAGCAAAGGAAGACCTCCCCACAAGAAAATGTGGGTTTTTTTACTGTGAATGAGCACTGGCACAGGCTGTCCAGGGAGGCTGGGGAGTCTCTGTCCTTGGGCTTATTCAGAAACTTCCTGGACACAGCCCAGGCCACTAGCTCTGGGTGGCGGTGCTTAACAGGGTGGTTTGGACCAGAAGACCTCCAGAAGCTTCTTCCGACTTTAGCCATTCTGTGATTCCATGCAGCTATGCCATGTCTTTAAAGGAGTTTTCGTATACTAATTTTCCTCTCTTGTTTTTCATCTTTCTTTTCCAAAGATTTGCCTTATTTGAAGCAGTTGATTGCAAGCCAATCTAAACTTTTAGTCTAGACAGATAAAACTGTTATTTGCAGCTTATCTGACTTGTAGTCATAGCAATTCCACAGGTGCAGAGAGCAAGTTCATACTGGATTTATTTTGCCTTCCCTCTTGGCTTGTGCCTGATTTGCATACGCAGACTGTCCACTGATGGCTGAAACTTGTGACTCAGTGTGTTTATACAACCTAACATCAGAAGATGTGTCCATGTGGATGCAGTCAAGATTGCTGAGATACCTCACAAAACGTGTTAAGTATCAGAAGCATAATTGCATTAGTCTAGGAAAATGCCTAATATGGATGAAAAAGTCCAATGTAATTAATTGCTCTTCTATATTACTACGCTGTCCCGTGTAAAGCAGCCCTGAAGTTGTTGTTCTGGAGTCTGGTATCTGTCCTCATTTTATTTCAACAGACTTCAACTCCCCAGGATGTAATACAGGACATATTTGAACAATTTTGCTGTTTCTAAACTGAAATAGAAAAAATAACACCCCTTGTCCTGATAAACCATATCTTAATTCGCCTTGAGGAGGATGGTTTCCCAAAAACAAACCTGAGTTCTGTCATTAAAGGAAAAAAAATTGTTAATGGAAGTGGGAAGGAGTTTTCATTTTGTTCCAGCAGAGTTCTTAATTCTGCAGGCAAAAATAGGAGCAATTTCTCATCTGTCAATAACATTCTGCCTGAATCTGGAAGTAATGGCCTTCTGCATCATCTTGTTTACCACTCCTGGTTGAAAAATGTTACAAATTCAGTATCAGATTAGACAGACACATTTGTTTATAAAACCTGTGAGGCTGATGGGATACCAGTTTTCCAAGCAATTTATAAATAGCAATATTTTGGGCTGGGGTAGAGGCGTGAATGGGGAAGCTTCAGAGGGAGAGAGCGTTGAGCTGTGACCCAGAGCTGCATTCATGCATGAAATGAGATCCTGCACAGTGGACGTTCTTATTTTGGCTAATGTAGCCGCAGGCAGAAAATTCTCTTGCTGCATTCTTGAAAGAGTCTGTTTTTCTTTCCTTTGTCTTTAACCTTGTACATTAATTATCACTTTGCCTTTTCCGAATGGTAAATTTTTCAATTTATAGAGAGGAAAGTGCATATTCATGTACTTCAGAAACAGTGAGTGAATGCATGCTTTTTCTACTGGCATCACTGTACCCAGAGTCCTTCCCTACCCTGCCTGTTTTCCTCAAGAATTTGTGCACCTTCTAAATGTTATCCTAATGTTTGGGGACAGGATTGTGTATTTGGGGTTCTTTATTGGAGATGTGAGGGGATTCATCAGTGCATGCAGATGCTCAATGAAAATTAATGAGAGCAAAAGGTACATTTAAATTGCCATCTAAAATCCCGTTTAAAAATTTGCTGCTCTTAGAAATATTACAGGTTTCATGTAAAAGCAAGGAATAAACAAACATCTTGGTACAAAGCCTCTGCAAAAGGGCAGTAAAATGAGTCAGTAATAACTGTTACTGCCAGGAATGGTTGGGTTAGGTGAGTTCTAGGGCACTGAATTGTAAAGTGCATCTTACAGTAAAACCTAAAGAGGCATAGATAAAATACACTCTGAATTAGTTGTTGACTCACTATGTTTACTATTAAATACATAAAAGAAAGAAGAGTTTAGAAAACAAAGCATCTCTGTACTACTCTTAGTATTACAAGATCCTTCAGATGCAAAATGGAGAGACCTATTCAGCCTTACCAGAATACAAGTTAGATTTGGGTTTCAAAACAAGTTACATGGGTTTTTCAACCCCAAGCTATTTTTCAGTGTTCTGGAAACCATTTGTCATCCTCTGAGGAGGTAAACCAAGGAAAGAAAAAGAGAAGAAACTGTAGGCAATGTGCCATGACAGTAATGTCTGAGCTACATTGTGTGGTTCTGGATTTTGGTGCCTACTGGTGGTGTAATGTTTGAAATGTGCTCCTGGGCTGTTCTCTTGAAAAGGAGGGGGGGAAAAAAAGAAGGGGAAAAAAATAGATTGGTCATTGACAACACACAGTAGAATAGATAAGTCAGTGCCAAATCTTATTTTGAAACTGTGGAGGGAGCAAAACCCTTTAGTTTTCTATGTCAGTACAGTGGTAGTAATTTTGCCATTTGTTCTGAAGCTCTGCAAAAAGACATCTGCTTTATTCTTTGAAGTACCTGGGATTTGTGTTGTTGTTTGTAGAACTTGCATCTCCTGACAGCTGACTGTACTTGACTCCTTTGGTCATGGTAACTGCTTCACATTGCAAGTGAAGTTCTCTATCCTGCTGTTTTGATAGATGTTTACTAGGGCTGGCTGTTACATAGGTGTAAATTTCTTATATGACAAAATGGGGATTATCGGCTGTCTAGAGTAATCTGTACTCACTGTTAGCAGTGTATTTCAAAAAAATGTTTAACTTGAATTCCAGAAAAGCATGCAGCACTTAATCTAATTCTCTTGTTCATCTTCTTGAGTTATTTGTGTTATATATTCTGAGTATTTTAATTTTTTCTTTTTAAATGTAGTCACCATACAAATTACTGAAATACAAAAGTGAATCTTGTAGCTATCTGTATTTTAGGCCAGGAGAAAAATTATTAGTTCTGCATAGAAATGTTAACAATTTCTATTTTTCTGAAATTAAGTCTTGTTTAAACACTGAATTTTTATTTGCAAAAGTCTCTTAGAGATTTCAGACCTATTTTGGACAACTCTTTATGATTTTAAGATGAATTTGGAAATAATTTCCGATTTATCTTTCACTCTTGTTAAAACATAAATATTTTAATATGAATAAATTTATGATCTTTACCCACAACTAGCTCCAAGGAAGGTAATAATTACAATGTGTAGAAACACCCACTTTGCACTGTATATCTTCTTTACTTAAGGTAGATCTGGTCACAGTGACAGCCTTGACAGCTGTTGTAATTGTTCTAGGGAAGGTGTGGAGGAAAATCTCCAATGTCACCAGACAGATAAGAAGGAAGAAACCCACAAGAGGGAAAAGAAGATGGAGGAAATCAGATCAATCTGACGTGAAGATTCCCAGTTTTTAATTTTAGTCTCTTTTTCTGATATAAACTCCATCCAATTATTAGTTTAGTTTGTGAGTAGATACCTCCTCAGGGGTGGATTTTGGCATAATATTCCTGCTGTATTATAAATACTGACATCACGCTAATCTATGCAAATCACTGCTCAATCAATCTGAGCATCTGTGGTTGATTAAACAAAACACGTAGGTGTGAAAGCATTTGCATCTCACAGGCTCTGCTGGATCTGGCAAAGGCTGAGGGGAGTGTAAAGGCACGGAGAGATTTGTCACTGCGATGCCTGCCTGGCAATTTGGAGTTCTAATTGCGACGGGCGCAGAGATACCTGCGTGGGCTGAGGCTCTGGAAGAAGAGGAGATTGGAGAAGCTGAGCTTCAGCCCAGCTGCTTGAAGATGTGAATCCAGCTCAGACTCAGACATGATTCTGTGACTGCAGTCACGTTAAAGCTCAGATCCGTGGGGTTGCAGCTTGCAGGGGTGTGCTGTGGTCACACCCGTAGCCATCCCTGCAGATCCCGAGCTGCCAGGGGTAGCCGGCCACTGGAGAAGCCTTGGGGTGGCCGTGTTCCTGCAGCTGGTGGATGCTGAGGTGAGCAGCACTTGGAGGAACCTTGGGGTGCCAAATGGGTAGTGCCCTGCAGGTGGTCTGTAAGAAACAGCAAGCACAGGGTGGCTGGACCCTGCCAATCCCTCAAGCTTTTATATAGTCCCCAAGTGGCCCCTCTTACCGTTGCTTTTCCCCAAGTTTGTTTCTTCTCTCCTTCTGTCCCTTCTGCGCCTGGGCCTGACCACAGAGAATGGGGGTAATGAATAATAGAGGAAATAGCTTGTGCTGGGCGAGGAGAGGAGGGGAGAAATGGACTTGCTAATAACTGATCAGACATAGTCATAGTTTGGCTTTTGTTCACTACACAGTGGTAACACTGCTCGTACAAGGATGAAGAGAACCAAATTGTTCTGTCTCAGTGCATCTCTTTGTGAATTAAGTTGGTGGCATCAACAGTTGAGCAACAGAGAGCCCCTGGGTCACTGCTTGGGAGGTCCTCAGTGTCCGCTCTGCTGGGCAGGGAGCTTCCAGGAGAGCAGCTCCCACGGGAGGGTGATAATCAGCTGACTTGCTGCCCACCCACTGCCTCTTTGTGGAAGCACTTCTGTCTGTATGATGAGAAATCACTGAGGAATAATTCACAGTACTCTGTTGACTCTGAAGTGAAGAAATGTTCCTTAAAGTAAATATACAACTTAATGAAACGGAGAAAAACAGTTCTTTAAAGGGACACTATCCTGTGAAACTGCAGATTTTCCAACTCTGAGTCACAGAGATCTAAGGTAGCCAAGTCATAGCTCATCTTCACTTCAAGAGAGACATCAGCTCTCTTCAATAACAGGATATTTAACTGAGTTTTACAAGTTTCAAGTTTGTCAGACTGAAGAAGTGTTGAGAATGAGGAATGAACTGCTCTTGGTCCACCAAGGAAAGCTGGGGCTGCGAAGTGGGGCTGTCAGAGAGAGAGATCTGGAGATCCCCAGAATGATGATGCTCACCTGGGTGTGATGTGTTACTTTCTGATCATTTAGTGTTTTCATAAGAAATGTATTTCTAAAACTAAAAGTCTGTTTGAGCTATGGTTCCCTTTAAAATAAAAATTTGCTGTCTGTTTTTCTTTTCCCTCAGTGAGAACAGGTAGGTATAACTCAGTTGTGTGCTTGCGTGCAGAACTGCAATCCTCCTTCTAAACCTACAATGGCAATATGAAGTTTTTGTCTCAAAATCACATGTTGTTCAAGAAGTGTGAGTAAATTGCTTATTGTACAAGAGCGGAAGTAGCCTTAGTTAAAATGGGTTATTGGCTCTGAACTCGACTTCAGGCAAGAAGGATATGCACTCCTGTCCTCTTGACTTTCTGTGGATGATGATCTCGACATTGCTTATGCAGAAGTGTTGCTAACTTTCTGTTTTTCATCTTTTCTCATATGAAATGTTTCTTTTCTATTGGAAGGCATGTCTGCTAGCATCCTGGAATTTCAGGAAGATTTCAGCTCTTGAGTTTGAAGAGTGCATTCCTAACATTCCTGAAAAATGCTTAGAAGCTGTAAGTGCTCAGAAATGAGAAGGAAATAAAATGTTGAAGTCCATTATTTGTTAAAAGAAATGTCTGGTTTTATGCCAAATGTGGAATTTTATGGCATCTGACTCATATTCTTGAGTATTTGTTGTTGGCAGTACTTCAATGGGTAGAACATATGGACACTGCTACTACGAGCTTGCCCAGCATTAGTGTCTCAGCAGCAAATACCTTTTATGTCTTTGGTCCTCGGGTCAGGTAGAACTGTTGACTTCTTTGCTGTAACAGTCAGAGTGCCAGCTGGGCTGATGGCTTTGTAGTGTGGACATTTGTACAATGCACAGAGAGGTGAGATCTCATGCAGGCTGTTCAAAAGCTATCCACTCGCAACAATTTTAACACTGTTCAAGCTGATGCTGATACAGGATATATTCGGCTTTTCACTTCCCTCTCCTAATTCTTATGAACATTCACATCTCTCTAGTTCATCACTTTTTTTTTTTTTTTTAAACAACTATATGGCCAGACACATTCTTTGGCTGTATGCAGACTAATTAAGGTCTGCCCACCTTTTATCTAAGTTCAGTTTTATTGTTCCTTAAATAAGTTTCTCTACATTTCCTTATGGCTGCAGGTACCGACTGTCTCTGACCACTGTAGAGCTGTGAAGTTGCCAGTGAGAATTAATGGGCCAGCGTGTCCACATCTGGTTTACATTTCTGTTACAGGGTCACTTGTACTCTTCTTTCCTTGAGTTCCTTATTCTCCTGAGGCTGCTGTACTGAGACTATCAGTCTTTAATGGAGGAATTATAAGAATCACATCTGATATGAACACTGTCCATTTGGGTGGAAATTTCATGTTGATAGTCAAAGCGCTTGCACCCTTTTCTTCTTTGTGACCAGGACAGTTGCATAAATGTGTACATGTGTTTATATACCCCCTTCTTCCACACATGTAAGTGAACAATGGCATTTTGTTTAATCATATTGTTCTGCGTCATTCATCCATTACTTAACAGCTCTTGCATACAGAGGTGATGGCTTTTTGTCGTTCTCTTCCTTGTATAGCAAGCTCTGCCTTAATTTGCAAAAATGACATAGGTGAAAATGTCATGATGTGCCTTCCTGATGCCTCTCCCAACGCCTCTCCTGAATCTTACTGACAGATATATAGTGTAAGCTCTGCTTCTTCATTTAGTATGGATCATGTTGGCAGAGAGATCAAAGACGAGGAATCTTGAGAGATGCCAAACAATTTTTAACTGGCTTCTTACAAAAGCCAAGGGTGTTATTTAATATATATGCATAAGAATAAAATACTTTTTGTTCCACCTTTCAGCAGATCCTTCAGTCCTCCTGTGTCACGACAGAAAACTCTTGAGTTAATAGGGTTGCCATGAACCATGTTTGTGAATATCTTTTAATATATATTTTATTAAACATTACTATTTTTCTTTTCCTTAGTTAAGCAAATACTTCATCATCCCATACTAGTTCCTCTGCCAAAAACCTTTATAGCGGTTCCCACTGGTGACATCCAACTTTATCAATTCCTCATTGCTGCTGAGCTCCACTAACAAAGCACTTACAACTACAGCTTTTTTTTTTTTTTTTTTTTTAAATTTTATGGCCTGTCTCAAATTATATTTGCCTTGCTTTGCACAGGCTCCAGAGGATAATTTTCAGAATCCTATTTGGATTTGAGTTTTTGGCTAGCATCTAGAAATTTGTTAAGGTATGCAAAATGATATTTTCTCTTGGTAGTCCTGCTGCACCTGTTTGAGCACAGGCTGGCTCATGTCAGACCACTGGATCAGGATGGGCAAGCATTGGTCAAACAATGCCCAGACAAAAGCTGAAGGGATGCCCAAGTGTTTTCAACTAAGAGATTGACTTTGTTATCTTTTTTTTCTTGTTTGTATTCTAGCAGAAAACAATTTTTCAGTAGCTGTGAATACTCGCTGTGGTGTTTTTCTTTTTTGTTTTTGTCTGTGTTTTGAGTCAAAGGACAACAGACCTTGGGACATGAACTCTGACCAATTCCTGATGTCTAATAGATGCTCTTCTACCCCAGTTTTGCCTTAAGAGTTATTAAAATGCCAGATTCTCTCAGAACTCCAGTAAAAGATGGTATTTTAGCTTGTATAGCAAAGGTATTATTGTGACCTCAACCAAACCCGTATGTTACTTTCAGTGCATTCTTGTATTAGAGTTCAACATGTCATTGATTTAGGCTATGTTATTTTCCAGAGAACAAAATGCCATTTGTTATTGCCAGGAAGCATTGAAAAACTGTGTGGGGTATAGAAGGTGTTTTATATAAAACAGTTTATATATAACCTGCTTACGTGTAGTTTCCTTGTCCTTATTACCCCTCTTTTCCTTTTTTCCCTTGCTTTGTGTTTATTTTTCAGACTGATCCAGATTCTGTTTTTTATTTGCAGAAGTAACTGAGGAATATTGATTCTGGTCTATGTTGGCATGACAGCTCAACCTCTTGGAAATACCACTGAAGTAAGAAATTAAATCCAAGCAGTTAGATTTTTTTCCTCTCTTCATCCTCCAGAGTGTTTTAAGAGCCCAGACTTTTTATATAAGCAGCTGAGGGGAGGCAGAGTTTCTGTTGAGTGCATTGTTGTTCCCCTGTAGCTTCCAGATGGTGAGGAAAGTCCCGGGAAAAATGTAGGACCAGCATGTTCTGTCAAAGTCAAGCTTGTGTCTAGACAGGGAAGCTTACGTAAGGCAGCAGGAGAGGAAGGGGGCCTTGTGTAACTGCTGTCCCTGGCAAATAAACACTTGCTACAGTACCTCTCATGATTTGGCCCATAGAGGCTGACAGCAAAATGCACGTTGGTGTTTTTTTCACTTAGCTTGCTCGGACTCGCAGCTCAAGGTCATTCTCTTGCTTTGGCGTTTTATTCAAACGTGTGTCTATCTTCCAGTTATTATAGTTTTACTAAAAGCTTTACTCCTCCCCCTTAAGCCTAACCACTTTTCCAAAGAACCCACCCATATACACCTGCACAGCTAATTTAAAACAGATATAACAAGTCACCAATTTTAAATGGCCTTGAGAGGTTGTTGATGGCATTTGGCAAACAATGCAGACAATATGCAAATCACCAGAGGCGGCACGGAGTCTTGTTCATGAAGATAAATTCTGCTGTAAGGTAGCTTTGTAGTTTGGCTTTGAAAAAGTATGGTAGTGTAATATAAGTGGTATTCTATTAAATGCTTCAGTCAGTGTAGCCCAGTACCTTATGGGGACCTCTGGCACCCCTCTAGCACTCAACTTACCTTACACCTACATTTTGTTTTGATTTTCCTCCAGCTGAGTGCAAAGCTCTGCCAGTGAGTGCTTTCTGGTTTACTCACCCTCTCATAATAATTCTCTCTTGATTTTGGAGCTATTGTTAAAGGTGCTCTGTGTGTTTATTTCGGCTATAAAAATGTGAATACCAGGAGGAAATGTTTTTTCCTTTTGATTTGGATACAACCTCTTCAGCACTCCATGTTCTGGCTTAACTTGGTTTCTCGGGTGTTGCCCTTAGCTTTGCTCTTATCTATGCATAAAACTTTCTCAATGTGGTTTGTTGGTGCTTTGTCCTCAGGCAGACTGATTTCTTGGAGGCAGGGTCGAGAGCCAAGAGCTTGGCTCCTTCTGTTCATTGAGACCTGAATTACAGCCACCTTGCAGTGAGGACACAGGCAAAGCAACTTGAGGATCAATGGTCTGTCCAAGCCTTCCCACCATTTTGTCTCCCTGCTTTGAATGCCCAGAAGCACAGACAAGTTTCTCCTTAGAAGGCATCTTTGGGAAGGTTGGCTTATGGAGATGAAGGCAGTGGTGGGATGTGTGTGATTGTGGGTAATGTGAGAAGGTAGTGAATGGAGTCTGGCTTTTCAGGGGTGATGTCTGCACCTGGGAGACAGTCCCTCAGCAGTGTTTGAATCTGGTTTCCAAACCCTGAAGTAGGTCTGCATGATGGTTTGCCTTTTGATAATCTGACTTCTTTTTTTCCTTTCCTCATTGAATGTAGATTTAGTCCCTCCATTATTTTTCCCTACTAGAGCATGTCATGTAGCTAATCTCTTTGTAACTTCCATTTTGAAAACAATTTTACACAATTTTGTGGCCTTTCTGACACCTGGCTTTTTTTCCTAGACAGACGAGATATTTAGTTCCACTGCCTTTTATTACAAACTCAAGGAAAATATGAGAAAAATTACTTTCTGGAGGAAAAGAAAATTTTTACTTTTTCCTTGTGAAAATAAATTTGTACTGTGGCTCAGTTTTATGAGATCAATTTTTTTGGCTCCACTCTGAAAGCAGAAGCCTGGCTAAATTATTTTTATGCTCTCAGGTAGAGCAATTAATGCTGTGATGTTGAATACTCCACTCCAAAGTAATGTTCTTTCCATGCTCCTGAAGAGTTATTTCTTAAAGCTATATAATGATATTTAAATAGCCTTTATCTTGGTCTCTTTTTCTCTCTCCTTTTTTTCCCCCTTTTTTTCCCTCCTCTCCATTGCCCACTTGAAATAGTTCACAGTTTTTGCAACTTCATTTAAAATGAAGTTGCAGACATCTCTGTGAGGAGTGAAAATCCTGGCTTGGTCAGAGGAGGATACTAACTGTGCCAAGACTCAGCTGTGACTCTGCAGGTGAAGTTACCCTGTTGAGGTATTCACCACCCTTGTGAGGGAATCAGCTGGAGAAGGACAATTACGCTTTTCCACATATTTCCATTTCCATTTCTGGGAATGGGAGCATGCAAGTTGGAAAAGAAAATGTCAACCTATCTCAGTGTCTCTAAGCTTCAGATCAGTACTCAAAAACATTTGTGTAGAGCAGAGCTGCTCCCTTTGCCACCTTGGGTGGGGAAATTATGGTTATGATACATGCCCAAATATTTCTTTCCTGCATTGAGGTCTAAGAGCAAATTAACTATGAAAGGTTATGCCAATGTTTCCTGCTCTGGTAATACCTCCTTTGGGAGGCCTAGAGGGCTGTGCCAGCCGTAGGGAAGGGAAGTAATAGTGATGACTTGGTGTATTGTCTCAAATTAAATTAATGTGTATTCAGAGACTGATGTATGTACTGAGTCAGATCAGTGACTCCTAGGCACAGTTAGCAGTTTAGTTTGGAGAGGGGCAGGGGGCTACTAGGAATAGCCCTGGCTTAAGCAGAGAGGAATGTAAGGAACATTCTACCTCATGCATATTTTTATTTTGGTGAGTTTGCTTTTTGAGTAGTACTCTTGTTCCTTTGATCACGTCCTTGAGCACCTTCCCCTTGTGCATGCCTTTCTGCCCCACTGCCTTCTAAATAGTTCCTGTGACAGCAGATACCCAGACTGAAAATGTTTGCCATAATTCGTAAGTCAAAGTACTTTCAATCCCAGAATAGAGGAGACTGCATGCAGACTTCATTACACAGTATTCATAACATAAACAAGCCTGCAATTATGTCATAGCAACAAGCGTTGTGCTTACATGAAAGTTTGATTCAGGTCTCCAAGAGTGGAAGACCTTTGCATCCAAAATATCACAGCGACCTACTTCTCTGAAAGAGTGCCCTACATAATTTCAGAAATTAGATATGACACCAATATAGTAGGCCATATGGTGCTTTTTTGCTGGTGTAGAGTGAACAGTGGGATATTCTGGGGGCCACACAAATGTCTGTCCACTGACTAGGTGAAGTCAGCTCATTATTAGTTGGTGTGAGGTGTGACGTTTGTTTTCCTGATGTTGTGAGGCAACAAATTCAAACTGCCAATTGTTTTAAAAAGGCATCTGCTAATAATAAGGGCATGATCCTAAAAAGCTTTAACCTTTTTTTTTTTTTTCTTTTTGGACCAGTACTGTCTGCCTTAAAATGCTGCTGAGAACCTAAGAGGCTGCACCTAAAATTATTTAGACAACTCTGACCCTACCTCTCAATAATTTGTAGAGAGAGCGTTTCCCAGGGACAGTTTGACGTGTTTAACTGATCTGATCCTGAGTTGCCAGAGCAGGATTATTTCTTTTTCTGGTGGTGCTTCCCCAGACTGGCTGTAGAAGTTGATAGATGTGATGTGTGCTGCTAGTGTCCCACCTACCAGCGGGGATGCAGCAGGTGAGGGTGCTGGTGTGGGCCATTCCTGAGGGGATGTGAAGGGCCAGTTAGAGGCGCTTGTGGAGGGCAAGCTGCAAACCCTGCTCCTTGTTGGCAGTGGAGCTACCTGTGAATTTCAGTTGTCAACACGTTGGGATGGCAAAGGCTTTTTCAGTACAAAATGGTGCCTTATTCAGAAAGTGGGAGGTTTTGTGATCTGGACTTTTCGAGCATCTGGTCCATGCTGGATGGTTTTGTCTATGATAGTAACTTACTGAATTGCTGTGAAGTAATGTGTCTTTGTGGTATGGCATCTTGTCATTTATTCATTTACATACATTCATCATCACAGAAATTATATATGCAACTGAAAAATAAAAAAATACCAAACAAACTAATTTCAGCCCTTTCTCCATGGTTTTTATGTACTTTGCCTCTTTGATGGATTTTTTTTCCTTTCTCTTGTGAGCTTTTCTTCAGTGCTCATTCTGACAGCAAAGTTGTTTTTCTGAGGACTGCCCACATTTTAGGTGTCTTCTGCATAGGTTTTCTGTGTAATAACACTTGTGCCAATCTGTAAGACCTTGGCTGAAACACCCACCTAACAAAGTTCCTCCTGAAAAGAAGTATCACTGCTTTGGGTACACTGAGGCAGTTCAGGCGATGCCACTTGGCCTGTGCACAGGGAAAGGCTTTAAAAAGCAAACCACAATGCATGGGGGTGTCTAGAATTCCTCCCAAACGGGGCTGAGCAGGCATGGCAGGCAGGCTCCTTCTTCGTGCTTCCCTCCTGCCAGCCTGTGCAAACACTGCGGGTGGTTATCGCTCCAGACACGCTGGCATCCCTTACAGCCTGGTGTGTGTGTTTATTAGGTGGCATCCATGGGGATAATCTCATTTTGGCTTTTAACCATAAGGTAAATGTTCGGTGACCTTCGGGCAATCTGTGCACGTACAACGCGGTGTGTTGTCAGCTACTTGATACTGGCGGTGATGGAGTTTCTGGCAGAGGCCCCAAGGTGGGAGCCCTCATTGTCTGGGGGCCGCTGTGTTTGCTGACAGACAGGAGTATCTTTGCCTGCTGCCAGCACAGGAGGCACCTGCTGATCAGAAACTTCTTTTATCACAATGTTTAACTTGCTGTCTCACAGCTTTTGGAAAGAGAAGTCTTTCATCTCTAGAGTTTGGAAAGGAGTGATATGATTATATTAAGCAGATGATGCCTATCTGCAGCTGAAAGGGGGTTGGGTTGGTTTGGTTTGGTTTGGTTTGGTTTGGTTTGGTTTGGTTTGGTTTGGTTTGGTTTGGTTTGGTTTGGTTTGGTTTGGTTTGGTGGGTTTTTTTAAGATGGCAGTTACTGTAAAGTCCAGTGCAAGCAGCTGAACTGCAGACGTGAGATGAGTCAGATCTGGATAATTGCATTCCTGTAGAGAGTTCTTGCGCTGTCCTGAAGGTTCCCTTTCTAGAGCTGTCTGGTCTTGCTCCTTGCTTCTCACTGGACCAGCGAGAGAGGCTGAGTAACTCAGATGTAGCTGTCATGAGTAGCAACGTAGGGTGGACTGGTTTGAGTTGGTTTTTTGTTTTTGAGGGAAAGTTGCTATTTGCCCTGGTGGAGCTTACTTAGGCTTGAAACCAGCATAAACCCTATGGGAAAAATAACACCCAGGATGTTCCTGCTGCAACATCCAACCAGGATCTGTGCTGGTAGTGACTGCCAGCAGATGTCTGCTCTGCATAAAACTTTAGCCCCTGTGCTAGTCTGATGTAGCTTTTTATTATATTTTATAGGAGGGTGGCATGCTTATGCCATTTTGCAAATGTTGTGGTCCTCTTAGACTTGTATCTACTCGTTGTGTCATAAAATACATGCCCTAAAACTAGTGCCAGAACACTGAACTCTCCTTGAAGAACATTTTAGGGGTGGACACATAATTTGAGCTGATAACTATGGATGGCTGTGATGATTAAAATATCCCTGAAGGTTAGAATCTGTCTTATTGATTATACTGGGCAGTGTTTCTGGGTGGCAATGCCAGTTCAAATGGTATTTGGACACAAATGATTCTTCCCTTAATGTTTTATAAGCAGAGCTCTTTTAAAAAGTGGTGGTTATGTGAGTTGTTGAGTTTTGGTTTTGTTTTTCTTTGATACAAGTGCGTTTGTTTTCTCTGTGCTTTGTATCATGTCTGGAATTCAAACTAGAATAGGAACATAATAAAAGTCATACTTGGTCTATGACTTTCAAGCAAAGAAAGAAGAACTGTTGAATTTAGAGTGAGGTGGGTTTACTTGGGGTTTTTGATGTTCTTTTAACCTGAAACACCAACTTATCTATTTCCCTTCTCTGATTCAGGAAGGGAGTACTTCACCCTCCAGCACAAATACATATACCCAAAGTCCCCCGGGTCCTAAAGGTTTTTTACCTATTCCATTTTCTCTTTGCTGTTGCCTGAGGAAATTAAGTGATTTGGCTGGCTTAGCCATTCCTTGTTTTTAGTATTTCCACAGCTGCTGGCCAACTACTTCAGGTTTTTAAGGTTAATTTGACTTCACTCTTCAAGACAACTGGCAGGGATGTGGGAAGGGTGTGGGATGTGGCAAGCAAGTCTGCCAGCTTTCTTAAAGCTGCAATAACAAAACCCAGTATAGTCTTGAAGGTCATATTGCAGCTTTTCCTCTGCTGTGGTCCAGGAAGGTTTTGGGGGCCCTAAGGGAGCAAAATGTCTCACAGAGATTTGTATTAATTCATGAGAACATTGTTTTGAAGAAATCAATTTTACTTTAAGGTTGCTCTGCGTTTATGAGTTTGGTTAATATGGTGTCATCATATGAATAATGTATAGATGCAACACATTGTTTATGACCACCTCTGCATGTGGGTCTGTAAATAATGAAGGGAGAGAAGCTCTCAGACATTCAATAGGAGAATGCAGTTCATTGAGAAGTCACTGGGGACAAGTAGATTAGTGCTTCCAAGTAGCCAAGGCAGTTGCATGGACACAGTGAGATACAAAATGAAGATTAAGCAGTTTAGTATTAATTAAACTGAAAGTAAGAGTTATAGAAGGCAGAAAATAATGGGATTGGTGCCCTTTGCTCATGCAGAAGCCATTTTATCAACCTCACGGAATTTAGAGCCTGAAGGACTATGTTAGATTGACTAGTTTGAGGATGTAAAGGGCTTTGGAATTCCATGTATATGGTTTTCATAATATTGACACTAGAGGTGTTACTTGGAATAAATTGTTGCATGCCACATTCAGAAAAGAAGTCAGAACAGAGATCACATCAAAACTTTCATATGCCCATCTGGATAAGCTGAAATACAGGCTTGAACTGAGTGATTCACAGACTTTGCTAAAAAAGGAAGCAAATGTGTCATTAGACCACTGCAGGAAAATTCCTGTAGTGTTCCAGATCTGGGGAGATGCTGCCAACATAACCAGGTACATCCATAACACCTATGAGATTAAGCACTGAAGAAGTGAAATTATCTGTGTTACTGTGGAATATCGTTCCATCCTACCCAGTAACTTGCTGTGGCATAGCACTTTGCTCTAATGTGCAGAAGAAGATAAAACTGGGATGCACTCCTGCCTGGTGGCCAAAGGTCTGAACTGTGTTTGTCGTTGTTGCCTTATGCAGAACAGTGGGTATCAGTAGCAGCTGAGTGTGGTACTGTTTATTATCTGCCTTTGGTTTAATACAGTAAGAAGTTGAATCAGGGGGATTCATGAGCTCAAGGGCCAGAACTGATCATTGTAATTATTCAGCTTGACCTTTCCTGTTAAGAGTTAGGCATTTAGTTTTTCCTGTAAGTTAGTTGAAAGCATATTTTTTTGGGAGAAATACAATCTTCAAGACTCCTTGTGATGGTCAGTACCACGTGGCAATCTTTCCAGGTTTTAATTACCCACCCTACTAGGAAACTTATTTGTAAGTCATGGTAATTTATTTATGCTAGATAATAAAGCCATTTGGGGTGTCTGTCCTTTTAGTAAGTGTTTTTACAGTGCTTAGTACAAAAGGATCTCTGATGGGAGCCTTGGTGCCACCACAATGCACAAATAGCTTGTTAACTGGGAAGAAGCAAACTGCTTCTCTTCGCTCAAATAGTCTTAAAGAATATAAGATTAGGGAGCTGGGTTCCTCAGTGTAGTGATTTCTTTTTCTCCCCTTATATTTCCCCTGCTTATCTTATAGACTATATGGTGATATTTTCAGTGAGGGGTTGAGCATTGTTTTTTACTTCTGCTGTTTTCTGGGGCTGGCACTAAAAATGTTCCCCTTTTTCAATTTGTCAACTCCATTGACAAATTACCCTTTGGCAAAGAATACAGCTTGGTAATTTTGGAGTATAACTCTTCTATCAGTCTGGCTTCCTTTATTTCTGCCAAGGGTATTGCTGGGAAACTCGGAGATATGGCTATGTATTTTTGTAAATATGCTAATAAGAATGTTGATCCTTGTGAAAAAAAGAAAAAAAAAATAAGTGTTTTGGAATAAATTTCCTGGTCAGGCAAAGGAATAGTTAAAGTCTGGAGGAAGTATGCAGCATGTCTGCATGTTTGTCTCATTTGGGGCTGCTGAAATATTATCTCATATAGGTTGGGACTAAAAACGTGTTAGGCTTTTTGAATCAGCTGCCAGTGGCTCTAACACACTCTTGGAAAGCCAAGGATTTAGTCAGATGGAGGAATGTCTTGGCCAAAACTCTCTTTTCTCTGGCTAAACCCACTCTCTTGGCAGCAACGCATTGTATTCTTATGAAAGCTGCTGTGGAAGCTTGAGGCCAATGCAAAATTTCATTATGAGTATTGGATCCTCCTGGGACCAGTTAAAGTAGATGGAGAGCTCCTTTTTTCTCTGGAATGTAATGGTGAATGTGGGCCATTTCTAGGACATTCTGTTTCTTTTATGAACCTGCTTCTCCAGATTCCCCTTTTTGTTTATCCAATCAGTACAAATGACTTCTTGACAAGGTTCCCAATTCTTGACAAGGTAAGTGGTTTTGTCTGTCATGCATTATAGCAAAGGACTGATGGCTCCAAACAATAGACATGTTGTTCCCATCTCAAGATGTCAAGTGCAAGCGTCTTTCAGCTGTGATTACTGGCATGCTGTCTTTGGTTCCATCTGAGATCTCTTAATCTTTCCTGCAGTTGGGAGGACAGCTCACAACAAAACATTACCTAGCAACAAAAATGCCTCAGGTTGGTTTGGGGAAAGCAACAGAAGAGCTGTTATTAATCATGCTGAGATGATGCATTGTGGTTTAAAAAATTGGAAAGGAAAGGCCAGATTAAATATTGACATTTAGTATATTCCAACTGTGTTAGCTTTCACTTTGGCTGACATGAGAATGTATATTCAGTGAAAATGGGAAATAAAAATCCTTGTCTGTGTTCTCCTGCATATAAAAAAGTGAAATACCCCCCCCAAACAACAGTGATCTGATATCTGGCGATGTTGCAGATTCAGCCTTCCAAATCTGAGTGGCTGAAGAGACTTCCATTCTGGTCCTAAGGGCTACAGCAGTTTGATTGTCAATAATACAGGGTAGATTGTTGTCAGTGGAAACCATTTTATTTTAAATGAAAACTTTGATGAGCTCTCTGTGTTAAAAAAATGGGTTTAACAAATATATATCATAGTAGTGAAAGACTTAACAGCAGCCTACAATGTGCTCTATTTAAAGAGTAAATTTTGGTGCATTTCCACCGGATGAAAGTCTGACTTTGCTTTAGCCATGTCAGCTCAACGGCAATAACTTCACAAGGCTAAGTTAGGCCTTAATACAACAGATCTCTGTGATCCTCCTGTCATGTGCTGAGTTCCACTGAAGATTCTAGAGAAGGGATGGTGTCATGAGCTGTTATGGAAAATAGCAGTGTAAAATGTGCTAGTCTATAACTGTATAGGAAATAAATGCGGTCAGCAATGAGGAAGGTACAGTTGTATGCTGAGGTATTCTGATGTTAAATCACACTGTTCTGGAACAGTTGGGGAACTTTCCACTTGGCGCTTTCTCTCAGAGGTGGTAATTTGGAACCGATCCGCGCACTGCGGCGTGGGTAGTGTGAGCAAACAGTGTCACGAGTGGGCACGCGTGGGTGGTTGAAATCATCATTCACATTTTTTCTTCATATGATCTTCTCTGAGCTGAAATGGTGCCAAATCACTTGGGCTGGTTCTACTGAAGCCATTATTTTCCTGGTGGTAACTTGTCACTGTGTCCATCCTTTGCTACCTGTGTTATCTGCAGGCAGTGGTCAAGGGGCAGTACACAGATCTCTGGAAGGACAAGAGGAATTGGAGAAAGGGCTAAAATAATCTAGTATTCATTTTTATCACATCTTTTAAGTTAATTCATTAGTGCAAAGATAATTAATTCGAGGTATAGCTGTCAATGTGCTTTTGAAAATTAGAGCTTCATGTTGACAAAAATTACTGTTTGTTTTTTTACTGGTTTCAGAAAACAAATGTCTTGTCTCCATCAGCCTAATAAACAACTTTAGGGTTGCTACTTCCAATTAATGAACTTGTTCACCTTCTGGCAAGAGCCTGGTTTTACTGCCTGTGTGTGCAAACCTGAAGCCTTTAAGCTGAACAAAAAAGAAAAACTATTCCCTGTAGACTTAAAATTGCTGGGGGATGATACAGGCTTTTGTAAAGTTTTGGAATGATGCATACAATGTTCTTGTCAGGGGTTTTTTAAGCTGCTGCTGTATCGTTGTAAGTAGTTGAAAAATGTCTTTCCTCTGGTAATAGCCATAGTTTGTAGGTAATGGCTTGTCAGAAACACTGATGGTTCATAAAGATTAGCTATGTGAAAATGTCTGCAATGCTTTTTCTTCCTTGTCTGCTACTCAGAGGGTACAACAGAGGAACACAAAAGAGGGGCTGGGAGTACGTGGCAAGGAAGCAATCAAGGCATTTTTTTAAGAAGTAATAAATTGTAATTCTGAAAGTCCTGGAAATCCACATGGTAGAGGCACGTGAAGAAGCCTTCTCAAATCTGGATCTTGGCTCCTGGTTCAGGGGCATCTCAGAGAAACTTCCTCACAAGCTTGTCATCAAGGATATGTGGTGATAGATCAGGTGTAGTAGGATTTTTAAGGAGGGTAGAAAACCAGTTTGATTGCTTTCACAAAATGTTTTAAACAAAACGTGTGGCTTTATGTGAAGGAAGTAATTAGGAAATATCTTGTGTTTCTTTATTTGAAGTTGCCACAAAGTTAGTTAACAAATTAAGAAATAATTTGAATTTTGGACTTTTTGTGCTAACATCAGTGGAAATTGAATGATGTCTTGATGCTCTGAAAGACAACAGGTCAATCTCAATACAAGTTTTCTCATGAGTGTCTGGTCTGGACTTTTATTTAGTCTGATCTGCTGGTGCAAAATTGATCTAGAAGATGAACTGAGAAGCTAAGCTGTACAGGAGTGTGAACCATTGAGCAGGTGAGGTGTAAGCTTGCTGAGAAAAACAGTTTAGAGCTAATTAAATCTTGTCAAAAATTTCTGCCACACTTGGTAAATAATTTTTAGGGAATTATTTCAGTATTTAAATTTTTAAGTTGTCAAAACATTTCATTTCAGAATTTTTTTAACTTTTAAATTTCACATATTTTTTACAAGACAACATATGTTGGAAAAGATTTAAATACTAGATAAAAAAGAGAGTTTTTCTTTTTTTGTTATTTACTTAATTCACTATCTTCAGCTGCCTGATTTCTGTTGATTTCTTTTTCTGTTGAACTGAAGGAAGCTGAATATTTTTTGTAGTCTCATGGTTGTGATGCACTGCTAGAATATGGCAAATAAGAAGCCTCTCAGGAAAGATCCATCCACCTGGTCTTCAGTGATTTTGATTTAGGAAAGCCATGTTAGAGGCTCTTTTATTTCCTTCCCTTTTATCTGCTTCCTGCATTGCTACTCTAACAGGTTGGGGGAGGAAGGAAGCTTGGCAGCCAGCAGGAATAAGAGTACTTGTCACCACTTTGAGGGGGTTTGGGAGAATTTCTTCAGCAGGTTGGAGGGGAGAGTAGAAAGTTCACATCAGCCTAGAGGTATGTGTGAGATTTGTTGAGTGACTTCAGTGGTAGGTGCCCTTAGATGCCCTGTTGTCAAAATGCTATTGATTCTGGGGGGGTTTTTTTGGGTTTTTATTTGTTTGTTTTGTAAACTAAATTCTCCTTTCTCCTTGTGCCCCTGTTACATCCACCATACCTCCTTTTCCAGTTATCAAAACCTTTGCTCAGTAAAATTGCCTGATCCCCATTTTCCAGCTGTGGAGCTCTGCTGTGAGTTCCCATGTATTGCCAAAGAAGAGACCCTTTTGTTCTTCCTACATCCTAAAGGACCCCTGCTGTCTGCCACATCATCTGATTGTCACAGCTACCCCAGTGATCACAGAGACCTGACCATGGCTTTTCTGACTGCTTGCACCCACAAAGAGTCATGGAGAATGTGGCATGCCCACCAATCCACCCTGCTCCCTTTCCTCAGCTTGGCAGGACACCCTGGGAGCAGGGTTTCGTCTCAAGCTTGGCCCGTTCCAGTGGTAACTCTCTGCAGAGCTGGGCTCTGGCTGGGACACTCATTTTCCCACCTCTTTCTCCTTGTTTTTTTCTTGAAGTGGTACAAAGCTGCTATCATTTTATTAAATAAATTCAGAAACACTCACAGAAACATGCACTTCTTGTTGACATAGTTATGAAAATTTTCTGAGCCTGGGCATCCTTGGGAAGGCCAAGTATTGCAACAGGAATCTTGTCAGAGTTGTGTCCTCTTTTTATCTTGTCATTGGAGTTTGTCTCAAGCGTAGGAACTGAAAGTGGTTAAATCTCTGCTAAGAATCTCTCGAGGGAGCTTTCATACAGAAGGAGAGAATGAGGGACTTAAGGGCATAAAACTGAGGTATCATCAACCTGTCAGGGTACTGGCACTCAAAAGCAGCTGTCCTTGGTTACTGTCTATCAGTGACATCATGGCTTAAAACTGGAGTTGCTGAAAATAATTCCAGCATTTTAAAATGAAAATGTCCCTTATAAAACATGCTACCTTGAGGGACCTAGAGATGAGAACCTGTTTTATTGGGTTTTTGGCAGCAAATAGAGGCAGGCGAGGACATGTGTTAGCACTTTGGTGTACAGTGCAATCTGGTAATGTCCAAAACTTGGACACCATTACTGTTTTGCAGCCGGCATATCCAGCCTTTCTCTAAACAGACACATTCTTCTGCTACAAAATATTGAAAATTTATTTTAATGTGTCACCTGTCAAATCCGTGCTGGTCTTTTTTTGCCAGGGCCTGGCCTCAGTTGAATACGCGATATGAAAACATTCCTATCAGGAAAAGCAGTGTGTGGGGCACATCCATTACCTTTGTCTTGTCAGCTTGAGTAGCTGAGGCTTGCTGGGCAAAGAGTCTTGGTCTCAGTACCACCAAACCTGCAGAGTTTATTTTAGCTATGCTTCATAGTGAGGGGAGATGTTTTCCCTTTCAAGCGGCATTTCTGTGCCTGCCCATCCCTAATGCTGAAAATGGGCTTCTTTCTTCATGCTCTGGCTCGTAGTCAGCTTGGGAATAGTCACCACATTCTTGCCAAATAGAGTCACGTTTCTTTCTAGTTCTGACAAAGGTCCCTGGTTCATTCTCTGTCTCAAGTTTGTCAGATATCTCTGGTATCTGGCACACGTGAGAGGAAAGAACACGTGCCTCACCTTGGCCAGATGATTTCTATAAGTTTCCTCCATTTCAGTTCTCCTTGCTCTTTGCCACCAAGAGTTGTCTGGAAGAAACAGTGACACTTTCTGCCTCTCCTCTCCATGCAGATTTTACATAAAATGTCCCTTTCATGTTTTTGAATTGCTGGTAGTGATGAACCAGAAACAAATTTCTAATATGTATGATGCCAGAGCAGCTTCTTCAGCAGAAGCTACAAAGAGCTTGTTTGAAATACATGTATACAGTGGAAGTGAGTAAGTCTGCATTGTATCTGCATTGTATTGGCTGAACCCACAGAAGCAAGTATATTACTTTCATCTGGTAGAGCATGTATTTTAAATTAAATCTGGTGCAAGGAGTGGTTATGATGGAACCAAATAGAACAGCATGGTTTGAAAAGAGGACATGTCCTGAAGCACAAAGGAATGGAGAGAAGAGCTGGAGTGCTGTTTTCAGTATTTGGATGCTGATCACAAGTGGTAACAGATTTTAAACTGAAATACTTGTCTGTATACAGGTATCAAAGGTAAAAGAATGAACTAAAACACATCCTCACCCGCTTTGATATTATATGATTTAAAACTTGTGCCGACATTCAAGACATGAAAGGTGGGACAAGATAAAAATGTAGATTTAATGCAAAAGGTTTGCTAGCAGTTTTCCAAGATTTTGATCAGTTTTAATACTGAGAAGATTGTTTTAAATACAGTAAACTTCTGAACAGAAGAAAATAACCATGTTTGATTTTACCCAAAATTCATATAATTGTGCACAACAATTAGTATAAATATAAATGAGTGTTTTGAAAGGCAGGATGCAAACATCTGCATGGTGGGTCTGAACTGGGGACTTGCAGATGGGTTCTGACCGGGGAGCTGGTCACAATGTGAGCATGTCTCACAGCTGGGGCTGACAGACCCCCTTAGAGGAGTGGGGTGTGTTCCGCCTGAGCTCCATGCTGTCACAGTCTCTCCAGAATGGAGTAAGTTTGCATGGAACCGTCTTGGAGTGTGGTAGCTTCAAAAGTGTGATTATAGCTATTATGCTGAGAAACCTGATTTAAAATTTATATGGAGAGTATTTTGGTGGTTGGAGTCTCTGGAGAGACCTCGTGAAAAGGGAGGAAAATACCTGTTTGTATTTATATCTGAGGCTTTTACTATTGAATAAAGGCAACATTAAGGCTTTGAACACTTTTATTGTTGCCGAAGCCAAACTTTTGCCTTTGTCTCTATTTCTAAGCAAATATGAACCCCCAACAAGCACTACTGTAGTGTCAGGATATTGTTTTCAAGTATATTGTAGAGCTTAAAAGCAAATTATCTAGAAATTGAAAATGTGGTGTATTGGGCAGAGTTTGGGGGAATTTATTTTTTTTAAGACACAGATAGTTGGTTTTGGTCTAACTGACAGTGAAATGAGAACATGATTAAGGCCAAGAATGAGTCACTTTGGGCAATTCTTAGTTTGCAACCCTCTGCTCAGACCATAAGTTGATGTGCTCCTTTATCATGAAACCTTTCCCCCTCAACTCTTTGCTCATTTTGGAGCCACCATGTCATGGAGGATTCATTCATGTTGTTGTTCCTGCAGGATTGTTCCACTTCTCTCTTGCTACTCTTTGAAGACTTTCATGCTCCTGACTTACTTCAAACATCTCTTAAGTTTTAGAGCGCTGGCTGTTTGTGAAGCTCTGGGGCAGATAGACTGACCCTCGCTTCTTGTTTATGTTTTCACTTGAACCTTTCAAGATCTTTCAGGAGAGCAAAGAGGATGAAAAGATCTCTCTGCCTATTTTCTGGGCAGTGTTTTGTGAGAAGTTTTGTTTGCTGGAGATTTTGTCCATGTTTGACAGTTTGAGAGAAGTGTTAATATGCAGGTAGAGCAGTGCCGGCATCAGAAGCACTTGTGGATGACCACAGTATTGCAGTACTGAATGGAAGGTGAGTTCTGTGGTACAATAAAGAATGAAAAAAACACGTGCTGTCAGTGGAAAAGGGGATCTAATACTACATAAATGGACTAGAGGAGATAACTGAGCAGACAAATGCCTGGTCCTTCATAAGGAAGATGAAAGGACAAAGTGTTCAGCAGTGAGTGTGGGGAGGAGTGTGAGGGGGGAGAACAGTGCTGCAGCGTGAAGGCTGCCTCACCTGGAGTCCTGTGCCCCTCCATCCTCAGCGTTAGCAGGTAAACTCATGCATATTCATAGCAATAGAAATAATAACAATAATGAAAATTGGTAGCAAAATCAAATTAATGTGGTCTCCTGCAGCAGAAATATTTACCCGATGTGTCCTGCCAGTTACAGAGATTGGCATTAAACCTAGACATTACCTCATCTTCCTGGGCAGACAGCCTATTTCTATGCTAAGCAAGTCTGCAGGAGTGAACAACTGAATACCTGCCTGATTAGCTGTGCAGCAGCAGATCCTGGTTAGAAGCGATTTCCCTCAGTGTTTTCTCTCCCTTTTGCTCGCACGCTTGCTCTCTGCAAGGTTTGTCACCGTGCCTTATCAAACTATGTTTTTCATCTTGAAGGGCACGTTGCAGGGGAGATTGGCCAGACAGGTGGGCTAGTATAAATGCTGAACCAAATCAGAAAGGTCAAGAAGAACAGAAGGAAAAAAGTGTGTATATATATGTGTGTGTGTATCTCCCTCCTCGTCTCTGCATGTGTCAGTGCCAGCTAGGTGAAACTGGATTAATGAGGAAGGGAGAGATAAGTGCTAAGAGGATTGTGCTATAAAAGGAGATTTTGGGGTTTTGAGAACAGATGAGGGTTTCTTTATGAAAACTTTAATTGGCTACCTTAGATCATTTCTTTAGCTTTGTTCCTGGGTGGTAAATCATACGGTTCCTGCTGGGCGTAAAATCATAGCATAATTATGATAGTTGGCCTGTGTAGAGTGTCTTCTATCACAGACTCCCAGCATGCTGTATATTCCTTAAAAAATTAAGCCTCATAATGTATTTCAGACAAATAGTCTGACAAGTAGTAATAAAAATAGTAATAGGAAAAAAACAAAGTGAAGGAAAAAAAACCTCCAGCAAAAACAACAGTTGCTTTTGTTGCAGTACCTTTAAAAGAACATCATACTCTTGCATCCACCTGCTTGGCTGCCGCTACTCTTTCTTATCTCAAGGTTCAAGGACTCCAGGATACAGTACCACTGTTACTGGTTTGTCAAAGTCCTCATAGTAATGCCTTTGTGAATTCAAGAGCTGCAGATGTCCATAGGTCACTCTCCCTTGGTGCTGGCATGCTGGTATTTTCCATGTATACATATATTTCCATTTCAAACCTGCATGAAGCTGGACACCCCACTACCTTTGTGCTTTTTCTTGACCTGGCTCCACTGCTTGTATTACTGCAAAAACATGCAGCAAAGTCATAGTGAAATGAAGCCCCTTGTTCTTCTGGTTTGATGTTCATAAATCTGAAGTCATTCCACACAAGGGTAGTATTTATACAGTAGATTTCTCATCTGTTTTGATCAGTGGGTGTATTTTGAAATGTCAGTCCATTCAGCTGTTGAAAATGATGAGGAACTTAACTAATGGAGAAAAGGTTTGGGCTCATATGCCTCTTCTACTTTCTTCTGTCCTGCCAGAACAGATGTGGCTTCTACTGGACCTGCTTTACTGTGTGGCCAAGCTCTGGAAGTAACTTCTCACACTTATTGGTCCTAATTCTGAGAAAGTGTATGCCAAAATATGCATCACTCTCCTGGAATTGGCGTGAGGACGGGAGATGTACAGTCCAGGATCAACAGACACATATAATAGCTGAGTTATTTTTTAGGAGGGGAGTTTTCTGTTGGTGAACAGCAGCAAGTTGCTGTCTCCTGAGTGTCTTAAAGGAGGAGAAAAACATTTTAAAAAAATTAAAAAATCCTTTGTCTTTCAGCTGCAGGGTTAAAGACACTACAAAAACACAGAAGTGGACATTGGTGCTCCACTCTCTAGTTATTGGTAGAGCTGAATGTTTTCATTTGTAGTGCTATCAATTTGGTTAAGCAGCACTTAAGATTTGCATCAGAAATGTTCAAGAAAGCTCACAAAAGGAATAGGGAATCAAAAGTTCAACCTTGGTTATGAAGATTTTGTTATTGTTATCATTAAATATCTTGAGGCAGTAGTACCATCTTATAGTGGGGGTTTAAGAGGATGTAGTGCAGAAGACATGCCATCACCAAAGGAGAGCAGTGCCCTGACATTCCTCAAGAGAACAGTGGGAGGTTATAGCCCTCTGGAGAAGAGAAGGAAAAAGATGTTTGCTTGATCTCAGTAAATTATGTCAAAGCTCTGCATTTCACCAAAGTATCTGAGGGAGGTCTCTGACCTAATTGTTTTTTCTTTCCTCTGCAATATAAAAGATAATCAAAGTCTGTATTATTCCTGTATTTCCAATACTTCATAGTCAAACAAAGGGCACTCTCCTGTTACAAGTGATTTGAACTAGTTTCAAATTTTTTTGATGTAGGCAGAAGACATCAAACACGTTTCAGACAGGTTATTGAAGTGGTAAAAGGTTGGCAAAGTCAGATGGTCCTCTCTATGAAAGTACCAGTAGACTGCAAAGATATTTCTGGATGTTAGTCTGTACCTAAATTATAAAAGAAATTTGGCTTCTTGATTTAAGAATTAAATTTTCTATAGCACTGGGGCGAGCCAGTTTTTTGGAAGATTGAGCTGCCTAAGTTATCAAAGTATACAAGCATTATCTTGTCAGATGGGAAAAGCTCTAGTACTCTAAACACGAGTTTGAAGGCGTCATCTCCATAACCCTTGTGCCTGCAGGCAGGAATGACTAACGGAAGACGAAAAAAGTAGCTTATTTCTGAAATAAAGTGGCATTTTCCATCCTGTCATCTGCAGATGAGAAGAATGGACATTGAGTTATGACACTGCTCTCTAAATCTTTCTCAAGGGAAAACAGAGGCGGAACATAATCTTCGTTTTTTTTTTCAGAATATTTCCTCACTTAAGGCAAAAGAAAGAACACCATTGCTTAAGATGTGACAGAAAATATTATGTTGTTTCACTAGTGATGTACAGTGCCAGCACAATTTGTGCTGCTTTTTGGCCAGCAACCGTCCAAAAGTGAACAAATTTTTTTTTTCAGCATGTTCCAAACGAAAGTTTTCTTTTCAATTTCAAGGCTCAGACAAAAAAAAATGTGTAAGGCACTGGTTACACATTTCTTTTTGGCATGCGCTTTTGCTTCTGCTCAAAAACTAGATGCATGTAGAAGTTGTCCTGTGGCTTATCTTTTGGCCTGACAATTTACATCCCCATCTAACTTGGACATGTAGCAGGTTGCCAACAGCATGACATGGTTAGCAGCAATCTCTGCCTGCATCCATATGACAAAACAGGGCTGGCACTGTATAAGTTACTTCCTCATAAATCTATATGCTTTGTGGCCTTGGATTCCTAGATTCACTGAATGAATGGTGGCACCTTTGCATTAAGCAGATATATCCTTTCACTTGATGGTTATAAACTCCACCCCCTCCCTGAACTGTGATCTCTCTACATTTCTTGACTTACATGTTTTCTTTTATTTTACCACTTCCTTACAAATCCTATGAGATCACTACATAGTGATATTTACCCTAGGATATCATGCCTTTAACACATAACATCTATCCTGTTTTACTTACATAAATAGGTTATATACAATTAATCAATAAATAAATAAGGAGAAAATAAATAAAATACAAAGTTTGATTGTTTTTTTTTTTAATTGCAGTATCATTAGTAGTTGTTGAATGGATATGCAGTGTAGCTTCAATTCCTTAGCTTACTGTTTTCATCCACTTATCAGCATTTCAGATCATACACTACTTTGGATATTCATTATCTGATTTTGCAAGTTCCTTATTGCTTCAGTGGTAAAACTGCAACTCCAAATAAACAAAGGCTTTTGGCCCATTACACTAGAACACAAAACTAAGGAGTTTCCTTCATGCCTTTTGTAAGAGAAGAGGTTTTTTGCATAAGATTGAATAGCGGGAATTTACTGTCATGTGTTTTGCAGACAGAAGTGCAATAGGCAGAGCTCAGATCTGACAAGAACCTGTGGAGTCTGTTTACCATACTCTGTTGGTGGCATCCAGATCTCTGGGAGGGCTGCATGGGAAGAGAGTGTCCTCAACATCCTAAATTTAAATCCAGTGGTCCTGGTATTTGCAGTGGGAGGGTGCGCTCTGTGCTCAGCAGTGTTATCTGTGGTCCAGCACAGACAGGGAGCAAGTGTCAGGAGGCTCCTGCAGCTGCATGGAGAGATGCTCAGCTGCTCTCCTGGGGGACAGGAAAACTGAGCACTCATCTCCACTGAGCCAGGAGCTCTGGCCAACTTTGATTCTTCACAAAGCTCCAACTGCTTTTTTAACACAGTGCTGTGTTTACCAGATGCTGCAAAGCTCTGGATATTTTCTTCTGATAATGTTCCAGATACCTAAAAGTACATTAAAATTATGTACTAAACCCACTGTAAAACATTTATTCACTGTTTTAAATGCCCAAAGAAATAAGGATTTGGTGACATTCTGTGAACCCTGTGTTCATATGTACACATGTGTGTGTATGCATATGTAGACATTCATTTGCCTGCTTCGCACTCTTCACAACAATTCTGGAACCAAGAATTCCATTAAAGAGGAGCAGGTCTTAGAGATGGAATGGTTTCTTCCAACTTCCAAGGTTTCTTCTTACTGAACCAGAAAGCTCTGGGTCAAATCAAGTGTCATTAGTTCAGCTGTTCACAGACTTGTATGGGATTTTTAACATCTCATTTGAAGAACACGTAGGGTGAATGAATACTGCCATGTTTGCATCTTCAGAGTTGCATGTTCTCCGATAGCAAAGGAGTTTGAGTAACAGCCTACATACCTTGCCTGCACATTTCATCAGAGCTCTTCAGAAAGGCACAATTGCTGATGCCTGCAGAAGCTCAAAGGTGCTTCCCCTTCCATATCCATTTATTCTTGTATTTGTGAATCAGCCAGGAAAGGAACTTGCCAAGTTGAATCAGTTGTAAAGGGCCATGTTGTGGTCACCTTTGCTCCAGGAGCTAGACTTGGACCTCAGATTTCTTTAACATAATCTCAAAAGCCTTCAAGGTAACAATTCATTTCAGTTATTACCAATTAAAGATGGATTTGAATTGGCAATTTAGGAGCAAAAAACTGTGTTCTGGCCACTTTGGGTTTGGGGGCAGAAGGAGGGAGGAGTGATGTGAGAGTCCAAGGGTCCTTTCTTCTTACTAACACGCTTCAGGAGTAGTTCTGATTAATTGATTTTCAATTCACATCTATTGTAGAATTTCCTTTTTTGTTCACATTTCTGTATCTTGTAGTTAAAAACAAAGACTGGATTTTTAAGTATCTCAGATACTGAAGGACAATAGGTTGAAGTTTTATTAGTGAGGTTTTTTCTTAAGCGTTAAAAATTGGCAGAAAGGATGGCTAAATAAGTGATATTATGGTAGTGAAACCAGAGTTTAATTGAAAGGGTTTTGCAAAATCCTATGTACTTAGATGTTCTAAAGAGGAGACTAAAAAAATACATACCAAATGCCTTGGCTTGTAGTAATCATTAAGATGGTGGTGCTGTTAGTAAGAATTTAGGGAGGTTTAGGGCCTGTTTTTCTTTTTAGCTATCATATTAGAGAATTCTGAAAGCCCAGTTTAGTTACTGAAACAGGAATTAGCCTAGGCTGTAACCAAAGGTGGGCAGCATTTTTCAAAAGGGGTAAGAATATGATAAGAAATAAAAGGCATCAGCCTTAGGGAACTTTCCTTTGCTAGTGGGCTGCTCAAATTGTTGATTTAATTTTTCTCACAGACTTGTTCCAAGTGTGTTGATTCATGATATTATTTAGTCTATATTTTCTGATCTTTCAAGATGCCGTGGAATGTACCATGAGAGATGCTTAAAAATACTATAAATTAAATTAAGAGGTGAATGTTGAGTAGGAAGTTAGATAAGGAGAAAAACATACTTTTCTTAAAGTTTTTAGACCTATGGAAAATTAATAAGTAATAATTTTCAGAATCTTAAAAGGGTTCACAGATCTCACTCTACTCACAGTGTGTATCTGTATCCCTTGTACACACAGCTGTGTGTGAGATGCCCTATAATCTCCTCTTGCTCAAATAAAACACTGCTTGCAACAAGATTTAATTGATTCCCCAAAGATCAGGGTCATGCAGCTTAGCATCAGTGGAAGATGAAGCTGCTTCATGTAATAATTTTTTTCCTGGATTGTGCAGTGTTTGAGAGTAGGTAAGAGAGCTTGTATGATGCTAGGAATGCAGTAAAAAGGCAGATGTGAATAGATACAGCTATGTGCTTGTATTTTCACGGCCATATAAACCTGACACTTGGTGTTTCTTCAATAAGAGTCACTTTCAGCCTTCTGAGGTTTTTTGGATCTCATGCCAAGAGCTTTTATACACTGTGAACTTGGGCAAATCACTGCTTTTTGAATGAGTAACAGAGCAGATATACAGACAAATGATAATGTGTTGAATGTGGCTGTTTAACAAGTTTAATTGAAAGATCTTAGCTTGAAGCTCTTAATATAATTCACAAATAGCAATTTTACTGCCATGAAAACACTTAAACTGGGGTTGACATCATTTCACCTCCCTTTTTTAAATGGCAGATGGAGTGATATATAAAGAGGTTGTGTTTTCCTGTGTTCTGGAGGTAATCATCATTAAAGTTAGACTCCAGAGCTTTTAACTCTAAAACCATTAGAAAATTACTATTAGACCATTGGTAATGCATGCACTTACTTGATTCAGCTGTGAACACTGAATTCTGTGTTCATATGTGTTATGTAATCTTGAAATCCAGTTACATAAACCTTTAATGCATGAATAGGGGAAGATTGCATGGAGGGAAAGGTGAAATGTCACATCACATTGGCCCGCTACGTTCTAACCTGACTTTTGGCTTGGCACGTCTCCTTAACTGAAGGGCCACATCTTAAATTTACTCTCAAAATGTCTGTTCTCTGCTTTATACAAAGACAGTGCTGTGTGATCATACATATGAAATTAAAAATGTGTGGCTGGATATGCAATTGGGTTCACACTGCCTTCACTTCAGTAATTTCAGGTTTGAATACCAGATCTTATGACTCCTCTGATGCTGTTTGGAAGTGAAAAAAGTCTCCTGGAAGAAAAAAAAAGTAAAAAAACAGACCCAAAGAAAGTATCCACTCGAGTGCAATTGGAAGAAGCCTTATTTTGGGGAGGGACATAAACCCAAAAGACAAATACTCTGCTTCTGAAAACAGAAAACTGGTGCCATTACTGTAGAGGCAAGGTGTTGGGACTGTAGCCCAATGTTTATGTATGTGATGTTTTTAGTCCGTGGCTCTTTAGAGCACCCCATGTCTTGCAAATGCTTTTCTTCAGTTTGTTAAATGTATTTTAGGCTCTGAAAGTCTCAGGCACAGGGAAAGAGGGAGTAGAGAGGAATGACTGTAACAGGTATTAACATTTGCACCCTTTTTTTGCTCAAAGCTGAACAGAGAGACCTTACAAATCACTGAGTCCTAGAGTGTTAGAGAGAAAAAAACATTCATGCTAGCAAAAGTGTAATAAAATTTGATGACTAAAGCAGTAAAATGGTGAATTATCTTTATTGCTGAAGTTCCAGGGAAAGACTGAAGCTGTTTAGCAGACCTTTATATCCTATGCCTTTTCTTTTTTATTTGCTTATCAAAGCAATACTGCACAAAAAATATGTCACTTGGACCCAGTGCACACATACTGGTCTGCAGTCCCCCATGGAATCTGTGATGCATCATTTTGCTCACTATGATGCAGCCTCTGCCATCACTCCATGCTGGGCAGGAAGCACCTTAGCACTGGAAGCAATCCAGAAGAGCTAGACGCATCAGGAATGGTGGAGATGATTTCAGGTGCTTTGGTTGCTGACTGACTGAAAGCATTTCCCTTCTCAGAAGGAAAGGGAACAGAATGCCTTAGAAATTTTGTTGCCAGATTTTGTAGCTCTAACAGGTTTTGAGTCATAGTAAGATGTGACTTTAGAGGGGTTCCCATCATTGTAAGGATCGTGCTACCACATGTCCAGAGGTGTGGCATGTGCACTGGAGATTAGTAAAGCAGGAGAGAGAGGGTGAGATGTAAGCCTATGAACAGCAGATAAGACTAAACATTTCTTCTGAGATTTTCTAGCTTGAAATGTTTCTCCACATAAAAAAACAGTGTCTGGCTGTTCTTGGTGTGTTTTGGGGTTTTTTTTAATATTTTTTTTTTAAATTATTAATTATTTTTTGCTGAGAAGTTGATAGTAAAAGCAGTCATCAAAATGAAATTTTGAAATCACCTGATGGTGGTACTGATATACATCAATGTTATATAGAGAAGAATGGCTCAGACTGTACTAAGTCCTTCAAAAGGAGACAGCAGATGATAACCTCTCCTGAGTCACTGCAGGGGTAGTGCCAATGCCATGCTGGTCTTTTCTGAGACCAGACATTTCCTGTAAGGAGCGATGATGAGGCAGCTCTGGATGGCTGGTGGTTGGTATCTAATGTTGTGGACAATATCTCTTTGCCAGAGAAGTGTTTGATGCCAGTTCAGGATCATCAGCTTCTTCAGAAGCAACACATGTAGGTACCAGCAGGCTGATGGGAACACGCTTGGCTCCTGTGCATTTGAAATTCCTGCTGAGTTCCAGGCACTTGTAAATCTACATCAATATGCAATATGATATGGATGAGTTGTTTAGAAACATATTTTTTTAGTTTCTTTGGAAGTGTTCTTAGTACTTAAAGATACAAGTTCCTGTTCACAAATCAAGGGCTGAAACTCTTCATTATAATGTTGGAAACAAATCTGAGAAAATAGAAATGGAGAAAATTATATCAGGAGCAATTCAGTAACTACTGGTTAAGACCTTTCAGGTATAAATTAGCTGGGGAAGCTGTGAAGCAGTTCAGCATGGAGTTCCCTTCCTGGGCACTCTTTTTCCAGGAGTAGCCAGACAGCTTCTGGTTATTGCCAAGGAGAAGTGAAACATCAAGCAATCTCCTGACCTTCATCAGACTTCCCATGTAACTCACTCTACTGCAGCTTTGTTCAGATGGTGCCTGTTAGTAACCAAATGAAATGTTTGGTATTAAGTTAGGGCATGCAAAATGTTTCTTGGAATGCTGATTTCCTGTTTTTGGTTTCCACTGCTACCTAAGAAGGTAACTGAAGTGCAGTTCTACCCAGTTATCCTGCATGATAAATTTTGTTTTTTTAAAAAAAAACAACTCATTGCTTTCCAGTGCCATACAGAGCATTTATATTAAAAATGAGTACTCTAAGAAAGTATGACAGAGTGGTGATTGAAGCATTTTATGCCTCCACCTTTAATTCTGAGATGGAGCCTTTGGTAAGGAGAAGCTCTGTAATGAGAATGAATGCAAATAATTGGCACGATTTATTGGCAAATAAATGGCACAATTTATTTTCTGTCACCTAAAACAGTAAGATACATCTGGTTAACACTTTACTGCCTCTTAATTATACATGGTATTCAGCCTCAGCTTTTTAAAAGAAGGGGAAGTGGGATAGCAGTTTTTTGACTGCTTTTGTGATTTCCTTCTTGACATGCGCTCTTTCTATAAAGAATTCCATTAATGTAGTATGAATGAAGTAGCTTTAGCACCTTCCACTGTCCATAACAGTTTCTGGAGGTTATTACATTTTCTGTAGGGATTTTTAGAGGAGAAAGGGGTGGGGTAAATGGCATCCCTGGAGAACGGAGTTAAGGTGTTTCTATTCTGTCAGCTATGTATCTCCACAGCCTTTAAATATACGGATTTCATGTCAAGCTTGATCTCTAAATTTTTCTGCTTTCTAAAGTTGCTTTTTGCAATGTCTTAGAATCCTTTCCTTTTTTTGTTTTCTTCTCCTAAACTGTAGTTATGTTATCTCAACCATAACTCTTAAGTCAAATATCTTCCTTCTGTTTGGAGAACAGTGCTGTATTAAAAATGCATCTGATGTATATATTATGAAAGCTAAATGGTAGAGAGAGAAAGAGGGGCAAAGTGTGTGTGTATGTATGTCATTACAATAATTTACAAAATGCTCTGCTTTGAAAGTCTAAACCTTATTCAACTAAGTTGTGTAATCTTCTGATTTTTTTCAAGATCTTACCCTGTACATTTTTTATTGTGCAAATAGAACTCCCAAAAGAAGTCTAAGGTACCTTTTTCTTCCATTTAAACAAGCTGTCTTTGCAAATCAGAAGTGCCCAGTTCATTGTATTAGAGAGAGAAGCAAGGCAGTGCTTGCTCAGTATTAGAGAGAAAAATACAAAGCAAAATCCAAACAAACAGAGAAAGATTTATTAAAGCCACATCTCAGGTTTGTGTTGCTTAGCAGATGAAACTATTGCTGGTGGTATATGGAGACCTGTTGAGGATGAAAGGAGCACAGGTCTGTGTTACCTGTCCATGGGCTGTTGAACCCTCTTTGATTTAGCAGCCACAGCTGAATTATGTCTGGTGCAATACATGCTTATATCCTAATGTGTCTGTCTTTTCTTTAAGAGTAATTCTGTCTGGTTTTGGAAACAGAAAAAGGACAAAAGATATAAAAGCTTGCAGTTTCATATTTTTAATCCTGCTTTTAATATTTTCTCAAGCAACTACTTGCTTTGTATTGAAGTTAAACTACTTGGATTTTTATTTTGTTATTAATCTCTCTATATTTATTTCAGGGATTTTAGCTGTTGCACTGCAATGTAGTTGCAGCACCACAAAATTCAGTTATTTCTGTAAATATAATTTTTGTCTATGTAATGTTTCTATTTCTTCATCTTTCCTGTCCTCACAGCTACCTGTATTCAGATATATCTTGGAGATTTGTTCTAAGGCAGTTATGCCTATCTTGATGCTATTCTCACCAAATCCTAGGACATGGATGTTTTCAGGAAGCATGGTGGAGAGAGGAAGAAGCTGTGGTTTAAGTACTTCATCTCTCTTTAGCTGAAAGAGGATGTTTTGAGTTTTTCTTTCTGCTGCATGTTAAAGCAAATTTGAGACTTGTCTGTGTTTCAAGGCTGGACAAATAATTAGGGAGCTGTAAATGTTTTTCTAACCCTCTTTCCTGCTGAACCAAGCAGAAATTCTATAGCAAAGAGAACCTGAACCACTATTTTGAATAGTGATGTTAATTGTACCTCATCACTCATTACCTAATCAGGGCATGCTTTATTTTGTTCACTTTAAATTATCATTCAGATTTGGTTAACCCAGGAATGCAGAGTAGTGACATCAAATACTTGGTTAATTTGAATATCTTACGATTCAGCAAACCAACCTCTAAATATCAGTAACAGAATGTTGGAATGGCTGCAGCATTCTTATGGCATAATTTTTACAGACTTGATTGCTCATATTATTGCTTTTTTTTTTTTTTTTTTTTTTTTTTGTATAGTTCTTCTCATTTTCTCCCAGGAGAAATTTCAAGTTGAAATAGTAGAGTAAGCAATATTTTCAAGTACTTCAAATGGTAGAGAAATAGAACTATTCCACAAAAAGTTTGTTGTGATTTTTTTTTTTTTTAATTAGTATATCCAGAAGAAAAGCATACTCACAGTTAAATAGCAGTGTATCCTTCAGGAGTTTTGAAAAGTTCTTTCACTCCATACAGTCAAAAGCCCTTTTGGTAACCAGTAACTCTTCCATGATGTGGAACAGATCCCCTACTTCCTCTGCCAAAGAAGACATTATTTTACATTTGCATTTGCTTTCTTGCAGTTAATGTGGTATTAAAGACTTCTCTTGTACTTCAACACAGTGCTCAAATACAGACTGGGTTATAAAATTGGATGATCATTCTTGCAGTGATTAGTCCACTTGAATTCTTGCATTGTGTCCATTATCCTTGCCACCTCATTGCCTGTCTGAGGGTCTCTGCCCATCAAAGAACTGATATTTTAATGAGATGAATTGGAAAAGTTTATTTTGCTCTATTTGCTGAAACGCTGACTGCTAGATTGGAGCTATGTGGTCTTGGTGGGCTGTGCAGTACTTAGGTGGCAACCCATCATCGCCTGGCCCCTTGCCAGTCCTGAAGGATGTGATAGCTTTGCTGGTTCTCATCTTGTAAAAGGCTTTGCACTTCATTGGTAATAGCTGCTATGTCAGGCCCCTTCTGGCAGTTCTGCTGGCAGATTAATTATCATTGGATGATTTTGGGGGCAAAAAAAAACCCTGTCAAGTGCTAACTGTATGAAGAATTTCAGCAAATAATTTCTCATCTTCAAGTGAAATACTTTTGTTGGCCTACTGTGGTTTGTGCTGAGCCAATGATAATTTTCTTGCTTGCTCCTCACACTATCTCTTCTTAGTGTAAATTAGAACCTTTTGGCAAAAGGACTGATTAATACTTAGTGCTTGCAGAGTGTTACAGCAGTGTACTTGACATCTGTCTTTTTTAACATTAAATGCTATCTGGATATCTCAAGTATTTGTCAAGTTCCAACTCAAGCTGGGACTTAAACCTGAAATTTAGTCCAAAGTTAAAAGTCTTCTGATGTTTGTTTCCATGCAGTGTATCCATAGCTCATTCAGTCCCACATTTACTGCAGTAATTTTACTGCCTCTATTTAGATTTTGGATTCTCTGTTTTTTCTATATGATTGTTTGACTACCTTTCATTATGCTTGTTTGGGTAGCTGAGTCTTCCTTTAGAAAACAATGGATTTTTTTTTTTTTTTGCATTAAGGCAAAAGCAAGGAAAGATTGAAAAAGTTATGAGAATCTCCGAATACAACTTTGTTTTGATTTTGGAAGAGAGTATGTGGAATTACAGCTGCAGGAAGAGTCTGAGAAGAGTCTCAGACAAATTAGAATTTTCTCAAAACATCTTCTGTTTCTATCCACCTTCTCATCTAACTAAAATTCACTTTCATGTTTCAACTACTGCTGTGTACTTTTCTCTTGCCCTGACAAACACAGTCTTGCTCATATCCATGGCAAATGCTCCTGCAAAGATTGTTGTCCCAGCTTGTCACTAAAGTTGGTGATGAATGTTGGCATCACTGGTTGATCAGAGACAGGAGCTGATATTTCAGTGAGAAATGAGATGTGATAGGTAGGAAACGAATAGGTCTTGAAAGCAAAAGCAAGTAATTTATGTGTTAGAGTTTTGTTATGGAGGAAGAGGAATGGGTGGAAGGATTAGAAGAAGAGTGACACAAGCAAACTTTCCCTAGCTTTGTCCTTTCAGCACCAGTGCTCTTTTTTGGAAACCCCTTTGTGGGGGCACATCCTCTGGGCACTACAGGATCTTTCTCAGAAGTCTCCCATGCTGTTGTGTTTTCAGAAACTTGGCAGTGACGAGGTTAGGGTATTCTTCTGACTTACGTTGCTGGATGGTTTCCTTGCACTCTTGCTCTCTTTTAATGTTTGTCTTATGTCTTCTCAGAGACTGCAGGGCTTACACAGCTGGAAAAAGGAGTTTTTGCTAGCAGCCCTCTGCAACAAGGCTTATTCATCAGGCTTTGCATACTGGCAAAACTGGCATACTTAACCCTTATCTAACGAGCAGCCTCTCCAATCCTTTGCCTAGGGATCCAGCCTTAAAATTACCTGGATGGCCTCCTACATAAATCTT
Organism: Poecile atricapillus; assembly: GCF_030490865.1. Classification (NCBI taxonomy): domain Eukaryota; kingdom Metazoa; phylum Chordata; class Aves; order Passeriformes; family Paridae; genus Poecile; species Poecile atricapillus. Next base: position 100,733,428 of record NC_081250.1, on the reverse strand, counting down.
GCCCCAGTCTAGCAGTCCTTGCCAAACCTGTGCTTTGCAGTTTGTTGGTCTGGGCCTCCCTTTTCTGATCAGTCTCTGCTGCCTCTTCCTTAGCCATAACCCCTGCAGTACAGCCATCTGTCTAGCTCGATGATACTTTTTTACTTGCAAATCCCTCTTCATCCCTGGTGAGTCATGTAAATCATTTAGCGCACTGCTTGTGTACAGCTCTTTCATAAGCATGTAAAGAAAGACAAAAGATGGAGATTTCAGCATATAGTAGAGTCAGAGGATGCAGGAGGAGACGTTATGCAATGAGGCAGGGTGAATAGGTTATGGATAAGGAACACTGGAGTCCCACACTCAGATAGCTAACCTCAACTACCTGTGTGGCAGATTAAGAGGAATCAGGAATAACAGCCTTTTCCCCCTGCAGAGCCCCTTCTGGCTTGAAAGGATTCCTTTAGCTGACATCTTTTCCAGATTATTTCAGCAATGCCATCATTTGTCATCAGCACTGAGCTATGTATGGCCTAGTGGCCATTGGGCTGACCCCTTGCAGAAGACGTGTTAGTGCACTGACCTCCTCAAGCTCTGGTGCCTTAGGTACCATAAGGCACTGATAGCTTAGCTCAGGGCTTGCCTCTGTGCCTGAACTGGGCCGCCCTTTCCCTCAGCTTGTACCATAGTGTCCCAAAGGGCTTATGCTGAGCAGGAGCTGATAAGCCCTGACAGCCCAGCATGATCCATGTGGTGTGCTCCACCTTTCCCCAATGTGAGTTTAGTGGGAGCCTCCTTCTTGGGTGCCAGAGCGACAGGGTGTTGTGCTCCCACTGAGAGCTCTTCCTGTTGCTGGAGAGGTAATGGAGCACATACTTTCTTTCAGTATGGCTGGGACTGGTCCTCCATTGGCCTTACAGAGATGAATGTTGTTTCTGGAACACCCTTGGCTCAATAAAACAGCTGGATGGGAATGAAAATCCCCTCTAATGAAAATCTGCCTTAATTATGCATAAGTGAATCACTACAGTTTTAGAGGAAAGTTTAAGGAAAAAAAAAAAACAACAACCCAAAACAGAAAAAAAGTGCTCCATACTGAGCTTCAGCTTGATTTCTAATCATGATTGGCTTAAACCCAGAAGTCAGACACTTAATATTCTTGCTGAATTTTTAACTGTTGCAACTCTGGACAGCCTTTTGATCTGTACAGATGTCATCATACACTTTGTGAAATTCTTACCCTCGGCAGCCTTCAGCAGCCAATTCTACCGTCATCTGCATATTGCAGGAAAAGTGTTTCCTTTCATGAAAGTAGTCAGTAGTGTTTCTCAAGGCCCAGTGGTAAGCCTTGTTTTAGTTTAGATTTGATCAAGTTGCAGATTGCCCAGTGTCAGGCTTTGCAGAGATTGCAGACTCCTAGAATGGTACGGCTCTGTGCACCTAGAATAAAGACACATGCTTGATGGTATTTTTCATGCCCAGAATAGCAAACAAATACTAATCCGCACAACATATGGAAAGGCATCTGTTTTGAATCTGTGAAGCTGAGGAAGGGCGAGAGCAATTCGCAGAACCTGGAAGAGAGTTCCACCTTTCAGCTAGAGTTGGTGGTCTGTTAAATGGTGTGGCCAGATTTCAAATCAGAAGGCTCTTTAAAACCACATGAAACACCTGACTCAAGCTATTGCACAGAGGATTGTTTCTAAAATTATTCCTGAAGTGCTGAATATCTTATATGAACAAAAGTACATGGTTGGAAGTAAAATTGATTCAAAGAATTAATTCAAGAGAAAGTTCCTAACCCTGACTGCAGAAGTTTCACCTAAGATGTTATGGACATCGTATTGTTTCACATTAATCAGCACAGAAGAAGGCACAGAGTTCAGCTTTGTTAGAGGAGAAAAGCATTGGTGTAGATATTCCTCCTAACTTCCATGATTCTGTAGCAACTATGACACTCTTAGTTATTTGTGGCTTAAAATCTTGAAAACAATAAGCCTTGAAACATTTTTGTTGACAGCATAGCATGGAATAAAATAAAATCTGTTGCATCAGGGAGGTCCTAGTATGCTATGTGTGGATGTTAACCTAAACTATATATGACATAAGCTCTCTTCTTACTAGGTGATTGAATCGTTGCCCAAGACATGCTAGAATTCCTTTGGTACTTTATGGGCAAAATTGAATTTTATATCAAGTACAGTTACAATTATGCTAAAGAATTAATTTGATACTGTTAGATCTTAAGTTATGACATGCTTAATTTTGTCTGTGTAGCTCAAGCTAAAAGGAGTTGCAGTTGTATTATTAGAGCTAAAGCTATGTGCTGAGTTAGGACATGATCTGTGCCTGGGAAGCATGGCTGGGTCCTGTGGGAAGGCTACGAAGCAGAATAGTCCTTAAATATTCCTTTGACTAGAGCCTAATTTTCATAGATGGAATATGTTTTACTGAGCATTTTGGACAGCCTTACACTTGGGATAGTGTTTTCCTTTTTTATACTTCTTGAATATTGAGGAAGCTTTTATCTTTTGTTTCCTGGCTGAAGGTAACCTTAGATGATGCTGTGAATAGAGTACGTGCCAATCCGTAATGAAATTTCCAAGTGCAATTTGTGACAGGCACACTGCTTTGACCTTTTTGTTTTGTTTTTGTAGGAGATGTGCACCAGCAGAGTCTAATCTTCCTCTTTCTAAAGTCAGAGCTTGTTTGGTGAGGTTTTCAAAATATTCCAATCTGATAAATATATCTGGCAAGATTTACGAACATGTTACTGTTCCTTAAATTATCTTAATACATCCCATCATCTTGATAATTATGCTTACACAATATCATGTTGGCCATTAACTTGATTTCATATCTAACTACACACAGTCTTTGAAAAGTTTTATGCAACACATGCATTTGTGTACTTTTATCTGTAGTATTGAGCTACTTACATGAAAATTGTTTTCGGCCTTATCAGTTCTTGGTAGGGCATGACATGTCTCTATGTACCCTGGGTGATGGCGCCGTGTTCTGTCCTACCTCTGCCTCGGCTTCATTCTTCTGTAGCACAGGACAGAGCTGGGACTCTTCAGGAAATATTAAAAAGGGTAGCAACATTCCTCTGAGGAATGTTGTGTATAGAGAGTTGTTGGTAACTGTCAGCTTCAAGTAGCACATAGAATCTTTCAGTAAACAAATACTAATCACCAGCAGAACACAGATTCTGTAAAGCACGGAGTAACATTTATTTGGCCTGTTGTAAGTTTTACGTACAGGCCTCAGTTGAAAATATTTTGGTACAGGCACAATCTTACCCCTGTTTTGCTGTTAAATATTTACATTTTTGCAAGGCTTCGACCTGGTAGTATATATCTCAGCAGGCACATATAAATAGATTCCATGCAGTGATTTATCAGTCTATACAGTGTTATTGCATGAGTGTACACATGCAAGCAACACATCAGTCTGACTTCAGAGATTGGGCCTGGCACATCCCAGTTCTTGCAAATGATTCCAGTGTCCAGTAAACTAACAATTTATCTGGTGTCTCCACAGTGGAAAGTTCTCTGTGCCTGATCAGCAACTGACTCAAACAATTGCTAGTGAAGCAAAAGCATCTTTCAAAAGCCTTACTAAGCTGTGCTTGAACAGCAGACTCATCTCTGCAGCTGGAGCAGAGCAGCTGTCAACCCTGCAGAAGCTGCTGCTGGAAACCACTGCATCCTTCCCTCCAGGCCTGAGCAGCTCAGCTCTCTGAGGGTGACGGGGCAGGACTTGTGACAAGGATGGCCCAAAGTAAAAACATCTGCCGGAGCTGCAGGAATGGTTATCAGTTACCAGTACAAGGCAGTAGTTGCCTCACACAGGTTTTGTGGGGGCACTAGCCCTTCCCAACTGAGCCACTCTAGTTTGCTCACCATAGGACAGGTGGATGAAAGGTTGGACTAGATCCCACTGCTCCTTCCTAGTCTCTTCTCCCTGTTAAAGCTGGGCCCTGCTGTTGGGCATCGGGCTGACACGTCCATGGCTCATTTTAAGGACCACATCTGTGTTTCCCTCTAACCATTTAAATGTATGGTCACTTAAATGAGGAAGACCAGGCTTGCTAAATGTCCTGGGGTGACTTTATGATACTGGTATCCTTCTGCTTTGTGGGCATTGTCTACAGGTGTGTTGGGCAAGGGAAACTGGCTTTGGAAAACCTAAATGCAGTTTTAATGGCAGCTGTGCTCCATTCCCCAAAGTTTGTTTCTGTTTGTTTTTTTTCTGGTATGCATGGAACTGATTTTAAACTCAATCAACAAAAATGATGCAGAGCTTAGCAGGTTTGAGAGGAATCCTGAGTATATTAAAAACAAATGGGAAATAAGACATTGACCAAAATCTAGAAAAATATGGACTACAAGTCTCCTGTGAGTTGCCTGGCTGGCTTTCCACCTCTAAATTATTTCCATGCAGCAAGTTAAGCAGGGATAGACCTAACAGGCATTGAGAGTTGCCAGGAATTCTTTGTATGATTGTAACTATTTTTAATTTCCATTTTAGAAAAAAAGTGTGCTTTTTATTGTTAACAGGTTTTTGGCATGATAGCAGCTTTACAGAGATGAGGACTATGAAAAGGATATACCTATCTGTGTCTAATAGAGATAAACAGACCCTTTTCCTGCGGGAAAAGCACAGTTCTTATTCTTCTGTGGTGATGTGCCAAATGGGCTGGATGGGAAGAACTTCCCTGCCCTGTTTGCTCCTGTCTCTGGCGTGGCTCTCACCAGCAAGCTCAGCTGCTCTTGGCTAGAGGTGCTCCAGTGCTTGCGGCAATCTTACCCTGACAAAACACTGTTGACTTAAATCAGACCAGCCTCCTCCCTTTTGTAAAAACAAAACTTTCAAGCTAGAAGTAAGTCTGATTCCTTTAATCTCTTTGTGTCTTCCTCTTTGCCTTCCCTTTTAAATTAAAGCGCACATCTTGATGTTCTGTCTTGGAAATCTGAAGGAGTGGTGGGGGGGAGTGGAGAAATAATGATGAAGGAAGAGATAAATGTAGCAAAGGTGGAAGTGATAGTTTATTCATGGCGTTACATCTCTGTTATCTTGATCTGGCCTACTTGAAGACTGTTTTTTTTCCCATCCAGGCTCCTTTGATGAGTGTTGATAGTTCTCTCCCACTGCTGTGGCCGCAGCCTGATCCTCTCGCCCCACTTCCCTCACAGTCAACATCCACAGGATGTATATTATAATTTGTGTGGATGGAAGTAGAAGCAGCAAAAAATAACCTTCCCTGGCATAGTAGGCAAACCATCCATCTGTTTTCCACCAGCTCCCACATCTCCTGTTTCTGAAGTTGCTGCACCTATTTTGCAGCTGACTGCCAGGCTCCAGCTATCATGCTGGAATCAACAAGCCAGAGAGTCTCTTCCACTTTTTATTACCTTTCCTTCTGGGAATGGCTCCATAAACCCAGCGTAGTTCTGGAGTTCTGCTGATTTTAATTATTACCCTTTGATTTAGAGAAGTATGAGATTTATGTTCTCTTGTTCGGTTGAGAGACTTTCAAAGGCAAGCCAATGCAGAGATAGCTTTCCATTCTTGCTGCCAATTTTCTCATGCTGTTGAGAAATTCATTTAGGCATAGTTTTTAGGCAGGGTTTGTAGGGACTTTTTCACCTCTCTGATACTGCTTACACCAACTGTTAAAGTCACGAGCCAGTCTGTCAAAATCATGATGAGCTTAAAGATCATGAGCCTTTAATAAACAGGTTATTTTCCTGAGGCTTTGTAGCCTACTCGGGCTTTTCAGGCTCTTCTGTGTAAGCTCTGCTGGAGGCCTTCTTTAATGTCAACCGATTGCAAGGTAATCAGTTGTTTTCAAAAGTTATGACTTTAAATAGAGCATCATGAGACTTTCAATAAAATTTCAAGGGTTGGCAATGCTGAGTCTCCTATTCTAGAAGCTTTACAGTATTGTAATTGCTTTTGTGAGACATTTAGAGCGGCACTTCCCTCCCCCCGCAGCCGCCTCATTTGAAGCAGTTCATGCAGCTTGCAGCATGGCTCTGTCAAGGTTCACAGAGACTCCAGCTTCTTTCCTATGTGACCCAGACGTTCTGTCCCCTGAAATGTGCCAGACGGACAAGAGGTTACTTTGAGAAATAGTTCACACTTTTCCCAGACTCTGCTGCTCAGCCTCTCTAACGAATATGTAGCTGAGGTAATGTCACTGTAGATAGTAATTTGTACATCTTTTCCAGAAGCTGAATGCCTAAGCTAATAAAATCAAGAAACTGTCACAAACTCTTTTTTTTTTTCCCGTGTTTCCTTCTGTCAGTGCTTTAGGAGCATTAATTTGGGCTGTTTCACAGTGTAGAACTGACTTTTTCCTTTGACTGAAGCAGAACCAAAAGACTTCCCTGCCAGTGTACAAAGAATTTGCTTGAAGTTTTTCTGACAGCAGCAAAGCATATTACTTTTTTTTTTCAGCTGAGCATGGTTGTGTTTCCACTCACTTGCATTGAAAATAGTATTAGTTACTGCACAAATACCATTTCAAATCATGTTGCCTTGTTTTAAGGTACTTCTCATTGCCCTTATCAAACTGTAGTGAAATATTTTCTTTCCAGCTATCTTTTCCTCAGTTGCAATGTAACAGTAGTGACTGCATGATTCATTACTCTTTGCTTGGTGTCTTCTGACTACGTTAAACATTTACAATGGAACAAGGTATTCTGCTGTAGTTCATTACCATGGGCTTTCCGTGGGTTGGTTTGGAGTCAAGGGTATTTGAACCTACAGAAAGCTCTTAGGAAAACTGAGGAAACACAAGAGCTGCAGTGCAGTGCCTACCTGAAGATCTTTTCACAGATGGAGGTGGAACTGGAGATAAATCAGGTTATTCCTAGTTCCTTGGATCTCCTGCATACCCCAGCAGAGTCTCACACGGGGAGTCACCGCTTGCCCCAAATCATGTGTCTTGTTCTTGCTTGGTGGATTTTCCACTTTGAGCAGGTACAGGTGTCAGCAGAAGTGAACAGAGACACTTTTTGTAGCCTGACAGGGATGCTTGGGGAGGCCCAAATTGGAGTGTTTTCTTTAAAGCCAGCAGAGGCAGTTTTCCTTACTCAGGTAAGTGATCTCTGTTTTGGAAAGGGATTTTGTAAGCCTTCTGTGATCAGCCTTTGCTTCTCCCCCACGTCTCCTTGAATCATTTAATTTCTGCTTAAAGGAAAAACATTTTCAAATTCTTCTTTCTGGGTTTGTTAGTGATTTATTGTTCTTATTGAAAACTTAGCACCTTTTACATGCATTGCAATTAGAAACAGGGACAGAAACTCTCTGGAGACCAGAGTGCTGTGCAATAGTAAAAACTGTGAAACAAGGCAAGGTAGAACAGAAAACAAGTCATAAAATGGCCAGGCAACCTGAGTACTGAACAGCTGCACAGAAGCCTTCAATCTTTGCCTCTATGTGTTGAAATGAAAAAAATAAAGGAAAACAAAAGCAAAAATAGAAGACGAGGAACAGAGGGAGGGAAGGAAACAGAGATGGAAAGCAAAGTGATTTTCTCACTAACTGCCTGATCACTAATGCCAGAATTGCCCACTTGATTCAACCACTGACTTTAACCCTGCCCCAAGTCCAGCACCATAGCAAGATCTGCAATCTTACACTGAAGAGTGAATTTGTACATATCCAAAACTATGATTTTCCCAGTGACACCCCACACTGCCTAAACAGATGTCTCCTTTGTTAGTCATTTCTCCTTGGTGGGATGGTCCTGGCTGAAGTACAGTGTTAATACCTTCCCAGTGACTCCTGCTTACCCCAGCTGGAGGTGGAGTTGAAATGGCAGGCAGATGTACACCAGCTCTTGCCTGGCATATCCTGTTTTTTCAGAGATTTAATCTAAGGCATAGCTGTCACTTGGGATGAATGTGAGATATTCTGCACCAGCAACAGGGAACGTTTGGCTTTGATTTAATTTAACCAGGCTTTGTGATAGACTGGTCTCAGGGGCAAGGAGGCACTGGGGCTTGCATCACCAGCTCTATTGGCTTGCATCTCTTGGTTAGAGATGTCTCCTCAAGAACTCTTGTCCCAAGCAGTGGGTTATGGTTTCCTGAAGCCCATCACTTTTAGTAAAAATGGCAAAGACAAAATTGGTTTCATTTTGTATAAATTCAGTGCTACTTGGATGAATTGCAGGTTTGGCGAAGCACCGGGTGCCTCAATGCTATAAAGAAACACAATTTAATTTTTAACCCAATTTTCATTCAGTTTTTAAATATTTCAGGTTGATTTTTCTGGGGTTTTTTTTTTGAGTTTTTTTTTTTTTTTGTGTGTGTGTGTGTGTGTGTGTGTGTGTTTTAATTTGGAAGCTGCCTCAGCACGTTATATATGCCACTGTAGTGGCATCTCTTAGGTGAGCTCAAGGGGAGTTTTAGAGGTTGCTGCTCCCTGAAAGCATAACTCAGTAAGACAGTGGCTTCCTTGGCGAAGTCAGCGCAAGAGCCTTCTGGCTCTGCATCTGCCTGCCACCACTGAGGTTTTGGCAGTATGGCTGCTGGCAAGGCCGAACTGCTGAGCCATTGCTGGAGAGATCTGTGGGGAAAAACCTCTCTACAGGAAAAAACATGCTGGATATCATTATTCTGGACCAACTCAACGATGTGTTCTGTAGGATGGTGGCACAAAGAGTTGTGGTGGCTAGCTGTGGTGTGAGTCCACGTGAGTGGGACCCTTGAAACCTCAGCTCAGGGCCATAGCCAGCAATCTGTCAAGCACCACACACTACTCAGATGTCTGAGTTCGTTTCAGTACTAACAGTGGGAGTGTGTTATGGAAATACCTTAAGCCAACCAAGACACAATTACAGGCTCCTGTGACTTCCACCAGTCATCACATATTCCCCAAGTCCCCACGTTAAAATACATAAATGTTAAATTAATCAGACTGATTACTGAATTCATTTTCAGAAAGTTGGTTAGCTGCTGGTGTTTGTGGATTGCTGATTCATCTGGGAGATGCAATGCAGCAGGGAGTGTCGATATGTCCATTGGAAATAGAGGCATTTCAGTTGTGTTCTTTAAAGCTTTTCTTCTCTTCAAATACACACATAACAAAAACACTTTCTGAAAGGTATTCAGTGTTGGTTAAAAGCAGAAGATGTGTTTATGCTGCGGGTTGTTAAATGTATTTACAGCCTTTTTTTGGATCTCAGTGTGAACTGTGCTGTTGTTGTTTATTGGTCTGGTTCAACAGCTGCTGGCTGAAATTAAAGGAAATCTATTGCCTTGATTTGCAAAAACATAGATTGCTTGTGCTATGATGAGGTATGAGAGGCAATTTGAGTGAAGCCAAACATGTGTAGCACGTCATGAGAAAACGTAGTTTGCAATATTCAGATAATCAATATGAATAGATCTACAGGTTCTTAAGATATAAAAATAGTTTTATTTGAACTGATTTCTTCATTTTTTTGGGATTTCTCAGGCCTGGCCAAAGGGACTGAAGACTCTGGTTCTACATTTGAGTCAGTAGTGACTTCAGCTTGTGCTGTCCAGCCACTCTTTCCTGTCCTGAACTGTGCAGATGCAGGTGTTTTCCACTACAGTCAAGTAGTTCTGAACTTATTTGGCGGAAAAATAATTTGGAACAAAAGCAAAGAGCATTAGAGCCAGTGCTGATCAGTCCACATACCCAGTAGTTCAAGCAGACACTTCTCCAGATTCATGTTTTTCTGGCAGCTTGCAGTTCTCAGTTCTTTCAGGTCCATCTTTGAAAGAAAGAAATTAAGTTGGCAAAAAAAACTCTGTATGCAAGTCCCTCTGACCACTGGCAGTGTGCAATATGGGAAGCCCTATGAAAATAGAGAGACCTGCTTCCAAACACCTGCTTATGTTAGCTCACAGCAGCATTGAACCTTTGGCACTTGGTTCACATCTCTTCTGTTCACTTGAGGCCTTGCTGCTGGGAGCCTTGCTCTCTTTTTTCATTTCTTTCCTCTGAAGTGGCCAGAGAGGCCACGTCTGAAAGGACAGTCCTTGCAGTTACGGACAGGTGCAACTTTTGTCTCATCCAGGATGTTCTTACTCAGCCTCCTGACTGTAGTGACAAGGTCACGGCACACAACATTTCTGAACAATGAAGAATGTTGAATAAATAAAAGTACATAACAAGAAATGAAATTTGTAGGTCATATAGGCAGCTAGCCAGATTATAATGTGTGTGAGAATGTGTGTGTAATTATGTTGGTTCAAAAGTAGAGCAGGGACGTCCCTTGCATAATGTTTAATTTTATTCTCCACATAAAAATATATTGTTGGAGTTCACTCAGCACTTACTGTTGCATGTAATGATAAATCAACTGTCAGACAATGGAAGTCTTTTGCTGCTATGTTTGGTACCGATCCCCATCAGCGGGATACTGTGCTTGGTTTTAGTTCCCTCCCTTCAAGAGACAAAACTGAAGTGGAGAAAGTTCTGAATTCTAAGAGATTTCAAACAGGTAACCTCAGAGAAAAGATTGGATAAAAGGAGACCAGAAAGACCCTAAGTCTTTGATACGAAAAATGTCAGTATTTAAGCGTCATTAATCAATGGCTTGCCATAATTTCCAGAGGAAGCAAAGAAATCAATTTAATGTGCCCCAGAGCTGATTCAGGCTAAAAGTCTGTAAGATCTCTCTGTTACTGAGATGATAAAACTTCATCAGTGGCTGAGTTACTCGATGCAGTATCCTCACAAGAGGTGAGAACAGCTTAGAGAATCATCAGCCATGGCCAATGTGCATGTGCTTGTTCTTACCTTAAAGTAGGAGGGCCAGGCTAATTAATATGTGAATTCTTCAGCCCCATATTTCTGTTTTTATGCATGAATTAAAAAAAACCCTACAGCACCCTGTGGCTAAACCAGAGGACTTTGTTAGATCACTGTCTGCTCTCCGTGTCTAATTTTATCCTCTGTCTGCACTTGGTCTTGCTCTCTACCTCCGGCCACATGTTCTTGCCCACTTCCTTGTGACAGTTCTCCTACAGCTGTGTGGTGACCTAGACTGTAATGCTGGCCCAACAGGAAAGCAGCCCAGTAAGAGATCAGTTTACTGCAATTTATTCAACTTATGTAGCCTCTCAGTAGATATAATGTAAACATTTATAGGGTTGATAGTTAATACTTACATACTCTGTCAGGAATATTGATTAATGGAAAATGCAAGTTACAGAATGGGGGTCTTCTGAAATTTTCTTCGGGTCTAGTAATGGTTTGGAGAAGTCACTTAAAAATTTTATCTTGTTTCCTTGTCTGCAAAATAAAAATATTTGTGTAACTTGCAAGAACTGTTGTACAGTGCTTAGAATTAAGAGTGGGTGAAAGACTGAAAATACGGTATTTTTTTAAAGGTCAAAATAGAATTTTCTGATAATTGTAGTACAATATTAACTTGAGCTGACACAATTTGTTATCTCTGTATGCCAAAATAATTTGTCTCCTGTGAATGTAGTTAGTAAAGTCAAAGTATCAACTCGAAGAGGAATTTCTTAGACATTTATTATATTGAATGCAGCCTGTATTTTCTTATTTTTATACTCACTGCATAAGGAGAGGCTTAATATTTTCCCAACTGTTTTTGCCTGCACTCTGAAGCAGTTTTTGGTCAAAATGCGTTGAATACTACAGAAATATTGCAAAGACTTGAACATTTGAACAAAATGCAAGCTGTAATCAGGAGACTGTGATCATTACTGTCTTTCTTGTGCCTAGGGAACTGGAGAGTTCAGAGCCACATGAGCTTGTAAACACACTGTGTCAGCCCTCCTTAGGCTCCAACAACAACATGAAAGCCCTGATTGGCAGTCTTGGCACATTTTCCTGAAATCTCGTTGGTGTAGAGCCTACTAAGGCAAAGGAGTAAACACCTTTTGATCCTGCATAGCTGCAATGGGAACAAAGTCTGGAATACAAACACAAGTTCGGGTTGGTTTTAGGAGCAACACTTGGCAGCCCATGGGGAAAAGTGTTGTGCTTGTCCCTCGTGGCCAAGGACTGTGTGCTGGAAGGATGTGTCCCATGAAGGGGTCTGATGAAGTGTAGGCTTCCTCCTGAGCTGCTGGAGCATTTAGATATGGATGACTGAGTACGGTCACCGAGGGGCTGTGGTACACGAAGCAGTCAGGTTGACCCTTGTATTATATGAGCAGGTTGACCTTGTAACACTACTGTCAAGTACAGCTGTAAATACTGAGCAGCTCCCAGTGGCTACCTGCCCTCTAACTATGCACTTGTACGGTGCTCTGTCTCTGGTTTGGCCAGCACGGTGCTGACACTCTGGATTACAGCTGGAGGTTGACACTGTTCAAGACTTTACTGAAATTTTTCTGTTTGATTCTTCCTGAAGTTAATATCCAATTTATGGTGTGTTGTCATTGATGGATTATAGTTACCAACTCCTACAGTCCTCCTCTGTAGTGACACATTGATTTGCATTTTCTTCAAAACCTGCCTTCCAAGGCTACAGATTATAGAAATGCTTAAGAATTTTGGTCTCACTGTAAAGAAGGTTAATTTCCAGCTCTCTCAGTTGAAAAGAAAAGCTTAAACATATGAAACCCTGAAGGCTTTGAAACTAGATAATTAAAAGAAAAAAAAAAATATTTAAGCTCTCCTGATATAAGTGCTGCCACGATTTCCAAATAGTTTGAGGTGGTAACTTACGTTATGTTGATTGAGTCCATATAATATTAATTTGTTAAATATCCCTCATTGTGTTTGGCTGTGTTTTTATTCAGTGCCACTTTCAAGACCTAAAACAAATGACTTCAGGCTCTAAGTAGTTTTTTCCATTGATGACAGTGTGTTCAAACACAGAGAATAATATTGTTAATGAAAAGTTTCTTCTTCATGATCTAACTGATAAAGCCTGTAAGTACACTGGTAATTTTTTTTTTTTTAAATTATTTGGGTTTACTTAATAATATCTTTAAATGTAATTGACAGTCTGCTTACCCCTACTTTGCAGTCTCTCCTGTAAGTTGCTAACCAAAATGCGCTGTTAGTGTAATCTCTGCAGCATCGCATCTGAGCTCTGTATCAAGAAAGTCTTATGTCATAACTGTTCTTGAAATACAGTTGAATCTCATCTGGATTTTCCAGTTACTTATTTGCATTTATGGTGAGCACTAGGAAATCCAGTGAGAATTCTGTGAGACTGTGGTGAGAGAAGGCCAGCCTTCTGGGACCCAATGTGCAGTTTTAAGGATTTCCTGTTTAATTTTAATAATACAAGATTTTCTAAATTTGAACTAATGAGAAATAAATGTAACTTCAGAAGTTACTGAGAAATATAACTAAACTCAGTCAAAAACCTCTTAGTTCTGCTAAACCATAGCCCAATATCTTGACAGCTGCTCTACTGATCAGGAGCTCTTATTTAACACTTTTTGCAAATTTTCATTTAGGGAGAGAAATCAAGAAGTTTTACTACATGTTGTGAACCTACAGATATCAAGATGCAATGTGAATGCTAAACTAATTTAACTTGGCAGCACCTTTTTGTTAGTTGTTTTGTGACTCCATTAACATGCCATTATTAACTTGATGATTTTTATGCAAGCCAACTTGTCTGTCTTAAAAAAAAAATGAAAAGGTGATTGCTCCTGAGCAGCTGTATTTCTTACCAGGCAAGTGCAAACGTGGTAATGCAGCGATGTGGCTTTCCTGCTTTTAATGTAAGGTCTCCAGACAATACTTCTCTACAGGGTGTAGACGTGCTGTTAGAGGATCATGTTTCCATAAAACAACAGAAGCTTAAGTTAGTGCATTAGGTTTGCTAAAACACGTTTGCTTCTCCGTCTTAATATTGTTTTCATTGGATACAATCAAATACTTTATCATTCAGATAACAAAGTGTGTCAGCAAGTAATTGTATTTGCAAATTTCAGGACATAATTATCTGAGCGTATGCAAAATTATGGGCAAGGGAAGTTGGTAACCCAGTTAAGATGAGACTGAAAATTTGACTTACTATATATACATGTTGTTTGAAACAAAGAGAGAGAGGCAGTGCTTTCCCTGGAAAGAAAGAAGTCAGTATGTTGTTGGTATTGCTCTTTAATGTGCTCTGCCACTACAAAGGACTCAGGGTTTTTTTATTAATTTAATCCATTTCCAACTAAAGTTTTCTTTTTGGGAAGGTGACAAATTATATGAGAACAAATTGAAAAATAAGAGCTATGATGATAGTAAAGCTTTCTTTCTGCTTAGAAATTAATGCTTAACAACTGAAGAGGCTGGGAAATAGGCAGACACCTCAAAAGCAGGAAAATAACCTTACCTGTCATTAATTCAAATGAGTCTATATCACAGGACCTTTGTTACACCACTGTTTATGGGAATAGTGAGTTAGTTGCAGACCCCTGGCATACTCCCCCACCACCCAGTAAGAAGGTAGATTTTGGGGGATGGTTCAAAAGTGTGAACAGGAATAAACAGTCTTTCCCCCAATGTGGAAATTAAAAAAATAAATAAAAAATAAATAAAAAAGGGAAAAAAGGTAGTTTTATTTTTAGAGTAAAAAAGATTAATTTCCTAAACACAAACACACCTTTCTTCCTTTATCTTTTCTATCCTGACTCCAAGCCCTCTGACCAGAGCTGAGCTTCTATTCAAGGCAAAGGAATCCTATTCCCCCGTGGATCTTGTACATTTTACCTCAGAATGGGTTACAGGGGGCTGTTTCAGAGTGTTTGGAAGCTGGTTCCATCTGCCAGCTCCTCACCTAGCCCCAAGCTAGCAGCTGAACTGAAATCTCCAACTCCAATTCCATGCTCAGTAGCACTGCTTATGCATTGGGTGGTCAGTTAGGGTCTATTTTTAGGGTATGAATAAGGATTACGTGTTTCAGCTGTCTGCACCTTTTGTGTAACACCAGACTTCTTTCTCCATTTAAAGTCTGAGCTGATGAGGAAATGTGAGTGGAAAAGGTTTCTGAGATCCGTGGTTTCTTAACGTCAGAACAGTGAGGTTTGGGTTAGGTTGCAAGGCAATCTAACACAGAAGGCTTGCTTATTGCAGAATAAGCCCCTAGAGTTTAATTTTATTTGCATTCCACATTCCTTAGAGCAAATAAAAAGTGTGAGTTTTGAAATGGTTTAGATGGATTTTTCCCAAACCTTAAAAAAAAAATCTGTGATCTCATTGTTAATAACTCACTTTGTTCAATTCCATACTTGGACTATGGGCGATGAAGATTGCCTCTGCACTTCTCACAGCTCTGTTAAGTCTACATACATAGTTTATTCTGTCTAAGATGGATTTTTCTCATCAGGGCTTGTTAGTGCAAGTATACAGTTCTCACCACCATGGCAAACTGTTTTTTACGGGATTATCTGTTGTAACAGCCTCAATCTTTACCTGTTTGTCTGGTGAAATTTGGTATAGCACATTTTGACTTCCATCTGATTCTGTGATAATATTCCTCCCTACTCTTTGCTGTGCTGTTTCATGCTGCTTTAGCAGGAGCTGTTGGCTTGGGCTTTCCACCTCCAGGAGCTGCTCCTCTGTTATTCCTCTCTTGCAAATACATCCTGAGATTGGAGCCTGCTACAAGAAGGAACAGTGCAGCCATATTCAGAGAGCCTCTGTTTGGCCTGAAAAGGTTGCAATCTAAAAATGAGCTTGATGATGTCTAGACAAGACTGTGAGTATTTAGTACCTTTACAGAGCTTTGCATCTTCAAAGCACTCTGCAAACATTAACTGATTAACATAACTGCGCCATCTGTTTTGATGTTTACATTTTGTGCAAGCAAAATTCCTGCTTTGTTTTATTACCTCTTGCAGGTATGTGGATGTCATTATTATGGCCCTTCAGAGGATGGTAAAGTCAGGTCCACACATGTCTCTGGTAACATTTTGCCTTAAAACTCAAGCCAGTGCCATTGGGGCCCTGCTCTCTGACCTGGCTATGACAGTTGGGATTATTTCCCTCTGAAATTTCAGCCTCTAGTCTGTAGAAATTGTTGTTCCTGTGGCTGCCGGAGGCTGCTGCCTCTCTTGTCCCTTTGCTGCTGAACTTAACTGTTTTCTCCCCAGCCGTGGACAGGCAGGGACACAGCCAGCAGCATGGGAGCATCTCTGCAGAATCCTCCCAGGCACCCAGCTGAAATATTGTCTCAGGCAGAAAAGGTGGTAGAAACCATGAAGATACTGAAAATAAGGGGAAATCTTAACTTTTGGCAAAAGGTTGTTTTTCTCTCCAATTTCATGCATGGATACAAGAAATGTCACTGCATTCTTCTTTTTCCAATTTGTTATTGGAAATTTTGTGTAACTGAGGGTCTGTACTGATGAGCCAGTGTTAATCTTCCATTTCAGTTTAAATTTCCTATTTAAGATTTCAAGACTGGTTCAAGACTGATTTAAATCAAAGCTGAAAAACCTTAAGCCAAACCAAAACCACACTCCTCTTTTTTTATTTTTTTTTATTTTTCCCTTTTATTTTCAACTCCTTATCATTTCAGTGTTTCACTTCCTGAGTGGTGTGTTTCAGGTAGATCACACAAGCTAAAACTACCTTTATTTCCAAGCTCTAAAGAAACAAGTGCTCTGCTGTCAGCAGGGAGAGACCGGCAATGTTTTGATCCAGGGAAACCTGCAAAGACACTCCGTGAGGGAAGTGAATCGTGAGAGATGTGTAGTGAGGCCGTGCGCTGGCAGACTTTTGCGTCAGTGAAGGAGTCATCGTTTAAAATCTCAGATTAAACTCAGATTAAATGGTGCCGTGCCATCTCGTGGGAATCTGCCGTGACCGAGAGGAGCCGTGGCGGCTGCTGGGCGTCAGGGAAGGGCCTGCTGTGGCTGCACCTCCCCGCGGATCTGCTCTGCGCAGAGAGGCAGACAGCACGCACGGGCCCGGGAGAAGCTCCTTCACAAATTCGATGTCTGGCGTAGTTCACACCATGGTTTTGAGTGTGACCTCAAGGCATTTGCAAGGAATATCTTTATAAAGACTGTAACGAACGTGCGAGAGACTCTCACAGACAAATTTTTAATTAATAAACCGACAAACCTGCAACATGAGGATATAAATACATTGAAAAGATGGACTCGGACAGACCTAGATGGTGGGTGTGGCTTTCTTTCACACTGAATATTTTTGCAGCATTTTTTGTTTGTTTGCATACTCGCTCCTGGTAGAGACATTTTGCTATGTTTGCAGGCTAGGATACGGCAGTTGGGAACAAAGCTCTGACAAAATGGAATTCTCCTTTGTCAGACTGTGGCATCAGAAAAGCTGATGTCAAATGCCACCAGGCTCTGACTGAAGCCTTTAAAGAAAGGCTGAACTTTTCATAAAAGATACACTGTGGAAGTGGTTTAGGAAAGGACTGTATCCTGTAGCAACCCTGGGGTGAGGTGAGACAGCTGCAATTATTCCCCTCAAACTGAGCCCCTCATTTGCCAGAGCAAGGCTAGAAGAAGCCAGACGCAGCTGTGAGCAATTGGCACTGGGTGGCCCTGCTTCAGATGACCTCCAGAGGTCCCTCCTTCCCTCAACCCTTCTGTGAGCCTGCGGTTCAGAGCCTTTCTCCTATTCCCTCCTAAAGTGTCCTCCTGACAGTTTGTTTTCTTTCATGTACGTGCTGCAGACCTTTCAGTAGGTTACTCTGGGAAGGAAGAATATGAACACAGAGAATTGCAGACGTTGTAAAAAAGTTATGTGCAGCCAGTTTTACACGATGGAAGAGTGTTTCCTATCCAATGCTGAGCGTTGTTCGCTCGGATGCAAGGAATTACGCTGAGAACAGAAAGCATTCTGTAGACTCAGTAGACTCCAGCTTTATATAGAGAATCCCACAGCAATCAGAGTGAATTTTGCCTCTAACTCAACAGAGAGGATAATCTATGCCTGTGTTCCCTGTGATTGCCCTTATTAGTCCAAACACTGCCTTCCCACCTCCCAAAAAAGAACATACTCAAATAGCATTTTTATATCCTGTCAAGGAAAATGTTTCATATAATCTATGTAGATACTATTGTCATCTTAAATGTTTCTTGTATCCTTATGGACCCATACCTCATCTGGCTTTTTAGTTGTAGTCCTCCAGCCCTAAGTTTTAGGGGATGAAACCGCATCTTCAATTAGAAGTGTCTTCAATTAGACTAGACTAGGCTGGACTAGACTTAATTAACAAGATGCCACGTGAAGTGGGGAGCTTTATATTTTTTAGCCAATTTACAAGTAATTTTATTCTATAAACTAATGGTGATAAGCAATCATCATAAGACTTACATTTACATCTCACATAAACAAAAAAAGAGAGGATGTCTCTCTAACTGCAGCACCATGATGAAGATTCTGAAAGTCCATATAAGATGAAAATTATTTGCATGTAGGCACAGAGGGAAGCACTGTGCAAGCATCTAATTGCAGCACTCCCTGCTGACTGTTTTTAATGTGTGTTGGTTTTATTAAGCATTTTTAATATGAAGCTAGACTTTTGCTTCGGCAAAAAATGTAAGAGAAACAGCAGTTTTAATTCTCAGATTACTGAAGTGGATGCAATTGGGAAAACCTGTCTGGATGCAGCAGATTAGGTGAATTTGTTCCCCCTGTAAAAAATGATAATAAATTTGTTTTGTGGTCCTTCATTGCCTGACTGGCTTTTTGTGTTGTGTGTGAGTGTGAGTGTATGCACAGTACGTATGGCTCTGTTACATCTTGAAGGTTTGGGTTCATGTGTTATGCTATGCATTGCTTATGAGGGACAACTTTTGCATGACAAATTGCAAACCCATATGGCATCGTTTTTTAACATCCTGTACTTTTAGGTATTTTCAAAGAACTGTGCCTGAGGATGTGAAGAGGGGAATCTGCTGGTAGCTTCTCACTACAAGTGATATATCTAAAATGCTGCTGTCAAATAAAAATGGTCATGGTCTAGTCCTAGATCAAATGCAATACAAAAGTGACATAACTGTATATTTTGATACATGGTAGCTATATGTAATTTGATTCTATGATTTATCCCACTAAAGAGATACATAGCTTTGCAGAGAAAGAGACACACATTCATCTAGTATGAAAAAATTGAGATTTACAAGTCTTTAATGATGCACCCTTTCTGGTTAGGGATAAGATTCTGTAGAACATTATTAGCCATCTTAGCAACTCCTCCTGAGCTCTTCACAGTTACAGCCTGTCTCTGGCCAGGTCTGTGGCTTTACTAAGGATAGTAACTACTAATGAAATGCTTTCTCTCTTTAGTGCTTAGCTCAAATAGTTCTTAGGGACATGAATGAAGCACAGTGTAGCACCACACAGATTTATCAGCTTTCACTTTAAATTACTTTTAAAATGCATGCTTGGCTTTGTCTTCATAATGAATGTTTCCATCCCCACTTGTGGCTCGGGAACCTTTATATTTAGCTACATGATGACTTACTTGTTCTACACAAATCTTATGGTTCAGTTCTCACAACAGGCTAAATATTTCGCTTAAGGTAATTACCTGACTTCAAAGGAACTTTCATAGAAAAGTAATAATATCAAAAAGAGCCTATATGCTATAAATAGGGTATAAAATTCCACATTAAAGATGTGTGTATATTACAGGAGTCTTCAGAGCAGTGTGAAATATAATTAGGGCCTTCTACTGAGGCATAAAATTCTCAGTAATACATGCTAATCTTATTTGCTTGGAATGAGGTGGGAATATACCTATCATGACATCTTTTGAAATATTTGAAATCTTTACATCTGAGTTTCCAGTTATACTTGTCTGACTTGATCTTTTCTTCCTTGTCACTTTCCCATCCTGAAAGGTTTATTTGTGAACAAGCTTTCTCCTCTGCACAAAATCAGAAGTGTGAACTTTCAGAAGGACAATTAGAATTTTAGTGAGACGTAAATTTTTTTTTTAAGAGAAGAGGAAGAAGAGCAATATAAATAAGTTCATATGGCATTACATGTCACACACAGTGTGTGTTGATTGCCTAAGAGGTTATATTGTAGTTTTAGGCCAGTCAGGTCCTTTGATGTAGTGTCTGTTCTTTGCAGCATCTCATTCTTCCTACAAATAGAAGTCTCTTAGAAAAGAACATTTTTCATTAGCATACAGCTTTTCTGATGAAAACATGTTTTATTTATGTCCTCATTTCCTTCTTCTTTCATCACCCCACAACTGAAGTATTTGTCCAGAGCACATCTTCAGAAATAATGGTTTGATGGAAAGTATTGATTGGGTGAATAAGGATTTTGCTACACTTACCTCGTGATTCCTGAAGGGATGGTCCGCTCCCAGTGCTGGCCATGAAAGCAGCTCAGAAATAAGACAAAGAATTGCTTTTGTCCAGAACAGGCACATTTCTGGTCTTTAATCTATGGAATCTAAAGCAATGCTTTTTGCTTGGAAGATATTGTTGTAATTAACATTGTACAGATGGACAAACTGGGACAGAGAAGGACTGGTGACTCATCCAGGAAATTACCAATGTAGGGAGAAAGGAACCGAGCTGTCCTGTCCCTGCTGGACTAATGGTTGTCGTGTCTAGTTGGGGTGGCTGAATGGAAGATGGTTTGGAGCAGCACTGCTTTGGGTACGGTTATGTATCAAGACATCCAAAATGTAGTCACTTGGCAGAATACTGGGATTGTAGACTGGCTGTTGCTTTACTGGAAGAGGGTGAAACAGTTTGGGAGAAACTGGTATGTGCATGACAAACCCAGAAGTTTATGACTGTCTCGTGATTTATTATAGGACTTGTAGGAGCCTAGAGTGAAACCAAAACCAAGTTATCTGAATTACTGGTTTACATTAGTTCTCAGCTCATTTTCATCTTTATATTGCTGGGCAGGCTTTTGCTGTTCCAGTAGGATGTAAGAAGTTTTAAAATGTTCCTCAAGGTGTGCTTCCCACAGCCAGTTGCCATTGGTACTCATCTTTGTAACTTGCTGCTAAAATAAAATCAAAGTCAAAATACACTCACTGCTTTTCTAATAATTTGTTCTGTGTAGTTCCAGGCGTCGGTAGCACTGCTGTAGGTGAGAGGGAGAGAGGCCTGGCTTCAGTGGCATCACTGCTATGCCACAGCTCTGTGAAATATTTTTCTGTTGAAAAAAAGGTTTTGCAGTCTAATGGTCTACCATTTTGACTGTTAACATCTCTGGGAATCTGGAAACTTCCAGGAGGAGACTGGGCCAATTCCATCCCAACATGCTCGCAGACAGCACAATGAAGTCTGGAACCTGCATTTGCAGAGCTCCCCAGGATCTCACCTGGGCACCTCCCCTGGGGAGCTCCATTGGATCAGAGCCTGGGGCCCTGCAGCACTGCTGGGACGCCCCAGAAGCCTTGAAAGCCAGCCAGGGGAGTTGAATAAGGAAACCCAGCTTCTCCATACTCTGACACCCTTGAAGTCAAGAAAGCTAAGTTATTTTGAAACCTCTGAACAGGACCCCTGTCATGGACACCTGTGCTTCCAAAAACCTACTTTTAGTATCACACAATACAGTTTTTCAAATTAGGGATGACTCAAAAAAGTTTTTTTTGTGTGTGTGTATGTGCTTTTGTTTTGGGGGGATTGAACTGAATGGAACCGCACTGAATTTTTAGATAAGGAAAGTCTATCCACACTTTTTATGCAGTGTGATGAGACAGTATTGTCAGGTTGCCCCTTATTACAGACATATGAATTTAATACAGGACCTTTATTTTAATACCAAAAATTTTTCCTTTAGTGTGGTGTCAGGAAGCTTAAGATGCAGAGGGGCCTTTGCAAATAAATTGTTTTTATTGTTTAACTGAAGAAAAGTAGGATGATTGGGACCATTTGGAACATGTGTGCTTTGAAGTTCCTCCTAAATTTTTTCCTTCTGACTTTAACAGAACAAAATCTGGGGGGGGGGCGGGGAAGCAATAGGTTGATACCATGCAGACATAACAAATTAGGTTCCATAGCTGTTTTAATTTAGACAGGTTCTTCCATCTCGGCATCACCGTTGTATTGTTTACTTGGGAAAGAAGTCACAGCGATAAACAAACAAACACAAATTCTTACGGCCAGCGGCTGCCTGCGTATCACTTAGCAACATCAATATTTTTGTGCACAAATAAAGGTCTCCTGCACGGTGCCTGCTGCCAGCATGTGTGCGTGTGCGAGCGTGTGTGCCTCTGTAGTGCTGACCTTGTACGCAGAGAGATCAGTCTGTCAGTGATTGGTCACTCCTTAATTTGGATGTCTAGACATTTCAGCCCGCGCGAGCGAAAGGCAGACATCTAAAGACGTGAGAAGAGATTCTAAGGGATACTAGGGCCTTAAAATAATTCCCTGTCAAACTGCAAATGTATTTTGTTCATTTTAAAAATATATGGGTGCAAGTGACTGACTGGAACGTGTGACTGAGGGCTTTATTTTTTATTATCACTATTAATTAATGTGCTTCTTGGATGTTTTCATGGCTGTGATATAAATAGTAAAGCTTCCTTAAAGGTTATTAGCAAGTAAGAGAGAGTTAATATTATGATTGGTGTGCTGGCTGGAAATATGTTTTCCTAATTTGCTGAGAACCACAATTCAGAATCCTTAGAAAATAAATGAACTATGTTTAAAGGAACTACCAAATCTTAATTTATAACATTAAAACTATAGTCAGGAATGTAATCTCTGAGGATGTCCAGATGAATAGGAAATTATCGTCCATCTGTGTTTTATTCAAAACCTCTCTATGTGCAAGCAAATGTGTTTATACCCACTTGTAGAAAAGGCTCAGTTCTGGCAAATGCTGAAATCCCTCAATCCCCGCTGATGCCACTGGGCATTTGAATGTTTCCAGGACATTAGTCCTACGTTTGCAAATCAGTGGCATGCACATACATTTACAACAGCCAAAATTTTCAGCTGCTCTTTAAGTATATGTACAAATGGGGCAAATGATCACCTAGTTATCATTTGCATGGATCGTTGTTTGGGATATAGGATATTTGTATAATGAATTAGAATTCACTTTTTGGTAAAAAATGTTTAAATTTAGAGAGGCATATCCATTACCTTAACAATCTTTTACGGTAATAATAAGATCTAGAATGTGGCAGAGATTGAAGGAGCTATTAGTATTCTTCGGAGATCTATTTTCGTTTTCTTTGGTTTTAATTCTTTCAGTCATAAATCCCAGAAAACAGCAACTGGTACTTGAAGAGCAACCAGCATTCGGAAGCAGGCACTCTGCAGCAACAAATTATTTTGAAAATATGTGAAACAGTTTGATTTCAGTACCGATTCTCTCTGTCTATACTACCAGAGTATTCCCACACAAGAAAAGGTATAGCATCACAGAGAAACTTCTCTACAACTGTAGGGGTGTCTGTATTAACAAGTGTGCTGGTGTAAACCGTTTAGGTAGGACTTACACCTGTAAATTAACCACGTGTTGCTGTGCAGAAACAAGAGCCAGATCTTAGAGCTAGTTTGTACTGTGAGGATCTTCACTCCAACATTAGCAGAGTGGTTACCAAGCTGTAGTTGTATTGATGTGACACTCACCCTCTGCACCCTCCCTCTCCCCGCAAATCTTTGGGACCAATTCATTTCAGCATAAAAGCAAATTTATTTTCAGGTAAATCTCAGCTTTAATTCTGTGAGGAAATTGTTAATCCAGAATAGCTCCAGGTTTTCTTTCCTACACAACCGCCCTGTTCCTTCATATATATATATATATATATATATATATATATATATATGTGGCGGTTTTGTTTTTTTTTCCTTTCCTAATGTTTGGCTCAAGTAATAGCAAACTGCATTAGCTCCTAAATTTTGTATCAGATGAAGAGCTGCCTTCCCTGGGCAAACATCCCCGGATTTCTGTGGATGTGGAGGCAGAGAAAGAACCCACACAGACATGTGATGGCAAAGCACTAACACTGACAGGTCTCTTGATGTTATAAGTACTGTCCCCTCTGGTAAATCTGTCCCATTTTTAGAGGCAGGCCACAATTACTGTACATTCATTCCCCTGTCTGTTCAGAAAACGTCTCTATGCAAATAATTAACATACAATCTGACCCTAAATCTTGTCTAACTTGCACTGCTGATTGAGGTTTTCATGGAGCCCATTTAAATGTGCCAGGAGGACATTTAAAAACAGGGAAGAAAATGAGGTATTTTAAAGCAAATATTTTTTAAACATTTTGATGGAGCAAACTGTACTTTAAAAATCATTAACTAGGTAAAATAAACAGCAGTGGGGTTCTCCATCACTTGGCCTTCTTATGTGCTGGTGTGTTAAATTGTTTGCAGTATTGCCTGCTAGTTCTTGTAATTTTATTGTATATTCCGCAGTATTCTGCAAGTTTCAACTCTGAGATTCTAATGATTATCTGAGAAGCTCATGTTACTTGTTAACACAAGAAAATTAATGCAAAAAACCCCTCAGAGAGACGTTATGGAAAGAGAAGGTGGTATCTGTTTTAAACAAAGCTGGTTTGTCCCACACTTGCTTCTTATCATTTTCATTCCCACTCTCACAACCCCCATGCTTTTAAGAAGGGGGCTATGGGATGTGTGCCCAAGAAGTGATCTGGCCAGGATCAGTTTTGTCCCTGAAGGACACCCACCAAGTTCTCACCACGTTGCTTGATTTGTGCATCGTGATGCCTTGCTTTTTGTGTAGGCCTGCTCTATCCTTTGGCAATCAAACACACTATTATGGTCCATCTTTTCACCTCTTATTCTTGCTTACCTCACCCTAGGTGAATCTCAGTTTGCAGGCTGTTTCCTGGGTTTGCCTGCTGTGGGTGTCTTCCTGGGTACAGTCATCTTCCCTTTTGGGTGAACAGGAAAAGAAGGGGCACACATCTCACTGCTATCCTCCCTCTGTCAGGGCACAGGTCTTCTGCTAATCCATGCTGTGGGCTTCGTAGGACACAACAATTCTGGTGGTGCAAACACCACATTACTCAGTTCTTCTCTGTTTGATGGCTATCAGTATGTCCATGGTTCTTAAATTGTTTTGTGGTTTTTACTGTGACTTTGCTCTATTGCCCTTCCTGTTGCTTTTACTGACAGACTGTTTCTGTCCATGCATTTGTCAGACCAATATTAACATTTCTGCTACAAATGCTATAAAACTGAAAAACAAATATTCTAGTGAGAAGTATTTTGAACTGTGACTTAAAGAAGTACAGATTTAGGTATCAGTTGAAAAATAAATTGCACCTAATATTTTTGTAATAGTTTTATATCTATCTGTCTTTTGGGTTTGGTGTATCTATAATTTGGGTTGCCAGCATTACAGCTTAAACAAGCCAACTATGACATTCTAAAACATTACATTTTCTTGTAGTCTAGACATATTTTCACAGACAGTCCAGCCACAGCTATGAGTCTCTATAGGTCTAATACAATTCAGATGCTTCTTCTTTTGGGACAGTCTTAGAGCTTACTGGCCCTGAACACAATATATGAAGATTACTCATTTATTGGCCAGATTGGCAGAACTGAGTGGTTGCTGCCTTGGGCAGTCATTTTGCTCCCATTTCTGTGCTGCACTCCAAAATTGCTTGCAGTTTTTATGATCCAGTTTGTTGTGTGTGGCTCCTCAAAGGTTTCTACCACTACATCAGAATGAGTACAGCAAGATAGGGAATACCTGGAAGCTGCTCATCAGTCTGTCCTGGGATTTTCTTATCTATGTCTCTGGGTGCATTACATCAAGAAGGAAGTACTGAATATGTGCCCAGCACTTGTAATGCAATATCCTAATATTCATAAGCGTCCATTAAGGTCACTTGTTTTTGAATCTTTGGAGACTAGGAATTATCCTGTCTTCTGAAAAGCTAGTACTGTGATATGAACTGATGAGAATTTGAACAAATTGTGTTTTCTGAATACTTTGTGGTTTCGTGTATGATTTGACTAGACGTATTATTTAGCTTGGTTAACCTAGGCATGTAACTGAGCCCACGTTCCATGTCAGCATTAACATTTGTATGTTCCATTTGTTAAAATTATATTTTATACTAGGAGATGCTTAACTTCTGCATTCATTCAGTAAACATACAGTGTGTTGCCATATCAGGTCCTTTGACAAAGTATTACTTAAATGAGCTTCACAGAATTATTTTAATTCCAATTCCTCCCTAATTTTTTTTTTTTCTTCCTGTCTGTAGTGTTCCCAGCAGTGCAGTAGCCAAGATTTGATTTCTGTCAGAAATGATACTGCTTCAGTCTCATCTCTGTAAGTCTCTGCAGGGAGGTTAGAGGGTGGTTATCCTCCGGCTGGTCTGGACCTGGTCCAGCATTCAATGAGAATGCAAATCCCCTTGAAAGCAGATACCTTCTCTGCAGTGATACTGCCTTTATGCTGCATGTGCTTCAGGAAGCCTGTGATAAGTTTATATTTGCATCGAAATACTGTTATTTTTTTAAGGTAGCCAATCTTTTGCAGTTATGGAAGCTTAGTAAATGAGCGTAATTCTTTCCTCTCCTTTTCAACAAGGAAAAAAAAAAAAGAGTATGTAACACAGGGCCTTGCCACAGCAGTGTAAGAGATCATTGTTAGTGCTTTGCTGGAACATAACTTTGATTGTCAAGGTATTTACTGCAGTTCAGAACATTAATTTTGTGATGAGAGGATTCTACATCTTCCTTGTTTTCTAAGGTACAGTGGGGCAGCGGGAGCTTAAGCAAGCTGGGCTTAGTCGCACATCTCCACTCTGCTGGTCCAGAGGCTTAGATTCGAACAGGCACAGCGGCTTTTGGAGCGGATGCCGCGCTGAGTTGCAGGAGCGAGGACGGAAATCCCAAAGCCGGTTTTGTGGCCCAAGACGCCTATCGAAGAGGGCTAGCAAGCCGTGGCGGTGCCGGAGGCTGTGGGATGGAAGCGTGGCCGTGGGGCAGGAGCGCTGCCCGCTCAGGGCACGGCCGGGTGGGCAGCGGGCCCCGCTCCCCTCAGCCGGCGCTGGCGTCGCGGGTGATGTTCGTGCGCAGGCCGGGAAGGCTTTTCTCTCACCCGCAGCCGAGCACGCGGCTCTCGAAGCGGCTGTAAATCAGCCGCGCTTCCCCGATTCAAGTTTTATCTTGCTCGGGCCGATCCAAAATAACCCGTGCGCGGTGGGCTGCCAGCGGAGGGGCACGGCTATTTCCGTGCGGGGCTGGCTCGCAGGCCTGGCGGGCAGCGCGGGGCTGCCACAGCCGCGCCTCCCCGCGCAGCAGCCCCTCTGTTGATCGCTCTGTTGTCACTCCCTTAGCGACCGTCTCCACGTCGCGCCTTCGTGTCCTGCCGGGCACCCCCGTGGCCCTCCCTTTCCCGGCTCCCCGCGGCCGGCTGTCATGTTTCCAGAAAAAGCCGGCCCCGGGGCTGCGGGGCGCTGCCCGTGCCCGGCAGGTGTCCCCGGCGCCGGCCGGGAGCGGCTCTCGGCACCGCGGGGCTCCCGCGGCCCGGCCCGCCTCGGCTCTCTCCCGCCTCATCTAGCCGGGAAGCAGTACAGCAGTTTCCCGGGCTCAGGGGCGAGCCTGAACCGTCACCTATTGGCAATAAATAAGCATAAATCAAATTCCTCGTACTGCTTAATAATTTGATTAAAACGTAGATATTTCATAACTAAACGGTTGTTTAGTCTCTCTCTCTGTCCCCATCCCAGCCCATTTGAAGGCTTCCAACCAGCTCCTCAAAGCTGCCTAAACAGACATGCTCTCCCCCACCCAGAGAACTTGAGGGGAAATGGTAGAGAAAGCCCCCAGCTGTGGACCCTGCAGTGAGGACCCGATTTCACCAAGCGTTTTCCGTCAGCAGGAGATGGACATCCCTAATCCAAACAGGGGAGCCTGAAGAGGAGTGGACAGACATCACCTATCTGAAATGCCGGTGGTATCTATCTTAGCTTGCCAGATTTTCTTCTTTACTCCTTGTCTGCTGGCGTCACATTTCACCATGTCAGTCCCTGCTCAGCACAGTGTGTCCCAGCTCACCAGGTTGCCTGGAGCACCCTCTCATCCCTTCCAAGAACTCCTGATGCAGGTGTTCCCTGGGACCTGCCTTTGCCCCTCTCTCAGTGGTGCCTCAGGCACCCCTCCCCAGCTGACAGCCCCCCTGCTGAGCCTGCCAACACACCTGGGGCTCGGCTGGTGGGATGAATGCTACGTTACTTAGCATTTAACACAGTGGTTTTTTTCTTCTTGACAAATCCTTCCTAGCTGCAGAACAGATCTTTTACTTCATTGAGACATATCTCCGATAGGCCACATTTTAAAATGTGGTTGCCAAAATATTAAAAATAGCCAGGTATTCTAGGATTTTTTTTTTATTTTAATGTTTGTGTGTAGACATAGTACCTCTGTGTACACAGTTCCATCCTGATCCATTATTTGGTTTTGGAGACTTTGACTTTTGTAAAAGAGCAGAAGATGTCACACCAGTGAGCATTGGCTCAGCGCTGAAGTCTCTATGGCCTAGTTTTTGGAGATTAGGAGGATCCACTGTTTCTTGAGTAGCTAACAGGAAACAGAGTGATGGGCATCTCTGAAAAGCTACAAAAATTAGTAATTTAAAAAAAATAAGTGTACGTGTGTGAACATGTAGTGTTTCTAGTCTACATGGCTGTAACTGTGCCTTGAACTAACAAAGAGTCTCAAAAGGTTAGAGGCACCATAAGAGTTGTTACACAGAGCTGGTGGCATCCCTGCAAGAATTTCACTGCCACTTGCTGTGAAGGGGCATTTGAGTTCCAGGAGAGGTTTGGGGTTTAACTTTAAGTTGTTATTAAAAACTGGAACATAATTTAAAACTTTTTTTTTTCTCTTTTAATGGGGGTGGGGGGAAGGGGTTTCAGCAACTCTTCTTATGTTCTGTGTTGATGTAGTCTCCAGAGAGTTTACCAAGGTTAGATTT
Organism: Poecile atricapillus; assembly: GCF_030490865.1. Classification (NCBI taxonomy): domain Eukaryota; kingdom Metazoa; phylum Chordata; class Aves; order Passeriformes; family Paridae; genus Poecile; species Poecile atricapillus. The sequence continues at coordinate 100,704,586 of NC_081250.1, read as the reverse complement.
TTGAACAAAACAGGTCTGTAGATATGTCATTACATATTCAGAAAATGTGTGCACTGAGCTCTTTTAAAGCTCAACATTTTTGGATGCTGACAACTTCTGAAAATGTGGCCCACTATATGAAATTACTGTATGTCATTTAAAAAAAAAAAAAAAAAAAAAAAAAGTGGCAGTCCAGATAACTCAGAAGATAGAATGGTGTTCTACATGGCATGGCAGTAAGGACAAACAAGGAATTAAGAGTTGTATATTGAAGGCAAAGAATGCATCATGCTTATGGCTTCTTCACAAGTCAGATTTTGCAACCGTGTAGACACAGACATTTTTTTTTTTTCTGTGGCTTTTCCATGTGCCTTCAGTTGGTTCTCAGGGCAGTGGGTTCATCTTGCTGTGTCTATTTCTCAACCTAGCCTTTGCCTTTGTCACCCACCGGAACTTTAATTAGTTATGGCCGCACAATGTGCGTGGGCTGTGTGTGGAACCTCAGCAACTCGTGGGTGCAGTGCTGCTACGTGCAGTGGTGTCAGTGCGGAGGTTTCCTTTCTTTGATATCACTGAATTGGAAAACCTTCTTCAGCTCTGTGTGGGTTCTGCATGTGTAAAGAGTGATTGTAATAGTCACCTTATCTCACAGCTGAAGGACTGCAGCAGAAAACTGTTAAGAGGGCTAAGTTATTGACACCAAACATTTCCTGTCAGTTTGCAGTTCCTCTGTCTGAAAACTTAGGCAGTTTATGTTCTGCTTGATCAGATTTACATCCAACGTATTTTCTCTGTTGTTCAGAACAGAGTAATTAAAAAAAAAAAAATCATTCTATTCTTTCCTTTGACCTTCTCAGTTTTGAGGATGCTGATCTGTTAGTGATTTAAGATGATGGATGATCCCTCTATAGAGATGATGGCATAATTACCAGAACCTGAGCATGTTTGTCCTGAGAGACCATATAACATGGAGAAACTAAGACTGTAAAGCCACCTCATGTGAAGAGTTATTTTTAGGACACAGGAATACAAAGTTCTTGTCTAGAATTATTGTATGATATCCATAAAGTGCTTTTACAGATAAATAACTATTATGGCCTCTCTCATTGCCAGTGGAGATGAGAGGGTTTGACCTATTGTGACAGAGGTACAGAGAAGAATGAAAGAGGCTGGATTGCTTCCATGCCTCTGTAGATTTCCTGTCCATTGCTATACTGGTTGGATCATGTTGCTTCCCACCTAATGTTTTTGTCCATGGTAGGCTTTGAGTTTGAACTGGTGGTGGCTTGTCATGCCCTAGTGTCACTAGCATGTTTGTTTGAGGGGTGGAAAACCTGAAAAATGGATGAAGAGGTGTTATCTCAAGCCTTTCTTAAATGTCAGTATTCAAGCCTTTCTTAAATGTCAGTATTCATTCTTAAATGAGCTTGCTTTAACTTGCCTTAGTTCTTCTTTTGTTTAGTGAAGAGTACTTCAGTATATTGAATTTCATGCTGTTTGATGTAGCAATACACATTAACACATGGTGAGGAGTAAATGTAAGCACACTGTGCTATTCTGTCTTCCATAAATAATACTATTAGCTAGTTGCCTCCTTAATCTCAGTTCCTTCCAATTTATTTCATTTCAGTCACAGGGAACTCATAACATCCATGTCATCTGGCTTGTATGGCAACCAAAGATCCCAGTTTACCCAGTAAGCTGGCAGTGTTGGTAATGGTCTTCAGTACCAGGTCAAGAAGACTCAAGCACAAAACTTGCATGTGGCTTCTTCTTGTGCAGTACATGCTATTTTGATTTTAGAAAACTTCCTTAGTTAATTTTGTTAATATACTTGCTTTCAGTGTAATCTCATCTTGCACCTATTTGAAGCACAATACTGACTAATCTTTTCATTTGCTTAACCTGTTTACTAAACCCCGAGTTTCCCAGAGCAACAAGGATAACACATGAAGGTGACTCAGGTACAGTTTAAGAATATAGAGTAGCCTGGAATCAAGGGCTCAAGAACAGCAAGTAGAAGTTATTTACAGCAATCTAAGCTAATCTGTCTGCCTGTGGAAGCTGAGCAGAGAGCCCTCGCATGAGGGGGCAGTGATATTCAGCATGGGAGCAGTGAGTGAGCTTTGCAAGAGGAGATCTAATCGTCCTGTCCTCTGGTGGCCTTCCTTTTGAAGCAGATGTCACTGAAAGACAAAATACTGACCACATGAAATTCCCTGAAAGTTTTTGTGTAGGTTTACTCATCATAAAGCAGCAAGGGCTTGCTCTCTTTCTTCATAGACAGTATTAGTTTTTGGATTTTATTTAATAGATTTTATTTAATAGATTTAGCAATCTAAATCTATTAAACACCAAGATCTGTGGTGTTCCAATGGTCACGTTAGTGTACAGACTGAACTTCAGAACCTGTATTTTATATTTACAGATACCTTGAACTTGAGTTTTGGGGATGAAAATGCTCTTCCCATATCCAGAAATAAATTACTTTGAGAAATGGAGCTAAGCATCTGTTTGACTGTTGTAACCCATTGAGCTTAAGTAGTATATCTTTCTTCTGCGGAATATTTTTTGCAACAATTTTTTTTGAGCTGTGTTTACTCAGAAACGTAGTTCTCTTAACAAGGGTGACTGAGAAACTGGCATTTGTAAAAAAATATAGTTATAAAATAATAGAAGCACTGGAGCTTATTATTAGTTACAATTGCTGTTCATTTTCCTAGTTCCAGAAAATCCACCATTGCTACTTTTGTACATGTGGATGGTTTTATAATATAGGGTGAAGGCTCTGGCAATGTTTATGTGCATTTTTTTGTTGGCATTCTAATTATCATCAGTTTCTCCAACCAGACTATGCCATTAACATTCCTCCTACTCAATGCTTAATGGGAATCAGAGTTGAAGTTCGACATGAAACAACCGTATTGTTCTTTGTTCCTGGTTCTGTGTCTGCATGTGTAAGTCGCACGCACACGTGTCCTTTTTAAATTTGCAACTAACAGTGTTAAAATTTTCTGGAAAAATGATATGAAGGTGAGAGAAAGTCGTTAACAGAATGACGAGGACACAGCCCACACAACTGAATGGCTTGGTGCAGAGGACTTCTTTCTTTGAACAGACACACACAGACAGTATCCATCACAAGTACTACCAGCACTTGGATGGCTCATGTAAATGTTATATTTCTTTAAAAACCAGTAATACAGGACAGAAAAGTGAGGGTGTTTTCAGCTTCATTATAATTATCAATTGTTGTCTTCTTTCTTGGAATGACCTGCCTTCAGTAGCTCGATAGTACCTTTTGTGTCCCCTCAGGATTTTCTGTGCTGTGAGCTGTGCCCTTACAAACGATTTGAACTTGTGGAAGTGGCAGGGGCAACTTTCGGAAACATGTAGCTGCCAAGTTTCCTGTGATGTGATCTTAAAATAGACTGGACTGGGAAAAGAGGGGAGGACTGTCACCAAGTGTGCTCCGCATGTCAGGACTGTTTTTACTTGATCTATATCGGCTGGCGAAGTCCTTTGTGAGCAGAAGAAAGAACCTCACCCCCACCCATTTCCTCTTTTCAGGCTATTTTGGGCTTCCTGTGAAGTTCTCAGTGTACTTTCTCAGCCAGAGCAGCATTGTGAGCTCCTTCTGGTAAATCACATTTTCGGGTTGGAGTGGGGGGTTGGGATGATTATATGGAGAAGACAGGAATTTGTCTTTAAACAGGCTGGTTTTTATTTTTTTTTCCCCCTTCATGTGTTCAAGAACATACTCATTATTCCACTGTATGCATGGAAGTTTCCAGTGTAATTTTTTTGACCAGGTCTGCCTAGGTAGCTTTCACTCATGCTAGCAGGTGGTACGGACATTTTCTCTTTTATCTTTGAAGGAGTCATTAAATTTAACAAAGAGCTAGTGCCAGGAAGAGGCAGTGGGATCTTAAGGAATTTGTGGAATATTCAAGCTGAATGTTCTTATTAGTTCATGGTTGAAAAATGCCACTGCATAAACACACATCACTGATCTATTTCTGTAGTGAAGCAATAGCCTAGTTATTTTTTTTTTCACTGAAGTTTCCACCAAAATAACTCAGTTGTTTTCATTGAGCCTGTCGTTGATTCCAACCATTATGGGAGAAACCAAAATTGGAGTCCAATTTCCATGTGGATGTAAAGAGTTCTCCTCTCCATAGCCCATATTCCCAGAAAAACAGAGAAGGAAAAAAAAGATTTTTGAAAGAAGACATGGAATAACATGCTCTCAGATTTCTCTGCATAAAAAATCCGGATGATATGAGACATACGTGTATGACAGGAGAAAAGCAAAATGTGGGGATCGGATTAAAGATTTTATCATGTGTTTGGTTGGGATTTTTTGCTGTTTTTTACAGAACTGCACAGCCCTGCAGTTCCTCAAGTCCTCAAGACTGTTACTACTTGAACCTACTGGAGGCTGATCTGTTTAGTGGAGGAAGGATTTGCATGCACTGCAAAATTTTCTGTGTAGTTGTAAATACTGGCCTAATCCTAGGGAGTCTTTGGTTGAAAGGCTACACCTGATTAAATGTAAACATTTTTGAGAGAAAACACACAAAAAGAAAAAAGTCCTCTGTGGGAAGGGGAGAAATAACTGATTTAATTTTTTTCCTGATCTCATTTAAAATACAGTAACAAACCAGAAAAGAGTTATTTGGATCTTCTTGGATAAAAAACCCGCCCAAAACTATACCTCACAGATTCTTTGAAGTTTTTCTTTGGAAAACTCTGTCACGTGCAGTCACAGTGAGGTCAGTTGACAGTTCCTGACATCTCAGCATGGACTGATATGTTACTTTCTTGTGTTGTAAACAATCAATATTCTGAGGCTGTGCACACTCCAAACAGGTGATTTTTGCAAACATTTTAAAAGGGAATAGGTATTTTCCAGGAGAATCAAATGCCTTTGTTTTGCCCCCAAATTATAGCTCACCATTAAGAAATCATCTCAATGCATTAAATGTCTTTTATGCTTAAATTAGACCTGAAGTCTTTGGGGGAGAGTTGAGAAGGAAAGACTTGGGTAATTTTTAATTTCTACATGACTTACTCTTGAGTTTGTCTTTGCTGTATTAGAATTGTAAGTAAAAGTCTGTGTTTTCGTGTTAATTCATGAGAATGTTTTGCGGGTGGAGAAACTTGGAGTCAGTCCTGAAAGCACCATGTTCTCCTGGTACTTTTATCTTGTCCCATCTTTTCCCCTGTCTGCAACATCTTATTATTTTCATGGCAGTGGCAGTTCCTTAAATTTGCTTGCTGTTTTTTCCATCACCTGACGGGCTAGAGCAGTATACATTGCTATTATTTTTCTCAGAAATATGTCCTTGAGTCTCACTCGCCTGTATGTACACCAAAGCCAAAGTGTTTTCTTCAGGCATTGCTACTTTTCACATAAAGATCCATAATAACAACTTTCTAACTTTTCTCTTGAAATATGGAAAACTACAGCAAAAACCCAGAATGCTTGGTAAGTGGGCAGAACAGTCCAGCTTAGTGTTTCAAGCCTGACTTTTCCAACATAGCTTCAAGTTTTCCTGTTTGCCTGGCAGGACTAGGTCTGGAATCAAATGTATAATATTTGTCTCAAAGCTTACAGTGCTGTTGTTATGAGTGGTTTTTTTGTTAGTTTGTTTAATTCCTTGCTGATGAAAATCTTTCCTGCAACCTCCGGCTTCTCACTTCTGGCATCAAAAAATTTAAATCAATGGCATTTTCATTTAGCTATGGTGATATGCTTTGTCAAGAGGCCAATCCAGAGATCTTCATGGGTGTGTTTTGGGAACCCCAGGCTCAGATTGTGGTAAAAACAAAGGTCATATGAAATATCTCCTTGTGAATTTTTCTCAGGATGCAGCTTGTTTTATGATGGTGGGCCATGGAGAATGATGGCTGTCAGAGCTGGGTACAGGGGAAGACACAGAGGGTTTCTTTTAAAGGGTGGGGGAAGCATTTCTGCTCTGGTGAGCCTGGCACAGACAGCCCAACCCCTCTTGTGCTGCTGTAAGCACACAGAGTGTAGAGGGTCATAAATTCTGGGAGCATCAAAGTCCTAGTCAGTGCCAGTCTGCGAGCAGGAGCTTCTCTGTGGCCACTGTGCAATAGCCCTTGCTTGAAGCAGCTGGGTTGTGACACTGGCATGAGATACTTTGTGCAGCTGGGCCATGCCAGTGCCAGATACAAGTCCCATGGTACAGGCTGACCCAGCTGCACTGAGAGTCCCATTCTTCTCTCTGTATTTTTTTTATTTTTAGATCAACAATGCAAACTGGGGGTTACAGCTGATGTGCTCTTGCACCCACGTGCATAAAATACGTAGACATTAAACAAGTACAATTCACTTCTTTCTTTCCTTTTCTTTAAGCACTGTAACAGTTTCTTAGACATCTGCAGTTGTCCAAGCTGCATTTCTTGCTCTCTTAAAGGCACAAAGTGTGGTTAGAAAAAAACCACCCCTGCTTATATGTGTAGACATATATAAGAAAATAAAATATATCCATGTTTGCTTTTTCAGTTCTGCTTAGGGAAGAGAAGTTTTGAGTATTCAAATAATGCAAGCTGAACATTTTTCTAATGAGCATCATTTTATTTGAGTTGGAAATACTGAAATAGTGCACCTTTCACAGGTCAGCAGCTAAAGCCCAATTACACAGTGATTTGTAGATTGTCCAATTGTGAAGGGACAGCAGTCAGCTTTTCTTTCCCAATCTAGAGTGTCTCACAGGTATATATTTACAATTCCTATACCAGCTTCATAAGCATAAAATAAGATCCAAGTCTCTTAGTTGCCTTGAGGGCTTTCTAGACTGGGAATGGACTTTGTTTCCCAAGTATGTCTCTAATCCAATAAAGCAGTTTAAAGCATTACTATAAAAGAATATATATAAAATATAATTAATTATTGTTGGATAATGCTGACAAACAGGTGAAGAAACGTATTTTTTTTACTATTCAGTGATGACAGTCTGAATCAGGATTTAGCTCAGAGCAAATTGCCCTTCTGAAGCATTCAAAAATAATTTGCCAAGACATTTTAAAAAAAGGGAGAATTGCTTAAAATAGTAATGTTAAGAAAAATCAACAAATTACATTTGACCAAGAGAAAATTCCAGGTTTTTTATTTGTTTACTGGCTTTTTATTTTCTCTTGGGAAACTCTGAAGCCAGATTTTCAGGCTATTCTCTGCAATGATGGGAACCCAGAAAGTTCAGTTTTTAAAGAAATCCAAGTTTCTCAAGAAGAAAGATGACTGCAGGAACTGGGACTTCTAAAAGAGTGAGCAAATGCTGAGGCATTCGAGATGGTTTTGTTGACTTTCAACTTTCCCACAGACCAGAAGAGCAATGGTCCTTGACAAATAAAGATGATGGTGCATGGCTCCCACCGAGATCTGCTTGCAAGTGTCCTGGTGTTGGCAATCCCAGGTGTGAAATGCTGGGTGTTATCAGCAGGGCTTTGAGGGGCTTCACATAACCATGACAGGCATAAAAGGCCAGTTTATCCCTGGTTTTTAAGTTAACAGAGCATGGAGTGATGTGAGAAAAGAAGGGTGGAGCTGAGTTACTTGCATGAGTAACATCTGCAGGACTGGGCCTGATCCTCTTCCCACTGAAAGCAACAGGCATCTCGCCAGTCCTAGCACTGGGACCAGGATCTGTGCCAGCAAAGAAGAGGGAAACTGATCAGGCTGTCTCTATGGCCTGCTCAAGGAGGGAGAATTTACAAAAAAAACCAAAAAACACCCCAAAAAACAACTACAACAACAACAACAAAAAACCCTCACAAACCCACAACAAAAAAAAAGAAGGAAAGGCACAAACTGGTGAAAATAAATTATACCAATAAAATAGACTGGATAATACCCACAGGGACATGTTTTGTAAGCAATGTCTTTAGTCTTGCCAGTCTTCCTTCAGACCTGTGGGAAGCTTCGTTCTTGGTTGGAAGAGTCAGTCCCTGTATTTGAAGGTGTGGGACATGAAGAACTGGAACAGGAGATAGATGGCCACTGGCATTTCTGTGGTGGGGTTGCCATGAGGGCAGGGAGCATGTTTTTCTCAACTTGGGAATTTTGCATTGCAGCTTAAAAAAATTGGAAATACTATCCTCATGGCCTGGATCTTTTCCCGAAGCTTTTCTTTTCTTCTTTTTTATTATAGTTAATCTTATTTCTAAATACCAATTTTCTTCCCCTAGGAAGAAATGGCATCTTTACCTCTTTCTCTAGCCCAGTTAAGTTCTGAGGTGGTTTTTCATTTCTGTAGAGGACTTTTTGGGTTATGTGTTTTACGTGTGGTAAATTAGAGTAGAAATAGGTCAACCGATTAGTAACTGCTGGTTTGCCTTTAAAAGCAAATCACTTTTAAAATTATTCTTCGTATTTCTCAGTGTATGTGCCAGCTATGCGTAATTTTAGCTTGTGTAAGTGGCAATGGATCATTTGGGGCAAGGGAAAACAAACCCTCTGGAATCAGAACAGAGAGCACAGTAAGTAAAATAATTAAAGCATATGTAATTATTTCCTAAAAAAATGTACTACTCCGGTGAGGTTTCAGGAATCCCATGTGTAAGAGGAAGTTGCAGCTTTGAACCTAGTGTGTTTGGAGAGTCACTTACCTTGGTAGCACAAACATAACTCATTCACTGATTTGAGAACTTTTCTATTTAAATTAAATAAAGAGAAAATTTTCCTACTTACTGTTTCGTACCTGGAAGCTTGTGGGCTGTAAGCAGAGCCATTACAGGTGCACTTGAAAACATGAATTTATATTACCTGGAGAGTTTTTAAGGTATCACATCAGTTTGTAGTTGTCATACCCACACTGTGTGTTTATCAGTGACTTGTTTAGTATACTTCTAAAAGTCAGTTGCTTGGCATGTGTTTCTGAACTGGTGGGGAAGCTCCTTTAAACTTGTACTCTGAAGTTCTCTCGTAGTTAATGACTGCAGCTTAGTCTGCACTAGAAAATGGCACATCAGCAAGGGTTGTGTGTAAGTCACTCTCCTAGCACACTCAGCTGTGCCAGCAGAACCTGGAAGATAAATGAAATTATTTTTTTTAAAAAAAATTCTGCTGGTGTAGCTTGTTCCTTCCAAGAGACAGGTCTAAAGTGTACTGTCTGAAGGCTTCTTTGCACGCGTAGTCTGTGTAAGGGTAAGACACATTTACCCACATAACTTAAGGAACTCTGTCAAAGTGCTCCCATGTTAGAGGTATTTTCAGTGACCAGGATGTCCTGTTTTCAGAAACCCTTCCCAGCCTTACTTAGACCCAAACAATACCAATTTAATGCCTTTTTAGAAGTGGATTCATTTAAGTTAGTGGAGTTCTTTTTGTCCTGATGAGTTAAAGGACATTTTTTAACAATTGATCTTATCAGCAGAATATAAAGTGCAACCTGATCTGGACTCTAGTGCTGACCTGGCTTTGGGCATAACATCGTATGAGGCACCTCCCAGGGCCACTCCAGCCTGAAGGATTCAGTGGCTCTGGGCAGGGCTGTGCCAGTTCATGGGCAGTAAATGCTGCAGTGTGTGCTGTATGCATCAGAATGACTTATGTAGCTTTCATAGGTACTGGCAGGGTGAGCCAAGAAAATGGCCAGAATGGGTGAAAAAGTTACTTTGTATCAGATGTTTTCTATGTGCCTGGATCTCTCTTCTGCCTCATGCTGTGATCACTGTGGTTCCTCTGCATATTGCCATCCCTGGCAGGATTCAAAGGTGGAAGTCTAGCAGTTGAAGCACTGTTAAACTCTTAAAGGTTGTTATGGTTCCTGTTGTTTTTCTGATTCCGTGTCTTTGACATGCAGCGGTGCCTGCTATGCAGAACAGATCTGGTCGGTCTACCATCCCTCCCTTGCACTCAGTAACCTCAGCGAGCTAGCAGTGTGAAGGAAAATGGTACAAAAATTTCCAGTTTCTTCTCTGTGGCACAGAGGTGGTAGTCCACATGGATTTTCTGAGCGCGGTCATGGGGCGTTACAGAAGAGATCTCTCATCTCCTACTTCTTTGTCGCTCTGCTGGCACCACTTCTGTTCCCAATAGTGTGGCACCTCTCCAATTTCCTGTCTCTACATGCCAGATTATGGGAGTTAGACAGTCAGCAGCGCTGTACTGGGGCCAGAGCCAAAGAACAGGAGCAAAAGACGTGAGCAAAATGCTTTCCTTGGGAGAAGCTCTGCACTAGGGGTCTTAGGTTATTGGCTTGGAATGACTGACCTAAGTCTTTCTAGCAATTTGAAGGTGGGGCTTGTAACTGGAAGCCCTCCTGCGGCTCGTTTTTTACACTATCCTATTCCAACATTGTTGCCATTTGAGTCTTTGAATTCTGTGGAGTCTGCAAGGCTGTGAAGAAAATCCTGGACTCCTGTCTTGCTGTCCCGGTGATCCACTGTTCACACAGATTTCGCATTTTATTTGCCAGCTCATTCTGAGACTAAAACCAACATAAAGACCCAGAATGTTCCATGTTAGTGCTCAGATCCTGTAGGAAAAAGTTAAGCAATCTGAATGGTAATAGGAATGATGGCTTATTTTGGGACTTTAATGACACTCAGCAGTAAATTGGAGACTGTGTAGTTTGAGATTGCTAGTATTGATAGCAGTAGCCATGCAAGGTTCTCTGCAGAGCTGCAGTTCTGGTCAGCTGGACCCTTAGGTAAGCAGGAATAACAAACCATGGAGTCGGGTTTGCTCAAAGTGCCCCACATTGGAAAAATTTCATTTTTTATTAATGGAATGGATCAGTTCTGTGACCCAGTGCAACTTGAGAGACAGTGCTGATTGTGCTGTCCACAGTTTTTGAAACTCCCTTTACAAAATCACCAGCCACTGTAGAGTTGCTTTCCAACTAGCATGGCACAGGCAAACTTTATTCTCATTACTGAGGATTTTTTTCTAGATCCTGCCTGTTCCTCACAGGTTTCCCTTAATTGCTGACATTCCTGCTGGCCTTTATTTGAAGACTGCCAGACTGTCATCAGATCCCTAATCTCAAATCCATCAAAGGAGTAGCAAAACCCAGCTCACTTACAAAGACTGTTCCATCCTTTCTTTTGTGACCTGACCTAAACCAGGGATTTCAGTATGGAAGACTGGTTAGCAAAATTTATAATTCCATGGAAATGCTTGTCTGAGAATAGGTTCATATTTGTGCTCTTATGATCCAAAACAGACAGAAACATGGCTATATGTGTGTCTGGTTGTGAGAGGAGGCTGTAGGGCTTTCAGTTCATTTGGGTTTTGGTGGTGTGGCTGGTTTTGTTTTACTTTGAGATGTCACTTGCAAAGAGATTTGTCCTAATTTAACAGTAATCCATGATCTGGAGGCAAACTATGTTCGATGATGCTCTAGAGTTTAGAGAATTATTAGGGTTTTTATTTTTGGTGGGTCTTTCATGTGATAGGATCTGTGCTTTAGGGCTGCACTCTGCAAAACTGAGAATGGAGCTCCACAGGGCTTAAGATAAATCAATCTTTTTCCTCTTGCCTCCCATGGTGAATTTGCTCCTGTGGTGGCTGCATAAGGCAACCCAGCTGAGCAAAGCCGCAATAAAAGAGAAGCAGCTTGCTACTCGCTTTCTGTCAAGTTGCCACACTCCTTCTGTACATGCTGCTCTACACCAGTTGCAGATTACCGCAGCAAATAGCTTCCAAAACTCCAGCAGGCCTTTCTCCCATGTGCCTCTGCTTGCTAGCATGGCTGAAAGGCTTTTGTGCTGTTGCAGCACAGCTTGTCGGCTGATATGGCACGACAGAAACCAGTTCATTATCAGTGGCCTTTTTTATACTTTGATTGCCCTGGTTGGTCACACACATTTCTGCTCCTGGAAAAGGAGTGAATTCAGTATCTAGAAATGTGATCCATCATGAGCTTCAAGTTGGGCAGCCTCACTTGAGGTATTCTCACTGAGGGACAGATTCAGGACTTGGAAATCTTTGTGAGGAATCTGGAAATTTTTGCTGGAAGAGCAGGCAGAAATCCAAGGCAGCATTACTTTTCCAGGGTACTGGATACAAGTATCCCATCAGAGAAAGGAATTTTTCATCACGCATCATTTACCTTATGTTCAGAAATCAAGACTGCACTTTAACAGGTTGTAAATGAGCAGAGTTTAGGCAATTTGAATCAGGTGGTGTGCAAGGCTCACCACATCATTGGCACAATCCCTCTTCCAAGTAGAAGTGGCTCACACCTCTTCCATTGTAGGGTGCAGGTTTCCTGCTGTCCCACAATGGAGGTGGGAAGGAGGAGAGCATGACAGCTCTGCCTTGCAAAGAGATACTTTTTTGTTGTTTATACATTGCTTACTCCATCTGAATTAGTGAGATACCTGTCTTATAGTGGCTGGGTACAGCTTGAGCCTCCTCTGGCATGTTCTAGCTACCTTCCTACATACTTGCTTTCATCCAAGTTGTACAGTATGAGGAAAGACGGCATTGTCATCCTGACTTACCAAATCTTGTATTAGTCATGTCTTTGGGAGATGGTGGCAGTTCTTCACCTCCCACGCATAGCCTAGATATAGTCTTTTACCAGGCTTGATATGGATTTAAAAAAAAAAAAAAAATTAAAAAAAAAAATTCCTAATTCTTTGGCTCCTTTAACTGTAAATGGCTGTAATTCATAAATTTTGCCATTTTGTTTGTCTGATGAGAACTGTAACCTGTGCTAAGAATGGTATTGCTTCCCTGCCCCCTCTTGCTGTTGCGGTAGGGTGAATTGCATCATTTCTAATAAGATTAGAGCTATTTGCATTTTAAGGTGTTCAGGGTATTAGCTGGCAGTGTGTCAGTTTAGTCTGTCTGAGCTGGCTTTGGTCACCTCCCATAAAGGTTAGAGAGTTCAGAAATATTGTGCCTGGTTGAACTGAGAGTCTAGACATGTCTGGAGAGATCCTTAGTTTTCAGGTTTTGTCTAAGCTTTATTTCAATAGGGGTGTGAAAGCTACCAAAAAAAATGACAAGCTAACACAAAGGTTTGAAAGTCATTTGAGTCCTGTGTGGGTGAGAAATGCCTGTATCTGTACTATTAGTCAAAGAACAGTAAAGGGCACACACTGAAAAAAATAAAGAGCACTGTCAAGCAAATAAAAGGCCTTTTATTTGTGTGTAGGGATGGAGAAGGAGTCCAGGGTTGCTTCTCATTTTAACTGTAGAAACTTAGGAATGCCACTCAGACCTCTGCATGCCAAGCTGTAGTCCTCTGCATTTGGCCTGATCTATGCAACCTTCTCTGGAGATGAGCCAGGCAACAACCTTCCTGATGCTCCAGGAGTGAAGGAAAAGAACAATGAATATCAAAGTATTATTCCTGCAGGACTGCACACTTTGCTGCTCCTGGAGGCCCAGCTGCTGGTGGCTGCCCTGTGCTCCATGCAGCTGTGACCATAGCTCTGTCCAGCTCAGGGACGTTACCTGTGTGCCACCTTTCAGTTCAAGAGAGCTTTCCCTGAAGAGCCCCCAGTTCCATGCCTTGAAAAGACCCCTATCATTTTCTCCTCCTGTTCCAGTGAATCTCTTCACCTGCTGAGCATTGAAAAACACATTGCCCAAGAACATTGTTTTCACGGGAAGAACCCAAAACAAGGAGCACTATTGCTCCTAATCCAGAAGCTGTCCTGAATTGTGGAAAATTTAATGGGCCTTAACAGAAGTTGGACTGTGGCCTGACCCCTGACAGATGCCACTGTGTGTTGTGTTCTGTCTGGAGGAGTCACTGTATGCTGGGGCCATCATACCTTTTGTCCATACTTTGAAATTGTGGTGGAAGTAGGAATGCTAAGGATAGGCCATGGAGACTGCTCATGTGGTTGCTGACAGGTAGACAAAACACTGGAGTTACACACTGGGGTTTTTTTTTGCATCAAAGCTTGCAATTTCTCAACTAGCAGATGAAGTAACCTGGGAAAAGGACAAAGGAACAGTAACATAAGTGGACTATGCCTGTTAAGGTTTCTAGAGAGGAATGAATGCAGAGAAAAAGCTATTTGCTTCTGCAAGTTTCTACAGGCAAATTATACTCTTGACCACTCTTCAGTTCTCATGATAGCTGGAGTATTTTAAAACTCTGATCCTGGAACTGTGTAAGAAAAATGTCAAGTCTCATTAAAAAAAATACAGTAAAACATGTTTCTAGCCTTCTTGACTGCAGCCCAAAGCTTTTGGGTATGGCCTGAGTAAACTCAACTGTTTCTAAACAACAGAGAACAATGGCAATGTGTTTTTTTAGTCTTGGGATTAACATCAAGTGGGCAATACTAGAATTATCAAACCTTCGTCATCAGTAGTGCTAAAGGCTCTTGAAGGATATAACTACCTCAGCAGTTATGTTTAATGTGAAGTGTGGAGAAGAGAGCAGCCAGTTCATTTCCCTAGTTATTTAGGCACCATTGGTGATATATTTGTGGTTTTTTATATTTAATATAGGCTTTGATGTTTTCCCTTATGCATGTTTTTATTATATAAATAATGTCCTTGTTTCTTGGTGATTGCTGTTAGTGTGTACAAATACATTCATCTTTTGTTTCACCCCTCCCTAGTGACCTGTTACATTTAGTTATGGGATATACAGAGAGGAAATAATTAGTCTAACTTTGATCTGCCCTTGAAATTGCGCTGTGCTTTTAAACCACTGCAGAAGAAGAACAGTAAGTTTGTTTCTGCTCTTCTCAGCAACAAAGCAGAGTAAACCTAAGCACTGTAAATTACTGTATTATGATAGCCTAAAGAGCCACTTTTTAATATATGAGTTGTAGATAGAAACTTTTCTTTCCAGCATGGAGATGCTGCAGATAGGGCAGTGGTGTGCCAGGAGCTCCTGAGCTGTGGAATCAGAGGAGAGCGTTGGATCATCACTTCCAAGCACCCGCGTGGGTGCCCGTTTCATCTCACCCCCTTACTTTCATATAGTACCTCACCTTAATTTATTTTTCCACTTTTTAACAGTGAAGCCTAGTTTGTTAGTGATTATATTTCAAATTTTTTTTTTCTTTTTTCATCTCTGTATTCTGCTTGGCACTGCATGAGCAAATTATTAAAGCTTCCCTGCTCCAAGGAGCTCTGGGAAGAAAAAAAAAATCTGCCAGAAGTTATTTGAAATGGGCTGTAAAATTCGCAAACTGTTACAGGAAAAGCAGGTGTAGTTTTCTGTTACAGGAAAACCAGGTATAGTTTTCTGTTTCAGAGCCACATAACCAGGAACAAAGCAAAATTTGGGTGATAGAGCAAAAATGCAACAGCTTTGTTTTTTCCAGTCGCTGGTGGTGAGGAAGAGCCTTGGGTCCAGCCTATGGCCACAGAATTTGAACTGTGTGTCCATCTAGTTAATTTACTTACAGTTGCTCTTTTGGGGTTTTTTAAACATTGGCTTATTTCCTAGTGCATGTTGTTTTTTGAGACACCAATACTATTAAAAGTTAGGTAATAGGACAATAGGAAACAGCTTTATTTCAGGTAGTATCTGGACCTTGTTTTTACAGTTTCTTTTACAGCTCAGAAAAACAGAATAGAAAGAATTTGGAGTACAGAAATACAATGCCAATTACTCCTTCTAATCCCCTTAGTCTGCTTGTGCATTTACTACGTGTGGCTGTGTGGAGGATTGTCCCAGTGCAACAGAAAACTGTCTTGGTGATTCAGTAAATGGCTCCCTACACTGATCCATGGGAACGACTATTTGCTATCAAAGTCCTAAAAAGGCTTTCCTTAGAGTGCTTTTTTTTTTTTCACTTTTTGGTTTTTGGGTTGGTTTTTTTTTTTTCCAGAATTTTTTTGGCTAGGCAGCTGTTGAGCTAAGAATACCCAGAATTTTTTACAGTGGATGTGAGCGTTTTACGCCTTAATCTCACCTCCTTTTTCATAAGCAAGTCATCTTCTTTGTCTTAGTTCCAGACCTCAAAATGCTAGGGATGTCTTTTTTTAATTGCGTAGTGCTCAGGCCACTGAAGCTGTGATTCTTGATTGAAGTATCTTTATGTTCCTGTTATACAAATAAATGGTGAAAATGCACTAGTTTTACCGAGATGTTGTTTAACAAGCATGGGCAAAATGTGAAATCAAAATCCTTGTAGTGAGTCATAATTAAAGATTCCACTGTATAGTTTGCACTGTTTTTATTTGATTATCTATTATTCCTGTGTGATATTTTCGCATCCAGTGCAAGTATTTTTGTTGCTTTTATCTGTTAGCTGTTTTTCTGCCCAAAGCCATTGTGTGTTGCTCCTTTAAGATGACATCTCCTGTGATGTACCCCAGAGCTAGATGTAGTAGTATATAAAAGTGTCTTAACACACTTCACACTATCACAGTGCTAAATTATTTAGGTTTTTCAAAAGGCATTTAGGCCTTTGCTGAAAGAGGATTCAAATGTGTACAGCAGTGGTGGTTATTACTCGGTGTATGTTTGTCCAGAAATGCATATGAAAGGTAGAGATGTTAATTTTAGTTTCACTGAGTCTCCCTGGCTGGAAACGGAATGTAAATCTGAGTATGTATCTCTCTCTTGTGTTTTGCCTCTAGCAGCTTTTAGAATCGCAAATGCACATTTTTAATGACTAAATGTAACATTAACAGAGACCCATTCTGCCCCAGTTGTTTCAGCGGAGAATGGACTTGCTAGAGACTGCTTTTAAGTAGCCATATCTATCTAATAAAGGTTTCCCCCTTCCCCCTGGAAAAAAAAAATAATTTAAAAAGCAGTGAAAATAAGATTATTCGTTTCTGTGCAAACTTCAGAGTGGCGGCTGGGATGTGAAGTAAGAGGTCACGGTGTATGGCTGCACAATAGACACTTTCCTCCAGAAGCTGGTATTTTTGTTCAGCCCTACCAGAGGTGGGCAGGAGGTTGTACAGTGCCCCTGGGGCTGGCACCCAGTGCTGATGTCACCGTGGGTAACCTGCTGCATTCTCTGGGCATGAGTGGAAAACACCACCAGAGGTGGAATGCTATAAAGGATGAAAGGGTACCTTTAGGTTCTATTTTTCTTCCACGTTTTAAATAAATCCCATTTTAGGAAATTATGAGTGAAACAAAAATATTTTGGAAAGCCACCTTAGCCTTTCTCTCTGTTTTGCATTTCTAGACTCCCTGAACATGGAGCACTACTTTGCTGGATGTTGGGGCTGTGAGTGCAGGTTTGGCAGCATTGCTGCTGTATATGTGCTCCTTGGAGCTGGCATTTAGAGCAGGCTCTAGATGGTGGGAACGGTCTTAGGCTGAGGCACCTGGGGAATGAGCAGCTCTCCCATCTGGGGATGGTGGTCCAGCATCACTTTGCTCCCCCAACATGCTGCAGCAGGGAGCTTGCAGCTTGCATAGAGCAGGAGGATACTTGATGTTATCCTTCCTGTATCTCCTGGCAACTTCTGCAAAGAGCTAACTTATGGCATTTTGATTCTGTGTGAGGAGTGGGTGAATCTGAGTCCTGTTGGACAGGCTTTGAGGTTTGAGGGAGTCCATAAAGGGAAATGGAGCTTGGCTATGTGGCATCAGCTCCTGGTACCTTCCCATTCCTTTCCCATTAACGTGAAACTGGGATTAATTGACCTTAAATTAAGTACTTAATGTACATGATGGAAAAAAAGAGAAAAAGCACACTGCAAGGTTTATGTGAAAAAAGGCAGAGAAACTCTCGATGGACCCGAGGACAAGGGCGATTCAGAAAGCCTTGCAGCCAGCTGGTGATGAAATAAAGCATGAGAGATTGTCCCTTCTCTATCCCAGCTGAGCCGGCAGGCTGGAAGGTTTTTCCTGGATGGCTGTTCTGCCAGCTCGCTGGAAGGAAGGCTTTCCAGGAGGTCGGGGCTTTCATGCTGTTGCACCTTCTGACTGGGCTGATGTGGGGAAGGAAAGAGACCTGGGGCAAGAGGCAGCACAACAGCTTTTAAGGGTATGACCTTAAAGGAAGAGGAGTTGGAAAAGCCAAAGATAAAGACAGCCCAGAACATCCTTCAGGCTGCTAAGCCTAAAATTAGATGCAGGCTGGGCTTTGTTTTCCTTGCAGGCTCACATGCCACATGCGTCTTCCCCCAGTTGGCCTACTCCGTGAGGACGGCGAGTGCTGACGCCAAGGAGCACTTGACTCCCTGGGAATAGGTTTCTTGTGACTTTGTGTAGTCCCCATCATCACACAGTGGGAGCAGGTGGGCGACACGGCAGAGTTGCTGTCACGTGCGGGCACACGTGGTGTGGCGCTGCTGACAGCAGCTATCCTGGGACTGTTGCTGTTGACAGCCAAAGCGTTGTTGACTCCAGGGAGGGTCAAAATTATTATTGGTGACCACATGAGGTATTAAGGACACGGCTGACGTTAGGAGTCCATGCACAGAACACAGCTCACCGTGTCACTTAGGTGGTGGTTTAAAGAGTGGGCAGTGGATTGGGATCAGGCAGCAGAGGGATACTGGATACCAGATCCCACACAGATGTTATAACCCTTCGCTTAAAGGCTGTCGCTTACATTTTGGCAGGGCACCTCTGAACAGTTATGCCAAAAAACTCCACTTTTGCCAGATGGAAAAAAACCACCTCAAAATAGTTTGGGCATAGCTTGGCCATTCGGGGTGAGCCAGAACAAAGTGTAAGAGCTTATACATGGGGCTGCAGCAAACGTGGTTGGATTCTCATGTCAGTGCATTAAAAGGGAGCAGTGTGACTGTATAGTCACTAATGTTTGAAATGGTGTATCTCTTAAGAAGACATGCTGTTAAACCAGAATTATTCTCTGAGCTCTGAAACAGGCTATCTTAATTTTATTCGGAATTCACTTAGCACCGTTGTATTCACATTATGCAGCAGAAAAGCCTGTTAAGATATGTGCTTGCCAGGGAGTCCTGCGACTGAGTAAGAGCCTTTCTGATCTCTTTGCCAAGTTGTTACAAACTCTGCATGCAATTTGGGTAGTTTTGGAGTGTAGAAGTACAGGTAAATCAGACTGCAGTAGTACTTTTGGCATCTCTGCTAGCTGCTATACAAGGGACTGATCAGCCTAGGATATGTCAAGAATGCAGAGTTTCGTTTTTCATTTTGCTTCTCCCTGCCTGTTCTGTTTTGTCCAGATGCTTAAGAAAAAGCAGTGGTTTTCCAGCTGCCTTCTTTAATCCCCTTTGACTAGGCTGGAATGTTAGCCAAGCAGTACCTACATTACAAGAAGGGAGAGGCACTGAGTACAATGCTGCACTAAGGGTTTTATGCTTGTCTCCTCGCTTGCTGCGTAGCCAGGATAAGTCTTAGCCATTTCTCCAAATCCCTGTGAGTTTTTCTTCAAAATGAAGTGATTAACTTCTGCTGTAAACTTCCCCTTGTCTAGGGCATCCAGGCCTTGTGCTGAGCTTGACAGCATTCAAGATCTCCTGCCCACATAGACTATTAGGTTCTGCTTATCCTTCGTTTCCACTGCCTGGTGAAATATTAGATAACGGGGAAAGAGCTTATCTTACATGCGTCTGAACTGACAAATATGGCAGCCTTTCAGTAAAAAGGCTAATGCAGACGAGGCCTTTTTCCTGGCTGGAATAAGAATGAGGCCGGCGCTTGTCTTCTGCCGCTGACAACGGTCAGATGCATGCGGCATGATTTCCATAGCATCCAGACAGTCGGAGCACCTAATATCTACCTGTCTAGTCAATACATCAGCTTTGCTAGAGCGGGGAGCTGAAGTTTGTCATTGAGGCGGCTTTCTAATGCAGCACGAATGGATCTTTCAGCTGTACTCCAGGGTAAACATTGTAAGCTGTGAAAATTTATTTACCGGCGCTGACAAATAACTGTGTCAGTCACTTTTGTTTTCTCCCTGAAATAAGATATTCTTTATAAATGCCCTTATGGATTTAATTTTTGCAGCTTTGTGCATGGGGGAAGGGGAGGGGGAGGACTTCTTGCTGTTTGAACAGATTAATATTAGTGTTTGTTTCCCTATGTGCTTCTGCACATTAAAAATCAGTTTGTGTTTGGAATCAATAATCTTAAAGGTATTTTCGAACCAAAATGATTCTATGATACTAATAATCTTCAGATGGACCCATTTCAGGGATAACAGTTTGATGGTAGCAGCTGGAAAACACTGTCCTGATAACAATGTCGAGGGGAGTTTGGCTTAACAGCACAACTGAGAAACTTTGCTTTGCTGTGCCAGGGCTACCTGGAGGGCCAAGAGGAGCAGGAAGGAAGAGGCTGCTTTGCACACAGGGTGCTGAGCAAGGCCTGTTACTCATTTCAGAAGTTTCTTGGCTCATCTGAAGCATAGGGCTGTGCTTGAAATTTAACACTTCCATTTTGAGAAAGAATACTCACTGTTATAATGTGGCATATTTCTGCATTGCATTCATACAGATATTTTGGGAAATTATTTTCCCAGCTGTAAATTCTAAACTGTACATTCACTGGTGAATTCTAAGCCACCAGCTAAACCCCAAAGTGTCTGACAGCCAAAAAAACTGGGGACCTAGTGGGAGAAACCGGTGTCCTTTTTGGAAAAGAGGGAGTAGGAAGTTTATGGGTGGCATTCTGCAGTATGGTGAAACACAAGTGTGTTCTGCATGGAGGAACTGGAAAGAGTTGTTAGTTGGGCAAGCCAGACACACCTAGACAGCATCCTGAGCTGCTGCCAATCCACACGGGGGGGTTTGGATCTCTTCCAGGCTTTGTTCCTGAAAATAAATTGTTCAAGATGGGAAACTCTGAAGATTGCATTGACCAGTAAGCCATGCCTCTGGGTGTGAGCTTTAAGGGAGAGAACTCAGGTTTCAGATTTGGGCTAGAGGCTCACAGAGAAAAAGCTGTGATCGAACTTTAGCCTACATTTTATTTGTTTGCAAGAGGTGGTCTACAATTTTTTTGGTGTTTTTC
This sequence comes from Poecile atricapillus, assembly GCF_030490865.1. Lineage (NCBI taxonomy): Eukaryota > Metazoa > Chordata > Aves > Passeriformes > Paridae > Poecile > Poecile atricapillus. The sequence continues at coordinate 100,683,737 of NC_081250.1, read as the reverse complement.
CTTATAAATGGGATTTATTTTGGCCACAGAAATTTGAGAAAGGACTTTGATCTGATTATTTAGTTTAGCTATTAACTTGTTTTGCATCCACAATTTATATAAAGAGATCACCTCTGTTATCTATTCCACAGGAGTGAAGAAATTAAGTAACATGCATAAACCATGCAGAATATGTAAGACAATGGATATATGCTAGCTATTATGTTATTTAGTGCTTTGATAGCCATGTTGCAAAACAAATGAGGAGGTGGGGATGTCTTTTGGAACAGAATATGCTGCAGCGCCCGCCTTGATCTGCATTAGACATCTGCACTGTGAAGTACAAGCGATGCTCAAAGACGCACTGAGAAAACAAACGGGTTACAGAACTGTCGTGTTAGAAATGACAAAATGTGTAGGCAATGGAGAACCTAAAACTGCTTCAGTTTCAGGCAGGATGTTAAAGTATTAACTGAAGAGACAGCAGAATATAGCAGAAAAGATAAAATATGAACATTTTGGAAACTGGGACTCAGTTCTTTATGTGACAAAAATTCACACTGTGCTAAAAAAAAAAAAAAAAAGAGCAATTTTTTTTTTTTTTTTTTTTTTTTTTTTTTTAGCAGAACAGACCCTCAAAATTTTGTGATTTAACACTGGGAACCACAACTCTTAACTTCTAGAGTTAAACCCTTGCACCCCCTTACCCCCCCCAAACCTCAAAAGCAAAACAACAACAACAAAAAAAAACAACTCCTAAAGCAGAACAGAAAACCACCTTCCTGAAAATGTTTAGAGGTGTTCTGGTTTAAGCTGGCTTTGGGTAAGGCACCAACAATGAACAAAAAGTCTTAGTCTGAGCTTTCAGAGGAAGAAATATGAGAGGAAATAAAGAAAAAATTACCAGAGTCTCTTTAAATTCAAAATGTCTAAGCTGTTTCTGCCCAAAAAAGGATAGATTGAAGCTGAGAGCCAGTTTGGGTTGTATGGCAGATTCACATTTCATATATGCGCAACTTTGGCTTGAGCAATTCCCTTCTTCCTGCTTTAGGTGTGTAAACCAGAAACCAGATGCATTAACAGCAAGGTATTTGGTGTGTCTAAAAAATCCAGGATATACTCTGGAAAGGGTGTGCCTTTTCTAATTCACTTAGCAAAACTGTGCTAATATGATGACATGCAGTTTTCAAGTCAGGAAATACGGCATGTAAAGTATTGGCAGCACCTCAGCCTCACCATCCTGAGTATCATACAGCAGTATTTCTCAGACTTTATCCATGAGCCATCAATGATCTCTCCAAGGAGACCCTTTTGAGTACCTACCACAGCCAGGGAATTGGATTCCTGAGGGCAGAGGTGGCTAGGAAGCTCTTGCTGCAGGGTGTGAACTTTATAAGGGAAGCAACTGCAAGTTTGTGCTGCACCTGGTTAAGACTACAGAAAGCAGGAATGGTGTGGGATGTACAGGGAGTAAATACTGCCCTGCCTGAGGGCAGGGGCTGTGTGGCCAGGCCTTTCCCACATGTGTGGTCCTCCTGGTGTGGTGTGCCCAGGCATTGTGCACGGAAGAGAGGGTGCACACATCCACACAGGTGCTGGGTGAAATCTGGCATGCAGCGCGTGGGGGAGGCTGGGGTGCCCTGTGCATGTGGCCAGCACATGCCTCCGGTGTCAGAGGCATCCCAGACCCCGTGTGCTCGCTGGATATGCGCTCTGCTGGCAAGCTGCACACTCTCACGAGTCATTTGTCTGGGACTTATGAATGGCAAAAAGCCTGGTCTGAGCTGCTATGCAGATCAGGATGCCGGCACCCTGAAATCCCGGACAAATCCCCTTAGCTCTTTTGGTAAATCTGCAACTGGGATTTAACGTTGTGACAGCACATCCTAAGTGTGGTAAAAATAGCCTGTCTCCCAGCAGTGCAAACCTGACTCGCACCTCACAGTTAATGGGTGAGCAGTCAAGGCTGTTTCTGGAATCATTGCACGAATGCGTGAAGCGGCGCCGGTGGCAGGGGATCACAGAGCAGCACTGTAAAACGCTTGCCTGGCTCAGGCCGATTCTCTGCAGCTTTGACTTAAAACTCAGCGGATCAGAAGTGTGGCAGAGACCCCTGATCCCAGACTGGAAGGGATGATGGAGAGAGATCTCTGCCCTTTGCTTCTCCAGAAGGCTTTGTCTGCCCTGGGTTTGCCTGGAGGCAGTCTGGAAGGCGTGCTGTGTGGGCAGTGTTCCCTCCTAGGCTGGGCACAAAGCTTAGCCCTCTCCCTGAAGGCTGCATAAGAACTTGGATTTATTTGGTTTTAACCCTTTACCTTAATCCTAATGAAAACCCACGTCTTATATTAAAAATTAGGGCTGCGCCAAATGTGAAGCATCAGTAGTTTTGCTGCCCCAATGGGGTAACATGGAGAAGTGAGAGGGAGTGGATGTGATTTTCCTGCTCTTCACGCACGCACAGGAGATCACAGATTCTCTGTGATGCTGAAAACAAATATCTTACTCTCAAAACTTCCTCTCCAACAAGTCAATTCAGCCAAAAACCCTTGCCCCACCCAAATGGGGTGTAGTGTTATCTTTGTAGTGGGCTGCATAAAAATGCTACCGGTGAGTCAGTACAATGTCAGATGTGCAGTTGTACAGAGTGGGAATACAGGATGAAGTAGTTTGAAATGCAGCCTCCCATCCAAAAATATCAGCCAACCAACTGTAAGATGCATTAGCTATCATTTCCCAGTGCGTCTGGTAAGATTTCAAGCAAATTTTGGTTTTTTGCTGTCACACACAGGAAAATACCACTGCAGCCCCTTGGGACCAGCCTTTTGCTAATTGGGAAAAGGTATTGGTCCACTTACCACTAGCCAGATTTTGAAAATGCGTCTTTGTGATTTAGGTGCTCACATGTCATCTTCAAAAGCAGCTTAGCAGGCCAAATGACATATGGTACTGGTAGTGGACAGCGTGTAAAGGCTGAGGTGAGTGAGGCTGTGCTCCGTGGAAGTGCTGCGTGGGTCCTGCTGTGGTACCAAGAGAGAGAAGAATGGAGATGACAGGCAGGAAGAGCTGAAGGAACTTGCCTTAGGTCACTAACAGGTCTGAGACAGAGTTAAGGAGAGAAACTCTGTCTCAGTCTGATCTCGTAGCTAGTAGAAGATCCATCTCCCTAAGCACCTATGCCATACCTTGTACACAGTCTTGTATATTCTGTATGCAGGGTAATTTTTCCTTTCTTGGTACCTGAAGTCCTCCTATGAGACACTTCAAGTCTAATTGTATCCTACCTGATCCAATATTTTGTTAGGGCTACGGGGGAAAAATGGATGGAGGAGCAATGTTAGAAAACACCTCTCAACCATCACTGAGACCCCAGCTCTGTTCTGGCTTCTGTTCAGAAACATCCATCCCTCCTGACTGCCTGGGCTCAGTAACATCACTTTAGAGTGTGACTCTGCTACTCCACATATGAGCTAGCACTGCATGGCTGCTGGTTTTGTTCCTGGCTCTTGGCTTCCATCCTAAAATGACAGTGTCATTTAAACTGCCTAAAAATACAAAAATTAGCCTGCCCTTACACAGGGTACAAGAGGTTGGTGGTCCTCATGGTAAATGGTCAAGCTGCCTTCCTGTCATGTGTAGTGTCTCAGAAGTGGCTTGAGTTTGTAGATACCATTAATTCTGCTGAAAACGAGAATACTGTCATGCACCGGGTGGGATTGGTCTCATTTTATGTAAAATAGATGCAGATTTAAGCTTTGTATCGAGTTGCTAGGGTGCTGTCCATCAAACAATGTTTGGAAATCACTTTTTTAGAAGCTATGCCAGTTTTGACATGCTGCTTTAATATTTTTCTGGCTGCAATAGGGCAAGACATAGAAATCTTATGTTGTCATCACACAGAGCTGCAAAACGTTCTTTTTAATCTTTTTTTTTTTTATCTTTTTTTTTTGCTTTCTCTCTCTTGCACTCTGTCATATGGAAACCAGATCAAGATTATAAAATTATTGCCCACAAACTGTGATCTTTCTTCTCTTTTGTGGTGAGAACTGACAAGTCAGTGATGGCTTGGTGCTGTTGGTACTAGCTGTTCATGCCGCACTCATTTGTATGTATCGGGAAGTGCCGAACTTGGCGTTCTTCTCAGTTGGCACACAGGCTGGTGAAACGTCAGATTTTTAATTGTGATAAAGTTCACGGAAGAAAAAAAATTATGGCAGATGTTTCCTTTTGTCAGAGCGAACTGAATCATTGAAAAGTGATATGATGTACTATGAAGAAGTCAATGTAAACACCATCCCTGTGAACATGTCAGAAGACTGAAGAACTTAGACCATTCATGGTAATGTTAAAAACCATGTGGTCTGAATGCTGTATTACCAAGCTTTTCTCTTTAAATGCAGAGCATGAATCTTATGAATTTTTATTGCCTTTCTACAAAATGAAAAGATAACATATTCTACTGTGGTAAAAATAGCCTGGTAGCTTCTGCAGTGTGGTTGTCGTTTCGCTGGTGGTTTACTCAGAGGTCTGCTTTTCACAAGTAACAGTGAGTTATCCCGTTCCCATTGAGTGCTGAGCTTGCCCGCTTAATTTCCTCTTTTCTAGAAGATGTATTTTTGGGAAGTCTTACTCCTTTTCCAGTCTGAAGGAAGTGACAGAAACGCTGCTGCTTGCTGAGGAATGCCTGTGATGATGCGTTAAAACTGGCTCCCGATAAGTGGTTGTGGAAAAACTGCAGGAAGCATCTGACAACTGACATTCTCTGTGGGTTTTTTCTCCTATTTCCTTCTCACATCTCCTGCTTGAGGGTTATTGTCCACACAATCACTTAGGCCATTAGTCAGAAAAGAAGCGCATTACAAACTTCCTGATATTTCCCCATGACCTGAGTACTTATTCTCGTTCTTGCTGGCCTAAGAAATCTTGACTAGATTCTGATTCTTATTCCCAGTGTTGTCCTTTCTCAAGAGATTTTGCCTTAAATTAAATGATTTTCTTAACACTTCAGCTGCTGGAATCAAGCATGAATGAATACCTTAATTTTGATATAAAGATCAAGGAAACTCTGGAAATATAAGATCTAAGTGGATCCCAAAGGGATGTTTTATGTCACTCTTCTGATTTCTGATTTGAGTGAGCCTGACTTTACTGTTTTGGAATGCTGTGGATTGGAATAGATTACTCTGTTATGTCATAAGGAGGGTTATAAACTACGGCAAATCCAAATAATTTTGCCCACCAAAAATCTCAATCCTCACTGTCTTTGGGGGTGCACTGCAAATGAGGTGAATGTGTTTTGCAGACACATTTAAATACTTGTACAATGTGATCAATTAAATTGATTTATTGGGGAAAATTTGTGTTTCTGTGCATGGACATACATGAATTGTATGCCAGTCATGTATTTTATTTAAAGTGGGCCTGCAGAAGCCAGAAGTAATGAACTTAGTAATGTGATAACAGCTGTTAATCACAGAGCCTCTGTAGTTCTTGCACCACGGCAATTTGTGGAAAAGCAGTGTGCTTTTTTAAAGCTGGCAGAAGTTTTTACACCTCTCTTGCACCATAGGAGCTTAATCCATCGTGAAACCTCGTTAGAAGCTGCACCATTGTATCCTGAGGCAGATGTGAAATTTGTGTGAGTCACCGATCTGCGATCAAGCTGAAGGAAACTGAGTCTGTGGTTCTTAAGAAAGAAGGCACCCATTTGGGATGCATTTACACAGCTTCTTTAGTATAAATCATTAGTGCTATAAACTATCCATTATTGTTAGGAGAAGAAATTTAACAATGCAAATAAAACAAAATACTGTGGCAGAGCAATTTTATGCTTGATTGTAATGTTTAATGGCATGTTCTCATAAAGAGATTTTCCCATCCTTCAGACCTATCGTGTCTGTGACTCACTTGATTTCTGATGGTTTGAACATCCCTCATTTTATTCCTAGAGTTGTTTTCTCTAGAGCAATTTCTGTAAACGTGCTGCAGCATGGGGTTATCTAGGGTTAATTTCCCTTATGATTACACATCCAAACAGCATGTATGCAAATGCTGCAAGACAAATGATAAGAAAACTGCAGGATGAACGACAACAAATTCCTTTGTTTTGCATGTAGATCCATTTACCAGTACTGAGGTCTTTCCTTTGGTCACTTTTAAATGTTAACACTAGCTTATATTGTAGTTCTAGCATTGTGGTTCTTTAAAAGCATTATTTTTATGTTATCACTGACCTCAGATTTTGCATTCTGTTGATTCCCTTTGTTCCCCATATCTCCTTGGATACTTTTTCCAGGTTCTCTCTTCATCCTTTACTTTCAGGTACAAGACAGCACCGTCAGTGAGGCATAGCTTTGTATCTCTAAACTAGCTGATTATATTAGCGTCAGAAATAAAATACAGCTCTTCACATTCCACTTGTATTTTTAGTACTTTATTGTAATCCTGGTTCTGCTTTCCCTTCTTATCTCTGTTCTGTCTTGCCCTTAGATTTTTTTTTTCCTTTTTTTAGACCAAGGCTGCTGGGTTTCCTTGTGATCTTTCTGCACAGTCCAGCTTTTTGAAGTCTTTGCATATACCATAGTCAGAAAGTACTAAAATATTTGATAGTCTGTTAACCTGCAGTCGAGTGCCCGTTGTTTTCTTTTCCTGGCTGCCAGGGAGTTTGCTGGCAATTGAGATTTATGGAGCGAATAATCCACCTGGCAGGAGACTCTCTGTAACTGAAGTATGTTCTTTAGAGGAAGAATGAACGTTCTTTGTGTGTCTAAAATACCACTAATAGCTTATTTAGCAACCTGTACTTCTACAACAGGGCTTTCAGTTTTGTGTTGGAGGTGGATTTTTGCATATGCTTAATTCTAGCATCCATGCTAATTCTACCCCTCATTTAACTTTCATCCATTCCTATGGCAGGATAATGCATGATGTGATCTCTCAGCTTTTTAATGTGGTCCTTAGTGCATTTCTTCTAGCTCCTGCTTGAACAGGAAAAAAAAAAATAATAATGAGGGATGATTCTTTCCTGTACTTGCTGGGAATTGCCTGGAAACCACAGGGAACTTAGGCAGGGTAGTCATGCTGCAACCAGAGACTCCACAGAATCCAGTACCAGGTACTAATTGCAAGTACTGCTGGGAGAGCTCTGAATAATAACAGAATAAAAAAAACCCAAACAAGCAATATTGTGATCCTTTCTTGTCTTTTCTCTTACTTAAATAGCTCATTTTTACACTTAGTTGATTTGAGCTCGAAATGTGACAAAAGCTGTAGAATGTGATCAAAATTAAGGATGGAAGGAGGTGCAGTATTTTCAGCGTGGCTGATTTTGTTTGCTAATTTTGGACAGAAGTAATTAGAGGATTTGAAGTAGCCAATGACTAAAACATATGGAAGCCACTGTACCACAATATTCACCCTAATGGTGGGAAATTTTGGTTCTCAGACACAGTGTTACTTTGTCCCCTTGGGGATGTTTTCCTGGTCTGAATAGTCTGGGTTGATTATTTTCCTCATATTTACAGCTGCCTTTCCCTGCCCAGAGCTTCTCATTCCTCAAGCATCAGCACCAGGAAATTCTGTACCTGTTTTTCAGCAGTGGCAGGGGAGCATCGAAGTTACCAGCAGTGTAATCTCCAGGGTAAACAGGGCCAGGGCATTATGTTCACTGTACCATTTAACCCTGCTGGAACAGACGACTGTAAATTGCCTATGTCGAGCCAACATGTGAGGACTAACAGAACGGCAGCGGGGATAATTCATAAGTAGATTTTCTCACTCACCAGTGTAAACAGAGCCAGTGCTAGTCAGGTCTGAAACGGTGATTACTTTGAAATCAGCATGTTATAATTCAGTGTCCCTGATTGAACCCTCCTTCCAGTACAGGGAAACCAACCACTGCATGTGTGGCCAGCACAGGGATCACTCAGGCTGTACAACTAACTATGCCTATGAAGGACTGCTTGAATTTCCTAATCCTTCTTATTACTGCAGAGTAAAGAACAGCTTTAACAGGGGGTGAATTTAGAGGCCTTAAATACTGTCTTCTTCTCTCCACCAACTTTACTTCTTTTGGGTTGCGTTGCTAATCTCTTCACAGTGCTCCCATCTGCTTGTTCCTTGCACATAATCACATTAAACACAACATAATACCTCTGGATACATACTGCTGGCAAATCAGTTACTTGAGTTCACTGCCTGTGCGAAAAGCAGTTTTTCTTTCCCTTGGTTGGTGCCGTTCCTCTGTATCTTTTTCTGACAAACTTAAATTCCAGATTTAATCAGAAAGGTGATAATTTCCCCCAGGGTGGTGGCAGTTTGAGAGGTGGAGGCATGGGGCATTCAGTGGGTGCATCTGCAGTTGCCTGAAGCCTTAAAGTTGCTTGACAGTGCAGGTAGGGGGAAGTACCTCTGCACACACACCCACTGTCCACGTGGCTTGGCTGCAGGCAGGAGGAAACGTACCCTTATTGTCCAGTTCCAAGACTTTTCTCTTACTCTCCAAAGTAAGGGCTGGCCAAGAACCTGTCCACAGTCAGTAACGTCTTTAGAGAATCAGAGAAAAAAGGGAGAAGTAGCAGAAATGCAAAACTCATATTGAGAAAGCAGCATCTGTCCAGTTTTGGTCACCAAAGCATGACTGTTTCTTTACACTTGAGATTAACATCTCTACTAACAGTAAAATAAAAAAATTCAGATTTTGTTCTTGTGGGTTCCAGAATGAGTCTTTCATTTTCCCAGTAGTGATCTGAGGAGGCAGATCAGTGAACATGTCCTTCATAAAATTTCACCTGTTACCAAGTTTAACTAGCCCTTGGTTTTATCATTAATATGCTAGACTTGTAATGGCCTGTGGAGAAGCATTATGACTCTGTGCCAGAACCTGCTTAAGGAGCTTCAACCCTGATGCCAGAGTAGCCATCCTGTTCAGAGGTCATGGTGGAACCTGCGACTTGGAGTTTTAGCAGGAAGCTGGTCCCCCATTCTTGTTGACAGAGAAGCTTATATGGGCTCTCTGGCACACGGCTTGATTCACATTTAAAAGTTTGTGATAAATTCTTAATAAATAGGTGATGAGCCAAATACTGTACTGAGGATGTTCTTGAGGATACTTATCAGGTGCACCACTTACAGAAGTCTGTAACCATTTTGCAGTCATTGTGCTTGCACTTGTACAGTAATAGTTGGTGGGTGTTGGGCTAGAGAGGGAGTGTGTTAGTTATCAGTCCATGTGCCGAATCCCCAGTCTTGCCAAAGCAATTATTTTATGTCATGGGTTAATGCTCTTCAGGAACTAAAGTTCTAAACATCTACAGTTCAATTGAATAAGTAAAGGAAAAGCATTAATACAAATATATTAATTTGGTTTGTTTTCTGCTTTCTTTGTAGTCTTTAAACTGCACTCATCTGAAACCAACTTCTCATTTTAAACATGAGGTTTAAATGATGTATGTAGGTCAGTCTTTGACTCAGAAACGTTGTCTTACAAAGTCCTTGAAAACAAAGAGTTTGCAACAGGAAGGTAATTGGCCTCAGCAGCAGCTCTGTACACATTGAGTGGGTATGCCCACACAACAGCCGTGTCTAGAAGTCTGGTCTGTTGAATTAATTGTTTTAAAAGTAGTTTAAGGACAATCAGCTTGTAATTTGAAGGTGCTCCACATCTGCTATCTGTACTGGATTACTTCTCTCCTCTGGTAACAGTGCTGTACTTGGTTAATACTCCACTTGCACAAAAGCATTCCCTTGACACATAATTTAAACTCATTCTGCTCTTCTAGGAACTCTCAAAGGATATTTATTTACAGTCCACAATCACTGTCCCCCAGCTTGACTGTTGTGTTTGGATTGAGGCCTTAGACCTTGCAGTATCAAGCTAAATGTCAACAACAGTTTAATAAATCCAGACAGTGGGGATAGCCTGTAACCAGGAGAGGGGCCCTGCTGTGTGCTGTGGATATATATAGCAGGATATGTCTCCCTAATATTTTTAACCCCCTGGCTCTTCATACTGCTAGCTTGATAGGTAACTGTAAGCAGGCCCACCCCTCTCAGCCTCTTTCCCCTCCTGGCTTTTGCTCTTTGACTTTGAGTTAGGGCATCTTTTTATTTGAGGCTGGTCCATGGGATTTACAAACATGAAATGCATGGGCAGCAGTGGGTCTGCCTCCATGGTCAGCTCCAGAGCGTCCTCCTGGGGGCCTGTGCTGTGTGTGGGGGAGAGCAGTGCTGGTGTGAGCTGAGCTGAGCTGAGCCTGCTGGGAGAGGGGCATGGAGCCTCACCAGTGCTGCAGCCCATCTCCTCTGCTTTCAGGAGCTCCAAGGCCCCGGCCAAGTGTGGACCAGAGGGAGAACTCACTTTTCTTGTTCAGATAAACACACCGGTCTTATTCAGTGCTTTGGTGATGCCACCATAATCCAGAGGAGTAACCGGAACAGGAGGAGTCTTGGCCATGATGGTGAAGCCAGTATAGGAGGAACATCCTGGGAGTCAAGGGACACGCTGCTAATGGTGCTTCCTAACATGGCACTAATGTTCCTAACACTGTGGGACTGTGCTGCTCCTATGCACGGTGGCAGCAGGGACAGCCCTAAGTCCCTGCTGCTGGCCTCCATTGTGGTGCTTTGAGTGGGAATACAGGTGGGGACTGGGATGAGGAACCCATGTGGCAGTGTTTATCAGCCAGAAAGGCGTCAGAAAGGCTGGCTCAGTGGCAGGGCTGGGGCACCCATGGGGGTTCAGGGGGGCCAGAGGGGTTGAGGGATTGCACAGGGATTGAGGGATTGCACAGGGGTTCTGGGGTAGGCAAAGGAGTTTAGGGGCAGGCACAGGGGTTCAGGGGCAGCAGAGGGGTTCATTGGCAGGCACAGGGCTTTAGGGGAAGGCAAGCACTGCTGGGGCTGCGAGTTCTGCCAAAGAAACACACATGCGGCTGGAGCCCGTTGTTCTTCTTTTCCCTCCTTCTTTAATTTGTTTGGTTTTTCGGTTTGTTTTTTTTTTAACTTGAGGTTACAGGCATTGTTCCTTCTGATGGTTATGGTTTTACAGTACAGCTCCAGGATGCGACTCCCTCGTATTTTACGCATACGCACACACACGATTGCCCGTGAAACTTTGGGTAAGGATCCCGCGGCCGCGCAGCTGGGAGCATCCCTGGATCACTCTCGCTGTCTGTGTGACGCTGGGGGCGAGATTTGGTTGCCGCTGCCCTTTGAAGCGCCCAGGGCCGGGATCGCCTCCGGTCCCGCGCGGTCCCGTCCCGGCGGGCGGGGCGGGGCGGGGCGCGGGCACGTGCGCGGGGGCGGCGCGGGCGCGGCGCAGGCGCGGGCGGGCCGGGGCAGGCGGCGGAGCCGGGGCGCCCCGAGCGCGCCGCGCCGGGCCGGGCTTAAAGAGCGGCGGCGGCGGCGCGGGTCAGGTACGGACCTTCCTGCACCCCTCCTTCCCTCCCTGTCCGCGCTCCGCGCCTCCCCGCGGGGCTCGCCCAGCAGCGGGGCAGCGCCTTTCCGTTCTTTTTGTTCTCGCCGGTCGACTGTTTTTTAAATTTTTTTTTTCTTTCTATCGTTATTGTGATTTGGGTTTTTTTTTTGTTGTTGTTGTTTGTTTGTTTTTAATTTTTCTTTTTTTTTTTAAATTCGTTTCGCCCCGGGCGCGGAGCCCGGCGGGACCCTGGTGTCCGTGCGTGCGCGCACACGCGCGGCCGGGGCACGGCGGGGCGGGAGCGGCCGGTGCCGGCCGTGCCCGCCCGCTCCGGCTGCGGGGCGGCAGCCGCGCTCCCAGCGCCGGGAGAGGCGCGGGCGGGAGGCTCCCTGGCAGCCTCCCTGACCGTGTCCCCTTGCTGGATGGAGCCCGGGGCTGCCGGGGATGCGGTGCCCGCCGCGGGGGCTGGCGGAGCGGCTTGAGCCCCCCGCCCGGCGGAGGCGAGCATGTCCAGTGAGCGGCTTAACAAGACAGCGGTGAAGGATGCGCGGTTAAAAGACCTGTTGTTGGAAAGAGGTACCGGCGCGTCCGCAGGGGCAGGGACCGCGGGATGCGGCCCGGGGCACCGCACAGCCCGGCCCGCCCGGGAGCGCTCGCCGGCGGAGCTGCGGGCTCTGTGTGCCAGGGGAGGTTCGGGGTGACGGTCTGCTGTGGTCGCTGGTAGGGCTGTCAATTGTGCCTCTCTTTTCGAGCTCTTCTGAGAAGGTGATTTGAATCCACGCGTAGTTAGTTGTCTTTTCCGTGTTGGGCGTTTACCCTGAAACGTTGTGTGTGTTTTTAGGGTTTTTTTTCCCCCTGGAGATTTTTTATTAGAAGTGTTGTTTCTTGCGTGTAAAGGAACGGATATGTGTGAGTGTGACAGGCTCGGGGTAGTCAAACCCCGAAAAGGCATTTCTCTTCCTGAAGCTTTGCCAGGTTTCTTTCCCAGTAAATTTATAGGACAAGTGGGCAGGCGGAGATGCCTGTCTGGAAGGCGGTGGTGGCCCTTCACGCCTGGCAGGTGTTGGGCAGGAGACATGGTGGGGGCCGGGGTGACCCAGTGCCTGTCAGCAGCCTCTAGGAACTATTTAAATGGCCTTGAACAGTGCCAGCAAATACAGACTGCTGCTGCTGTCTGCCTTTGCTTTTTACTGCTAATAACCTAATGAGCAGCAGGAATGTCACTCAGGAGCAAGAAGACATTTAAAATTATCTTTGATTTTTCCCCTGCTTTTCATTGAGTAAATCCTCTTGAATATCAGTAAGGTGTTTTGGTGTTTACAATGTAAACTGGAGGTGGGAAATCCCGTGCGCTCACAGCTGTATGCTGTGGTTTTTATTTTCTTTATTGTATGGTCGTGTTTGATTAAAACATTTTCAAATGATTCCCTCCCACGGGAAGTGCTCACAGACCAAATCACTCATCTCTAAGGGAGATGTACTGTCCCTTGCCACTGAAATGCAGGGGCCTCGATAAATTTAGAAGACTCTGCCCTTGGCTGATAGAGAGGTAACATGTCATTCTAGTGATCTGTGCATTCTAGGAAAGCCTAAATCAACATTGCTTGTTTTGCATGTTGCCCTTTAGCAGCAGTCTCTCAATTTCTAGTCTGAAGTGTGACGTGGACACAAAAAAAAAGTTTGGCTAAAGAAACCCTTTAGTACTTTAGTACTTCAGTGAATTGCAGAAGTCGTCCACTGTGTAAAGTCTGTGTTCTGTGTTTCTGAGCCAAGAAAAACTGACTTTTAACCGAACTGTGGTTTGGGTGGGTTTATTTTTTAATTAATTCTGTTCTTCCGGCTTTTTGATCTTTTGGTGCCAACACTGTTAGCTTCCAGTGACGCAAGAGAGGGGAAAAAGAAAGATCGCTGCCCTGCGTGTGGGGTTGATAGCAAAAGCAGAACACAAAGCTTTTTTATTTGACTAACCAAATTATTTGAAAATGTTGGTGGTCTTAATGAGGAATGGGAAGTACTTAACAGCAAAGAGTAATAGAAATATTTTTGCCCTTTAGTATTTCCTTAGTCTTAAGCAGGCTTAGTTACTCCTCAGGAGATGATGGTAGACCCTCAGCACTTCGGTGGTGTGGCTGTGCCTGCTGGTAGCTTGTGATAGCTGGACCTTGGCACCAGCACACTTGCAGCTCCTGTAGCCTGATGTTCTGTGTGCAAGAGATCTCAGAATAACGAAACAGCCTTGGGTTTCCTTTAGGTCCACTGCAGCTTCATCTTGGATTTTATGTTTGAGTGGTGTTTTTCTAGCTCGTCTTCACAGTTGTGTTGTGTCTGCACAAGTGTTCTGCTGTCACACAGAAAGCTGAGGGCAGCTACAAATTTGAGATGGGGAGAGGAAGGGGGCTTGTTTTCTGATACTTGTTCTGTCCTTTCATCTTCATATGTCATCTCTCTTTCCTCATTAGCCTTTTAAAACAGAAATTTAATCAGTTCCCCAAAGTTCATGTTTTTGCATCCAAAAAGTAGTGCCTTTTTTGGAAAGTACTGAAACTGAGCAACTTGAGCTGCGTCTTCACTTTTTCTACTAGCCTAGCAACCAAAGACCTCCTCCCATTAGCTGGAGTTGTCTTTCAAGATGAGAGCATCCCCTGTGAGCAATGCAGTTTCCATAGAAATATCATCAACTTGGTAACTCCAAAGGGCAATTTTTCCCCTTACATTGCTCATCCTTGCTGCTCCAGTGTAGCCAAAAGGGTGCAAGAGTGACTCATTTCTAAATATACTTAATATTTGTGGTATAGGCAGGGCTTCAGATAAGATGATGGGTTCTGATGGAGTTCATTGTAAGTGTATCTCTTGCAAAAAACAAGGTCCTGGTTTCATTTTTAACTGTGCTGGAGCATATCTTGTTTTGGAGTGCCAGAGCTCTTTTTAGATCTTTACCTGACAGGGAAAGTCCTAGAAAAGTTAGCGTTATGCTCGTTGGAGAGAAGGTAGTAATTGAAAAAGACAATGCATGTAGATTCAATAGGCTTAAAGTTTCCCACTCTAGTTAAATAGATTTCATCCTATTTACTTGATAAAAAAATGAAGGGTAGTGCACTAGATCAAGTGTCCTGATTCCTCTCATGCTTTGAAGCTTGTGGTGCCCTCTGGACTCTTGGTATTACAGGTGGCTGTTAAGATAGAGTGGGGCTTGTGTGTATGTGGTTTCTCCGGTTTTTTGTTTGGTGAAATTGTTTTCTCCAAAAGGCTCATCTGTCGTGTTTATGTTGAAGAGTTTCTTACCTTTGAAGGCTGCAGAGAAGGATCACCAAGAAGCTTCTTGGCTTTTGACCCACAGCCACTCATGCTGATCAATTTGCTATGGCAAAAATTAAGTAATTTTCATACTTTTTAGCGCAGTTTTCTTCACGAAACTTTGAAGCATGGACAGCAATAGTATCTCAAGCTGGATCAATCTCAGAGAAATATTGAGGTTCTTTTCAGGTTGTTGCTTTTATGGTTAACCTTTTGTGTGTTGATGACACATTTTCTTCTTTTTTCTTTGTTTTAGCTGAACTGGAGTTTGTTCAAATCATCATTATAATCGTGGTTATAACTGTTATGGTGGTAGTGATCATCTGCTTGTTGAACCATTACAAACTCTCGACACGCTCCTTTATCAACCGACAGAGCCAAAGCAGAAGACAGGAGGAAACTCTGCAGACGGTGAGTGTGAGCCCCTTGCACCAAACTCCTTTTCCTTGTGCTGTATGGGCCTGCAGCAAAGCTTCCCAAAGAGCTCTGGTACAGGCAACTGCTGGAAAAACGTCTGATATCACTTTTAATGCTCCCTGTAGTTAGGTCTTTTGCCAAAGCTGTATTTGTCAGTAGAAAACAAATTTGGGGTGCAAATTTAAGGTACACTGTCTTCGATTATTTTTAGATCCTGCCTCTATTCATTTTGCATTTGGAGGCTTAGATGGGACATTGTGTTTGCTGCTGCTGTAATTTGAGATGGGAATGTGGAAGTGGAATGAATGGAGATTAGCTGAGGGGCAAAGATCTGAAATACACGTTGTTGTGACTTTCCATTTATTGTTTAATACCCTGAAGTTTTATCGTGGTTTTGTGAAGCTGCCATGGCTGTTCACTGGATCAAAACCACTGTCCCGGTAAGGGCCCAGGAAAATGTAATGTTTGTTCCACTAAAACAGCAAGAAGAGGCGAGAAAAGGGATCTCCCCAAGGACCTGGAGTGCTTAAGATGTGTTGTTACAAAGTCAAAGGCTTAAGATGGAATCTCAGTCAGTACTTGTTAAGACTGTGTTTAATCAACCTAACAGTAATTGGGCACCTGATTTGCCTTGAGAGCCAAGAGTTTGCTGGGTGGGATGCTCTGCTCCCTTATGAGGGTTAACCACAATGTGTCCCCGACCTTGGGATATCCCCCTCAAGCCATGCAGTGTCCTGTGGTGTTGCAGGGAGGTCCTTTCTTCTGATGTGCTTTTCCCAGAGTGATGCCCTTGGCCTCCTTGCTGAGAGCATGGCCGTGGGGCCATTTCTGAAGTCACCTTTTGATGCATTGAATTCCTGGAAATAGTGTTGAGTTCACAGCTTCATTTTGCTGTCAAAAAAAGTCAGATTGTAACTGAGAGATGTGATCTCATAATGGTTTACACCACTTCTAACTCCACAGCCTCACCTTTTTATCCATTCCAGTCTTTTGTTTCTTCCCTCTTTGTGCTCCTCAGGGAGCTGCCAAGGTCATGGTGAGAGGCCTCAGGGGACTGCTCTGGCTGAACACTAATTGCTAGCTTTTTGTTTTTGCTTTTTTTGGCTACAGTTAGATTTCAGCAGGGGAGGCAGTACTGACAGGGAAGGAGGCAGAGATGCCACAGTGGCTGCTGTGGAGCTGCCTTCCTGGCAATCCTGGCAACTGGTAGCTCCCTCCTGAAAGTCAGCTGTACAACGTGACAATGCAGGGGTCCCAGAGCTCTCTTAGTACATCACCTGTGCCTTTTTGCTGGGGTGAATTGCTCTTCCCTTGGAGGCTGCAGGGGGAGGAAAGGAGCTGCCTCCTCAAGGAGAGGCTGCCTCATTGCCTGGCACTTTGGTAGTGTACGAATGCTTAGCTCTAATTTGGTTACAGATGAGACTGGAACTTGTCAAATCTTAACCCTGTGGACTTGAGGACTGGAAAAATTGACTAGATTAATTTGACTGTTGCTTTGAAATGGACACTGTAATTCAAGAACCACAATTCTGTCTGAAAAATGTTAGCTATAATTGCTACAGATGCCTAAAATGAAATAGTTTGAGATCAATGAAATGCATTTTCATCTTCACTAATCTTTTTAAACTGTAGTAAGCTGTCAAATGCATGAAATAACCCATTATTTCCTTTGTATGGTTCATTACTATTGTCTGTTATCAGAGGCAGTGGTTTTTTTTTTTTTTTTTATCCTCTTGGGCACAAGGAAAAAAACTTCACCTTCTTGTGAAGAACATGCAGTTTGGCAGCAGGGATTTGGGAGTTGTTTTAGTACCCACAACTGATCTTCAGTCATTTTTAAAACACTGACTCAGTTTCAGTTTGATGTCACCATTATAAGTAACGATAATCACAGCCAAGTGAGCACTTCATGGCAAGAACCAGTTACTAATTCTTCTGAAAGCCTTTGGTATAGGTTTGTCATCACTATTACTCATCTGAATTTCTGATAAGCTGCAGCTCTTCTTAGAAGAAGGTCATACTTGTGGGCAATGGGGATTTAGAGGTCTCTGAGTTCAGATGTTAAAAACTTTGAATTTTCCTTTGTCTCAGATGTGAGAAGGAAATTTTGATAGAAACTGGCTGTGCAGTGCAAACCTTAAAAGTAGTGTGCAGAGAACGAGGGTCAGAAAACTCAAGCAAGTGCTCTGTGGTAAGAAACTGCAAGTGACCAGTGTGTTCTCATTGTCCACAGTGGAGTGACTTGCATGAAATAATAGATAGTGTGAGTGGTGAGATGCAGGTTATACACTTCTAAGATTCATTTTTTGTACTAGGCAAGCCTTGTTCTGTGTGCACATGCTATCCAAGTGGATTTTTTAGCAAGGGAATATTTTTTAATGGTATATAGACTTGGAAAACAGATATAAATGTTTAACTACTAATGTCTGAAAAAAATATTATTGTGACTTACGTCTTCTTTTGGTAGAGAAAAAGAGAATGGAAATAGAGGAAATTCGCACATGTTTCTTGAAAAGAGAATGGTGAAGTGAATTATTTGACTGTTGGCTAGTTCTGAAGTGAACACACTTTCATGTAACTGAGGTAGCAGAGGTGTATCAAAATGTAGCATCCAGTCTTTCCTGTTCAGATGGGACTTTTTATTTTTTTTGTCCTTTTGTTGCTTTCAGCTTTTTCTTTAAGCCTGTCCTATTTCTTGATAATCATGCCTTCCACCAGCTAAGTGGTGGCTGAGCTACACAGGTTTCTGGCCTTGTAAGGACCAGCTATTGAACAAGTGATCTCTCTTATTCTGGCTCTTTTAGAGAGAGTGATAGGAGTGATCAGGTAAATTATCTACTGCCTTTATTACCAGCCTCATGGGTTAGTCATCAGAAATAATGAAATACAAGATATTAGTGAATTTATTTTTCTGCTTGAACTTCTTCATGGTTATACAAACAAACAAACATACCCAAACACCCTCAAATAAAACAAAAATAAGAGGATGATAATGGGAACTTCAAATTCCAGACCAAGTCAGAAGTTAGAATATTAAAATATTAAATCACTGCAATCACAAGTGTTAGCATTTGAAATAGTGTTTGAAGGGCAGAAAAAGAACCAGTTGTAGGAAAAAAAGGCTGCTCTTTGGCAAGTGCACACTAAATATTGTTGTTACATGCCTGTTCTGTAAGTACACTTTCCTGTGTGACCACTAGTTCATCTTTATCTTTTCTCTTTATTTTTATATTCGTTCCTCTGGAGTATCACCTTCCAGTCTTTGCCCTGGTCTTTGGTATTTTATTACCTTGGTTATTGGGTCAAGGCTTTAAGCAGATCACAGCCAAGGGCAGGACAAGCACTGAGTGCTGAGAAGCAGTGGGTGCTTCTACTGCAGTGCTGAGGGTGCTGCCTGCCCTCTCCTAGTGGGGCTATCAAGTATTCCAACCCTGTTTTAACATTAGCAGTAATAAGAGTTTTGGGGTCATAATTATGAGAGGTGGAAAGATACTGAGTGATAACCATGTTGGCATGAGCAGTAGCCTGAAGTGAGCCTGCAAGGTGCTGAGCAGTGTCTGTATCACAATGGATAAAATATTGAAGGTTTCCTGCTGCTGGCTTATCCATCAGCAGTGTTGGGCTTCACAGCTGGGAGCAAGCCAAGGATTGCAGAACGCCTGAGAGGGATACAAAAGCCTTAGGGTGTGGAGTACACTAGGAGCATGCCCAGGGGCTACTTCACTTCGAAACAACAGAACCTCTTGTGTGGGAACAACTGATGCTGCTGGCAGTGCTGGGGGATTCTGGGGCAGAGCCATGTGGCAGCGTTGGAAAGGCATGTCTGTGCACAGGGTACGTGTGTCTGATATCCAAGGGGAGATCCGTGTTGCAGCTTTGCTGGCTGTGCCTTTGTTGACCTTGTATTGGGAGGGCACTATTGCTGGTAACCAAAAACATCCTACTGGAATGTAGGTAGCTGCATCTGAGCTGCTGCTGTGGCACTCTGCTGTTTGCTGGGACAAAACAAAGGTAAATATTGCTTCCCAATGATAAACTCTTAATGTCATCACCCGTGATTTCCACGGGGACATTGAGGGGAAAGAGATTAACTGACTTCCAGAGAGGAACTTAATGAGCTTCTGATGTTCCTAATTTCATTCCTTTTCCCTATCCTTGTGTCTTTGCATTGTCTTCTTTTATAAAATAGATGTTGAATGAGTGCTGAACACTTGGACTGCCCCAGGCCTACTCCTGGCAGCAAATCCCTGCATCCATCACACAGGATGCTCGCCCTGACCAGCCCCTGCCTCCCAGCACTGAGGGCAGCATTACTGCTCAGGCTAGTCAGCTTGCATTAGAACCTGCATTGGGAACGCCAGTCTTGGATGCCAAGCTGCAGGAGCACAGCTGTAAAAAATATTCCCCTCTTCCCTGTACCAGCTATTTCAGAATAAAAGAGGAATGTCAGGAGGGTGACAGAAAGTACTCAATAATATTGACAGCTCAGGGATTTGTCAGTAATTTCAAATGTTAGTCTTTCCTGCTGGTCTTTTAAATTATTTGCTATTGGCATTGGCATTATTCTGTCTGTTCCCCGCTGGTGACCCTGGGCCACTCATTCTCATTTTCTTACTGACATATGCAAAAGAAAGAAAATCCCACTGGGAACAAGAACCCAGTCTACGGCCAGGAGAGAGTGTGAGTGCTGTAGACCACCCTGCTTTGCCAAATCTTTTTGTTTGTACCAGTCATCATTTGGCAGGGGCTGGATGTGCACTGTATTCTCCTGCTGTCTCCTTGAGGGACATGGGCTTGCCTCTCCTCAGGGCGTGCTGCCAAGAGGGACAGCGAGCTCGGCTGCTGATCTTTGAAGTCTCCCACAGTAAAGTCATTATATGTTTAATAAGGACATGATTGTCCAGGAAATCTGCAGGTAGGACTTACAAGTGAGGAGTGCTGGCTTTGGGTGGCACCTGACTCAGTGTATCACCTTGGGCAACTCGCTTCATCTCCAAATAAAGGAGGAAGGATAATAGTACTTACTCCCTTCAGTTAAATGAAATGAAGATTACTTAAAGTGATGAAGTGCTGTGAAGTTGGGGAAATAAAAGTTTTAAAGCATTAAGTAACAGGAATAATTGCAGTAAGCGTAGGGAGGCAGATTACGTGTGAGAGATTTGGCACTCTCCATAATTCTCTAGTACTTCTCCTTGGTACTGTGCACTGCTCTGTTAGACAGCGTCACCTTTCCTGCCCTTGAGGAGTAGCTTTTAAAGGAACGAGCAGTCCTGCTGGAATACTCATCATTCTGTTGGGGACAACATAACTGTTTGTTTTGCTTGTGTTTGTTGCTGTCTTCAGAGCTGTGGTGTCTGTATCACCCAGGAAGATATGGGGAGGAATGAGCCCCTGTGCCTTCCTGGAGTGTTTTCAGCAAGCCACTGCTTTAATGTGGTATAAGGTACCACCTAGGGCCAAAGTCAGAAACTACACTGCTATCTGGAACATTGCACTTGCAGAAGAAGTGGGTGTATTCGTATGTGTGTATGCTTTTGTATAAAAATAAAATACAAATCTGTGTTAAGGGGAAAAGAGGGACGGTCTTAATAATTGTAATGCATTTTAGAAAGTGAAAAACTGACTTTTGTTTCTCAGAAGACATCATTTTAGGCAGAGTTCTATTTTGCAGGAACTTAATAGTGGAGAAAGCCTGTAAATCTCCTTAACAGCAAAAAAAGAAAAGTTTGGATTATATGGGATTGTCATGGTTTAACCCCAGCTGCCAACTAAGCACCACATAGCCACTTGCTCCCAGCAGGCTGGGGGTGAGAATCAGGAGGGTAAAAGTGAAAGCTCACGGGCTGAGATGAAGACAGTTTAACAGGGAAAGCAAAAGAAGGAATTCATTCACCACTTCCCAGGGCTAGGCACATGTCCATCAATTTCCAGGGCATCGGTGCTCCATGGTGTGTAACAGTGACTTGTGAAGACAAATGGTCCTGCTGCCAAAGTCCCCCTTTCCTTCTTCTTCCCCTGGCTCTACATACTGATCATGCTGCCATATGGTCTGGAATGTCCCTCTGGTCAGTGGAGTCAGCTGTCCAGGCTGTGTGCCCTCCCAGCACCCCATGCACCCCCAGGCTCCTTGCTGGTGGGGTGAGTTGAGGAGCAGAAAAGGCCCTGATTCTGTGTAAACACCATTCAGCAATAATGAAAATATCCCTGGGTTATCAACATTGTTTTCCTCACAGATCCAAAACATGGCCGCATACTTGCTGCTATGAAGAAAATTAATTCTATCCCAGCTATAACAAGCACAGGGATCCTTTTGCTTTATTACAGTTTGAGGAAAACTTTTGGCTGAGTGCAAATTTTTACCTATAGTTTCTCTTGAGTTCTGGTAAATCTCTCTCCTGCTGGCTGTCAATGGGCTGATGGGATGGCAGTGTGTGCTCCAGAGTTTAAAAATGTCCTCAAAAAGTCATCTTCCTACACTGTTTAATTATAGAGACTCTAAAGCTTTGTAAAATTTGAAATAGCAAATTATCCTAGGCTTGTGGAATCTTCTAAGCTCTAAATACTGACTTAAATAATCATCACCATGAGATAATTAAGTAATCACTCAGCTGGATTTATTAAATGATGCTATTTCAAAACCTAATCACAAAGTTAATTTCTGTAAATTACAGTGAAACCCAAAAATGGCAATGGTCAGCAAAAGACACAGGTGGATCCCTAAGATTTTTCTTGCTTGGTGTTAGTGGTAGGTGCTAAAATTTTCATTCCAAAGCCTAACAACATTAAAAATTAATACACTATAGGGAATGAATGCATAAGCTTTCTCTCCCTGTTACTTTTAAGTATTGAAGCTCATGCCTGAAGTCTCTTGAAATAGGAGCACGTTGAGGTGGCCTAGCTATTGACAAGCTATAAGAAGCAGGGAAATCAGGTAAAATGAGGTACTGGCCTCATCAAAATATGGGTAAATTGCATTTACTCAGGTTTAGCCTTGTTTGCACATACCTGATAACTACTTGTACAAATCCCTAATATAAATCCAAATGCTGTCAGTTCTCATCTGATTTTCACTGATATGAGCACAGGGGAAGCATTTTAGCTTTCAGAGGAAGGTCTGTAAGTGCAGGGACAAGCAGAAAGCAAGAATGAACACTGTCAGTATAAGTCACCCCAGACTGGTCAGGGTGGTCCCAGCACATTGTTTGCTAAATCTACATCTCAGGGTAGAGGGGTGTGGTCATAGGGATACTTTTCTTCTGCAACACTTTCTTCTCATCTCTACCTCTTGCCATCTCCCCAAGATTGGTGGAGTTGGTGGGCACCAACCCTAGGGTTAGGTGGTATCTACACAATGCAGGGGAGGGGGGATTTCCCTTAAGTAAAGACTCAAGTAAGGTAGGTAGTAAGTCTCCTGTGGTAGGTGCAGTGATTTCAGGAGGGTAGAAGTTCGATGTTGGATCACTTGGTCTGGCCTTGGTGAGGAGAGAATTCTGTCCTGTGTCATTGGACCAAGCATGTTGAGGTTGGTCTGCATGTGTGTGAGCCTGGTACTTTCCAAGTGTGGGCATGCTGAGCACATGCTACCCAACCTTCTGCCTGGGGAGTTCTTCTGGCACCTGGGATACAAATCTTGCTGGGTGTTGGCTGCTGCCAAATTATTTATTCAGTCTGCTGCTCTCTCTGGGAAGCCTTAGGGAATGGAAGAGCTACAGGTGAACTGCAGGACATACTGTCACAGGAACGATATTGTTACGTATCTTCGCATCCTAAAGATCTCACAACCTCAGAGTTCAGCTGCATCCCAAGCTGCTTACCATCTCAAGTAGTTATCCCAGAGTGGGGAGAGCTTTGGGCTCCTTTGGTCTCATCTTGGTGTGACTGTGGCAGTGCCCTGGTTACACGTGGTGGGATCCCTGTAACAGCTGCAGTGCCTCCAGGCAGGGCCTTTGACTGTTCTGGGATTCAGGCATCAGCAGCAGAAGTAACAGACAACTCCTCTCTTCTAACAAGTTATTTCTGTTAGGTAGGGCTGGTTGCAGATCTGGGAGTCTTGGCTCAGTGAACAGGTCCTGTTCTATCTCCATGCAAGGAGTTTTTCCTCCATATGCTGCACCATCTCTCTCAGCTCATCTTACCCTCTTGCCTTTGGGGAGATGGGCCCTAGGATGGAAGTAGTTTTCCACATCATCAGCAGCTCCTTCTCATAAGGGTGTTTAAGTAATATGAATGGTGGAGGTAGATTTTATTTCTTTCTGGGTTGTCTTGTTGGTTTTGCCTTTTTTCCTCTCTTCTGAGCCTGTAATTCAGGAGCAGTTAATTGAGAACTTTAGCTTTGACTAATGTTTTGCAAACAGTTGCAATGGGTTTGGAGCTTGCTGGGTCAACTGCTGATAACCTGATTGCCTTTAATTGTGCAAACATACCCTCAGATATTTCAAAATGAGGGCACCTGGGTGCTGAAGGAATGGAAAGGAATGTGTGTATAAGTATGCATATACATATATGTGTATAATTCCACAGTTACAATTTCTTCAACTAACAAACTTTATCTAGGCACTGAAATACTTGAATCTCCATAAAGATTTGTCTTTCATGTCTCTGCAGAGGGGAATACTTGGGGAAGTTGTAAATAATTGCAATTGTCAGCCTGTCTCTATCTTTGCTCTCTAACGCTACAGAAGATAAGTGTACCAGCTTTGCTATTCAGAGCATTTCCCTTAGCAGCTGAATCCTGTGGGAGAGTCCTCTTAGAGCAGCTTTGCTCTGCGGTGGACTCTCCTGACAAGATCACAGACGGCTTTTGGTCTCTGAGTGTCATGATGAACATCTAGTTGGGTCTATTTTTACATCTGAAAGATGCTATGGTGAGAAGAAGCAGTACAGTAAGATTTGGAAGCAGTCTATACGTGGTAATGCTTTTGGGGACAGTATGCATTTTCCTTCCAGTTCCTGAAATTTTTTATGTCTGTAAAACTTGAATTAGCATCAAGAAAATAGTCATGACTGTACAATATTTTGATTTTTTCTTTGTGCACCAAGACTGAAGTTCTGTGCTTTATAGCTGCTCTGATATGTCCTTTTCAGCTTCAAAGTTTTCCAATAAAATAAATTCATTTATTACTGGAGTTACTTGTACTCTAAACCATTAATTGAGAAGAAAAATAATGATATATCTGAAGTTATTTTCCCTTATTGACATACTATTCTTCACCCTTTTATTCTGCCCTGAGTATTGGTACGATGTCAGAACAGGATTTCAGGGCATGAGAGAGAAAATATTTGACCTGAGAAGGTGGTTGGAGAAGTGGTTGAAAAAGTGGCTGAAACCTCAGCTGCTTTAACTACTGTTTATGGTGGGAATTGGGCAACTGGCAGTTCTGACCAGATGATCCCTGGATTTAGTCTGTCTGTCACTTCACTGAGATTACAGACGCCGGGTTTTGTTGTGAACTGTTCTGCCTGTGGTGTGTAATTGGGATCCTGGCTGGCAGACCTTTGCCAGACCTGCCACCCTTGCTGGTTTGGGAGGTGACGGGTACCTGCTCAGCACGCAGGTGCTGAGGTGTCCCCTGTCATCTCCCTGTGTTGCCACACTCTCTCAGCCACCACCTTGCTGCATCTTTATGGCCTATGGGGCTGGGTGCTGTGGATGACATCTGAGCACTTGCAAAATGGACCAAGCTTGACTTGCTTGGGAGCAGAGCTGCTCTTTGCTCCTGTTTTGGAAAAAATGTTTCTTGTTTAGCTCCTGGAGACAGCCAGTCCTTAGAAGATGACTGCTGGTTTAGAGCTGTGATAATGAGGCAGAATGGTGATGTGATCTATTAATTTTTCTTTTTATGTTGTTTTCTTCCACATTTCAGGAGGGGTGCTTGTGGCCTTCAGAAAGCTCGGTTTCGCGCCAGGGTGCTTCAGAGGTACTGACAGATTTCTGACTATCTTCACCAAGTGCTTTCTTTTTTTTTCCTGTAATGTATATTTGGTTCCTTTCAAAAACATGCATCTATTTTTTGTAAAAAAAGCTTTTTCAATGTAGTTCACACCGTTATCTAAGCCTGTCTTAATACACATTTCATAAATTCCTGAGACCTTTTCATAAAAGAATGAAATTCTGCCTACCTGACACCTCATCTCTATCAGCAGCTCCCTGTCATAGTAGGCATTCACAAGTAAGTGGTGGAGGTGCGTCTCTTTCCTGCAGTAGCTCAGTAATTTGAGTATTCATTGGAAGCTGGGAGACCAGTTCTTCTTGTCCCTGAACTTTTCTTGGATTTACAACACATATCCTATTACCAGTGTTTCCCATCTTCCAGCTAGCACAGATCCCTTGTCTGTGTAATAATTTGTGGGTGTATTGCTCTGAGTGGTCCAGCTGTCCCCTGACAAGCAGCAGAACTTCCTGGTGATTGGCCCTGCATCTGTGAAGGTCAGAGATTGAAGACCCTGCAGGGATCCAAAAAAGAGAAGAGCAGTTTGATAGATCTAGATCTGAGAAGGTGCTGTGACTGTGTAGATCTGGGATAGACCAAGTGAGGAGCAATAGCATCTCACAGAGTATCTTGAATGCTTCCTTTTTTTAAAGCCTGTCCTTCTCCAGGTTTTAAAATACTAGGGACATATTTTCCATCACAATGCAGAAGCTTTGTAGGCTCTCCGCAGAGGCTGAGTTCTGGCTGAGAACTGAGGGGGAGGAGGACACCTGATACACTGATAGTG